>NW_027491139.1:0-600000 GCF_021521415.1 Bidens hawaiensis
TCGATTCATGAAATCAATTCCAAACATCTCGGAATCGTCAATACATATCCAATCAATCATTGGTTCACCGAAAAAAACAGTTTTGGGTGGTTAATCGATCAATTTTTCACTTTTTTTCACAAAGATTGTTTTTGAGCGTTTAAGTGTTTGTGAGCGTTTTAGGTTTTTGCCTTTAAGCGTCTCGCGTACCTACCGTACGTTAAGACATTAGCGTACAGTTAGAGGTGCACAAATCGGGATTTTTCTAATACCCGGGTTCGGGTATGAACCGGTTTCGGGTATGATCGGGTATTAGAAAATCGGGTATTGAGATAAATCGGGTAGGGTTCGGGTAGGGTATTGAGGAGAAAAACTCAACCCTATGTACCCGGGTATGGTATGATCGGGTTCGGGTATTGGAACTAGGTACAACCGGGTATTAATACCCGGTTTTGAATTTGTAATTATTTTATACATTTTTTAATTTGTTTAAAGTTTAAATTTGCTTTGTAATGAATTAAACTATATTACAAAAAACATAAATCCACTTAATTACAAATTATTTACTTAGTAATATGCATTTAACAAAAACATAACATAAAAGTTGTGAAGTAAATATAAAAGTATACTATAAAAACTCATGTATTATTTCGGGTATTAGAAAACTAGTGTATCGGGTATAACCGGGTATCGGGTATAGGGTATGACCGGGTCTGGGTATTTACGGATATAAATCGGGTGCGGTTCCGGGTACGGGTATTGACTTCAAAATGCATACCCTATTTATACCCTACGGGTAGGGTCGGTTCCGGTTTCGGGTATAGAATACCCGGGTATAAAAAAAAACCGGTTCCGAGTATTTTTTTCGGGTCTGGTTCCGGATACGGGTTTTTTGTGTACCTCTACGTACAGTAACTGCATCCGTATGATGTAATGGATGAAACTAAAATGGTGCTAAACGAAAATGAAAGAGATTTGTGGGTCAATTAACTTTTCATATGGGCTTTATATTATATATTTCTAGCCTAATATTTTATTGAAAGATTTATTTGCGTCAATATTTTTAAAAACTGAAAACAACTCGTTACTGGACTTGTGAGAATTTAGAAATCCAATTATTCCATGTTTTTTAGACGACCCATTTTTACGTGACCGGCCCAGATCTATTAAGCCCATACAACTAGAAGAGGACAAAGTAATAATAAATCCTTAAAGTAATTAGTGTAGGACAAAATTGACGATTTGAATCAACTACAAGCCATGCAAACATTAGTCGACTGTCGACAGTGTTTGACCCTACCAATTATTATTGGTCAGCATGAATCTAATGAATGGTTCCTTGCACCAAGTCTTAGACTATTCCGAATGGACTTCGCCCTGCCACATGACAGCAAAACGTGTTCAAACGTTTTTGAATAAGTGTACAAGAAAACTGAATAGTTCTCTTGATCAGATTATCCAAGGTTGATTTAGGTATATAGAATTATATTCGGGATCGCTTTGTTTCATGTATTTTTCTAAAACAACCTAGACTAATTTTAGTCCAACCCAGTTTCGACTTTACTAAAGTGATACCTTTTTAAAATAGCTTGTTTTAAACCTAACTCATTTTCACTCAATTCCATTCTTACTCGAAAACATATCATGTCCTGCTCATTTTGCCAAACTTAATTATTGATTTATTGCCATGCATGTCCAAAACAAATTCAATGCTGGCCTGGGCTCATCCATTGAAATGGTTTGGCTGTTAGCCGAAGATCCGAAACACTCTTAATGTTTTGATCCAAAAATAACAATCTGTTGAAATATATCAATTCAGTTCATATGGTTTTTGAAAATTTGTTTAAAAGTTTCAACGTTCTTGGGTAAAAGTTTGAACTATGAAAGTCTTGGCGCATGAGTGCAACTGATTAAAGCCGAAGGACTAAAGTTGGGGATTATTTCTCAAGATCTTACATTTCGAGCTCTCTGTCTTTTTTTTTTATGGATGGCCAACTAATTAACGCCGGGTACCCCGTACGCGGCCCCTGTTGGCTAAAGATAGCCCGAGCCGGCCACTACTCCGGACGGACGGAGTCCCTAGCGGTCCACCTGTTGAGGGATTCACCGGATAAAACCCGACCCTCACGCCCGCCAAAGGACACGAAAGCGAGGAGCCGATAAATAAAACTTACGCCAAACGGCACGACACCTGTTGAGCTCTCTGTCTTTAAATTAAACTTATTTATATTCGGTCTATTGTGTACAATATCCATATTTTATTATTACAAGTTGGTTGATAACGTGATATTCTTGATTAAAGATCCCTCAACAACAATAAATGTTGCATTTAATTCTAGATATCCAATATTTTTGAAAGAAGAAATGCTATTTTATTTAGATGAGCACCTAGTGACACCAAGGCCGGCTCTGTTAGTAATGATAAAATTAATTTTGGAATATCTTATTATTATTATTATTATTATTATTAGTTGAACATTTTCGAATATCTCAAGGGATAGTTTTCCCCATATGATATCAATAATATTTGACATCAAAGGAATGAAACGTTGGGCAAATTAAGAAATTGCACATTCCATTTATGTTTTGAATTTCCTTGTTATCGGTAAGGTGAACCTTTTTTTTTTAACTTAAATGGTCCATGTAATATAACTAAAAGTAGTTTTAGAGCCCGTGTAAAACGCGGGATGATTTAAATAATTAAGTTACAAATAAAGCAATACATAATGTATTACATCTATATTTGTATCATTATACATAATTTGATTTTATTTATATCACAAACAGCTTTTTTCCAAAAAAAAATGAACTTAATAAAAAAAATAATGCACATGCAAAAACATACCCAATAACACTCCATCTATTGAAAATTTATTCCCAGTATCGTATATGTATAATTGAATGAAATTTGGTTATGAACCAATTTCGAAAAATACTTCTCATATAATAATAGTTTTGAGCTACACCATGAAAAATATTTTGATAAATTTAAGAGGCTTCTCGACTTTTCCAATTGACAAAAAAAAAATAACCGGTTAGCCCGTTCAATATTGTGAATATTTTGCTTCACTTGAGCATAATTTTGTACTACATGCTTCACATACACTATTCTGATCACTATTATAAGAAAAATCAATGCTGAAACAAATGTTTCTAATTTGTTAAAAGTTAGAATTATTGATAGGCCGGGAGGTGGCATGTTGGAGGTGTTTGTCATTTTTTCTAAAAATTTTAACAGTATTGGGACAAATACTCGATGTGCAAAATCCTGAATATTTTGACTATTTCAAAAAATGTCCTTAAAAATAAATTCGAAACCTAATCACAATTAAAATTCTAAGTTTCATTTGTTTTACATTTTCAGGTCAAAACTTTGAACCCATAATAAGTTTGACGATAAATCTATTTGCATTCTCAAGTTTTTAAAAATATTCAGATTACACTCTTTTTACCCATAACAAATTTGCGCAAAATATAGTTAATTTGTCCCAAACGATCTATTTACCAATTTTTAACCCGTAAAAATAAAATTTAAGTTCCATAAAAAACCCGAGGTAATCCTTAATAAAAAAGATACAAGAAACTAAATATGATAAACTTTATTATATTTAAAAGTGATTAGTATATACTATTCTTACAATTTAACACATAATGTATTGTTTACTAAATTAACTGAAAAAATAAATAGATAGATTTAAATCATATATTAGTAAGTTTTGAATTTATATGACAATGTAAAAAAACAATAGATAAATGAAGTTATTTTTAAAAAACATATCAACTTCTAAGCATATATTTATAATTAATAATTAAAAAAATTAAAAGCATATTAGAGTTTTTTTATTTTTTTATTTACAATCTTCAACAACATACATAGTATAATATGTTGATTTTTGGATTTCATTAAGTATGTTGTGAAGTATATTCTAACAATGTATAGTAATATAATATGTAAATATTTATTTTTAAAAAAGTGTATAGATATAATATAAAAAGAGTTTAAAAAAAAGTGAATAATTTAGACTACTCTCATTGGCAATCTCACAATCTCAATCTTATATTATAAAATTAATTTCTCTCTCTCCAATCTACATAATTTAACTCATCCCAATCTTTTATACACATTCACAACCCATCCCAACTTAAAAAAATGTTTTTTTAACGAAGTCCGTTTTTAATAAAATTTATATCGGAATGTTCATAATTTTTTTTAAGAAATATCGTGTATTTAATTATTTTTTTTAGTTAGAATATTAAAAGTTAATTAAATAATTAACTTATCGGGGGTTAGCTTGGATTGCAATCTAGGTTTGCTCCACCAACCTAGATTGCCAATCTAGATTGCATTATTTCCTTTTTTCAATTTCTTTTTTAACTTTGGACACACCAATCTCATTATGAGATTGCCAATGGGAGTAGTCTTAGTCATATTATAGATATAATAAAAATGAAGTGTAAAAGGAAAGTGTATAATTATTAGAGAAATCTGCATTTTGTCTCCCTGGTTTATATCGACGTTCGACGGGTTAACCACTGAAAAAGATTTTGCGAAATATGGACCACTGTGATATTTGGGCGGGTCAGTCTGTGCCCATCCGTTAAATATTTTCGTTAAAGGCCGTTGAGTTGAAGGGTATTTTAGACTTTTTACAAATATAAATTTGGCCGGTCACGTCTGTGCCCCTCTGTTAGTTATATTTTTTAAAAGATTGAAAAAACCAGCTTGCCGGGAAAAATGACAGTTCAACCACCGGGTATTATCTTCTTCCCCCTTCTCCACCTCCCCTTCCTCCCTCTTTCCTTCCTTCGTTTCTTACCCAACTCAATCACCTACATTTTCCCCACAAATTCCCCACTATCTATATATATACACCACACCATCACCATCACCAACACCATCACCGCCATCACCATAAACAACACCATCACCGACGCCATCTCCATCACCGACGCCATCTCCATCGCAATCTCCATCTCCATCATCAACACCGATCCACGCCGCCACCACCGACGCCGAGCCGCCATCCCCATCCACATCCGACGCCGCCATCCACCGCCGTACAATGGTTTTCGTGTTCATTATTCGGTTCACATGTTTAATCGGAGTCCCACTTGCATTGAGTCTCCGAATCCGGTTTCGGATTCGGAGAATTTCCGTCCGGATTGTTGTTAATGTCGCCGGTCAAGTCCGTTTGGCGTTCCGTAGAACGTGGAATCTCGACCCGCTTCTCATACCGTAGTGCTCGGGGTCGGGGTCGGCGCATAAAATCCCGAAGATTATAATTCGGGTGTTTTGATATATGTGTTTATGTATTGTGTTTATGTATTGTGTATGTGTTTATGTATTGTGTAATATATATATAAAAGAATGGTTGTGTTCATTGTGTGTTCGGGGTCGGGTTTGGGGATAACTAAAAAACGAGTCGGTTCGGTGTTTTCGGGCGTATAGTTTACTAGAAAACGACTCGTTTTGTCGTTTTTTAGCTAAAATTACAATAAAAAACGACCCGTTTCGTCGATTTTGAGATAAAATTACAATAAAAAACGACCCGTTTCGTCGTTTTTGAGCTAAAATTACAATAAAAAACGACCCGTTTCGTCGTTTTTTAGTGAAAAATTACTAAAAAACGAGCCGTTTTGTCGTTTTCGGACAAAAAGTTTACTAAAAAACGAGCGGTTTCGTCGTTTTTTAGTGAAAAGTTTACTAAAAAACTAGCGGTTTCGTCGTTTTATAGTGTAAAGTTTACTAAAAAACGAACCGTTTCGTCGTTTTCGGACGAAAAGTTTACTAAAAAACGAGCCGTTTCGTCGTTTTCGGACGAAAAGTTTACTAAAAAACGAGCCGTTTCGTCGTTTTTTAGTGAAAAGTTTACTAAAAAACAGCGGTTTCGTCGTTTTCGGACCAAAAGTTTACTAAAAAACGAGCGGTTTCGTCGTTTTATAGTGAAACGTTTACTAAAAAACGACCCGTTTCGTCATTTTCGGACGAGAAGTTTAATAAAAAACGAGCCGTTTCTTCGTTTTCGGATGATAAGTTTACTAAAAAACGAGCCATTTCGTCGTTTTCGGACGAAAAGTTACTAAAAAACGAGCCGTTTCATCGTTTTCGGACGAAAAGTTTACTAAAAAACGAGCGGTTTCGTCGTTTTTTAGTGAAAAGTTTACTAAAAAACGAGCGGTTTCGTCGTTTTATAGTGAAAAGTTAACTAACAAACGACCCGTTTCGTCGTTTTCGGACGAAAAGTTTAATAAAAAATGAGCCGATTCGTCGTTTTCGGACAATAGGTTTACTAAAAAACGAGCCGTTTCGTCGTTTTTTAGTGAAAAGTTTACTAAAAAACGAGCGGTTTTGTCGTTTTATAGTGAAAAGTTTACTAAAAAACGACCCGTTTCGTCGTTTTCGGACGAAAAGTTTACTAAAAAACGAGCCGTTTCGTCGTTTTTGGACGAAAAGTTTACTAAAAACGAGCCGTTTCGTCGTTTTTAAGTGAAAAGTTTACTAAAAAACAAACCGTTTCGTCGTTTTTGAACGAAAAGTTTACTAAAAAACGAGCGGTTTCGTCGTTTTTTAGTGAAAAGTTTACTAAAAAATGAGCTGTTTCGTCGTTCTCGGACGAAAAGTTTATTAAAAAACTAGTCGTTTCGTCGTTTAAAAAAACGTGCATAAATATATATACAGAATACATATATACGAGAAATCTGCATATATATATAGAATATATACAGACTAGATATATACAGAATATATATATATACAAGAAATAGTTTCAATTCAAATGCTTAATATATATTACATATTGTGTAGTTTTATTAAATGTTAGTTAAGTTCAATTGGTTGGTGTTATATGCTTTTAAACGAGGGGTCGGGGGTTCGAACCCCACCCTTTACACGAATTCTTGGAATTTAGTTTTAGGATTAATTATAGGCTCAGGGGTAAAACGGTAAATTCAACGTTTTTTGGTCAGTCAACTCACAGTTAACCGACGGCAAGTAGACAGACTGACCCGCCCAAATATCACAGTGGTCCATATTTCGCAAAATCTTTTTCAGTAGTTAACCCGTCGAACGTCGATATAAACCAGGGAGACAAAATGAAGATTTCTCTAATTATTAATCTATGACATATATTAGTTTTGGAGGAAAACAATTGTAAGGATTAACCACAAACTGACACGTGTCTACAATTATTTTACTTTATTAGAATATGTAAATATACCACAAAAGCAATAGAAGCAATTATTCAATCACCTTACTTTCTATACTATTTAATAATATGGTATCAGAGCATTGAATGGTTTCTTGAGCCAATTCACAGCTTGCTCATCATATACCTTACCTCATAAACACTTTCTGATTCACTGAAAATGGCTTATGCAACCATCTGAAAACAAACTGCACATTAGAACATCCTTGATGCAATAACTAAGGTTCAATTTGGAGTGGCAGCGGGGTTAGTCGCTACTCGAATCAACGAGGATGAAGTCCTAGTGCTTGCATTCAACGTCAAAATGATGTTTACCAAAAAAAAAAGAGAAAAAGATAAAGCAAAGGCAACGACCACTGTAGGCAACTCAGAAGTTACCGACACAGGCGTTGGCGATCAGCGTAGTGGGGGGGAGGGGGAGAAAGGGCGCCTTCGGTGGTATGACATTGGCTAGAGAGGCAGCTTCAGATCAGATCAATTTCTGCAACAAAGGTCACAGGTTTAAGGGTTTATCCTCAAACCCTTGTATTTACATTCCTTATTTTATGGGTGAACAGAAAACCGAATTAATTGAAAAACCGAACCGAATCATTAACCGACTTTAATTTGAAAAACCGAATTTTCCGTTTCGATTTGGTTACCCATTTTAAAAAAACCGAAACTAACTGATGTATAAAGTTTTAGTTTTTATTAAAAATTTTGGTGAATTTTAAATTCCAATACTCTAACAAATTTGTATTCGTATAGTTACACGTAACACGTGTCTAATTTTGTTTTTTGAATTCAATATATATATATATATATGTGTGTGGCACAGTGGCACTTTAATACGTTCTATCAAGCTTAAAATCTGCATTTTCATGAATTTTATTTTTTAATTAAGTTATTTTTTATTTTTTTGCAATGTCTAAAATATGGTATGACTGAAAAAAAAAACAAAAAAAAATTCCGACTATAACCGAACCGAAACCGAAAATAACCAAAAATCGGTATGTTGGTAATATTAAAACAACCGATGACTTTGGTTTTGGTTTTGCCTAATATCCACCGAAGCGTGCTCAGTCATACCATATTTTATGGACCCTATAGTTAGGAAGTTACTTAATTACCCCCTTGAAGAATCGGATAAATTAGATACGAACCCAACATAATCTGTTTTTTCCGATTACTCCCTTGAAAAATCGGACTAGTCAGATGCAAACCCCACAAAATCTGTTTTCTCCGATTACCATCTTGAACAAACTTTTAATTCAATAAAGAATATAAAAAACTTTTTAATTTTAGTAAACCCCTAGAAAATTAGGATAAATCAAATATAAACCCAAAAGAATCTACTTTTTCCTTTACGGACCAAAATTTGAAGATTTTATATTGGTTGTCCCTCGGAATTATGTTTTGTACAAAAATAACCTAAACAAAAATATATGAGAAGTTAAAATGGCTAAAACATGCGAAAACTAAATAAATCATGGATTTTTTTATTGTGGTGCTACGGACACCATGACTTTCTAAATATATGACATATTTTCAAAGTCTAAACCTAAAATTAACCACACAAAACTACTAATGGAGGATAAGTTCTCGCAAGGGGAGGATGAAATATTGAAATATCTCCCACGTTAACTATCAAATTGTCTTTACGTACCTTCCTTGTTATATAAATTGTTATCCATTAGTAATGTGACAAAATAATTAAATTTCACAGTATAAATGCACTCGACCTTCAGTATCATACAGGATATCAGAATGTGAGCGATTATTGGACGTCGCATTGAACATTAAGGACTATGGAAGAAGTGACTCGGTATAGTATAGTGCTCTTAGCTCATGAAACTACAAATAGGGAGACTTGGTTATAGCATAGGAGATTGGGGCACTCTTCTGTTAGTTATTTACATATTTTATTTCCAAAACTATTTTCTTTAAACGAAACATTAAGTTATGAAATTTGCATCATGGCTGAAAGTCATAGACATACATTTAAACCAAATAACACAAGAGTTACTTTACCTTTCTCCTTTATCCACTCAGACGTGGGGGGGGGGGGGGTAAAAAAAAGTTGTTGGAAGGCAAAACTTTCATTTTATTCACCCTTTTTGTCAAACGTTGTGCTCTTACACCCTTAAACAATATGACACCGTGGAACGAAAAAACCACATTCTCTTAGAAATAACCTGAGAGTTCCTAAATCTTTTTGGCCTGAAGCCCTCGCTACTAGGGTTTGTAAAACAACCCGAGCTTGACGGGTATACCCAGAACCTGAAGCATCCGGGGTGGGTATAACCAAAGCTCAACATGTATTGGGTTGGGTATGAAATTAGTTTTGAAAATTTTTCACGAGTACATGCTGGGTTTGAGATTTGGTGACACTCGGCCTGATTACCCTAAACCGCATACTCGTTTACTCGAACCGTATACCATAATTTTTACCCGAAAAATTTTAACTATTAGTGTTATTTTTCCTTAACCTTTGTCTAATAACACTTCATTTTTGTAGGTTCATTAAACCAAAAAAAAAATATATTTAAGATATGTATTAAAAAATATTATTGATATTTTATATGTTAATCAAGTTTATACATAAAGTTAATCAAAATTATAGTGATATTTTTTTTATTTTTGATAACGTTTATATGTATTTAATGTGTCATATTTTAATTTTAATAGTTCATATATAAATAAATAAAAGTGATAATTAAAATGGCAAGAAAATAAGCTTAAAAATCCTAACGTGAATTTTTAACAAACTAACAGGTATAACCGATATTCGTGGGTATGCCCGATACCCGATAGGTAATGGGCCGGGTATGGTAATAAAGTTTACAACCAGGTATGGGTGTAAGATTAGCAATACCCGGGCCATTTTCATCCCTACTCGCTATTGCCACATATCAATCGGCTATCAACAAAAGTTCTTGACCTAAAAACACCTTTTTCAAGATCTTCCATGTTTTACCAAACTACTATCCGCTCTCACGCTAATGCTTTGAATATTTGGATGCTCTATCTTTCTCCACATGCCCAAAATCAATCAAAAAAATACTTGACCCATGTTTTTAAAAAAAGTGTATTTGTAATATACTTGTCAACCAAAAAGGGTTCCTATGTTATAGTCCAATATAACATCATATGTACACCATCTTTTTTGATAATTCTCTTATACCTCTCAATTCAGTGGTGAGAGGGGAGAAAGAGCATGATACGCTGAGTTGGCTAAAATGGTTCTAAAATTGGTCACAACATCTAACGAAGTCAGTCGTAGTACCGAAGATGAGTCATCGACTTAACACCAATCTAGTGGACCAACAAATCAACAATACAATCCCAAATCCTATTAGCCTAACATTTGAGCTAAGTAATTCTCAAATGTTTGAAATTACATCAAATGAAGGTGTAACACCACGCCCCTAACCCTCTTTAATTTAAGCTTAAAAGTACTAACTTAGGAAGTACATGGACCAAAAGTACAAATTCTGAAACTTTGTTCCCATCGCGATACGCGACGGGGTAACAATCAACCCATCGCGTAGCGCGATGGGCTTGGTGAATCACCGGACACATGTTGAAACCGTATCAACACGTGGCACAATATGACAGGCCACGTGTCAACCGTAGATAAGGTGGCGTCTTTTTGCGGCGTCGCGATACGCGATAGGTCACAAGGAACCCATCGCGTATCGCGATAGGGTACTGAATCATCCTATAAAAGGGGGGTGACGGGTATTGAGCTCTCCTTTTCCCATTTCACCTCCACTTTCACATAATTAACATCGAAATGCGTGCCCGGTTGCCGTAGTAAGCCGACGTGCTGTTTTCTCGTAATACGTGCAAGAAACGAAGTTGGAATTAAGCTAGCAATCACATAAGCGAGTAGATCAAGTACTGCCTTATCGTGTTATCAATCTAAGCATCCGAATTAAGGTAGGAGTTATGTTTAAGTTATTTGAATTATAGCTTAGACTATCAATCGAGGCTTTGGCCTTTAACCTTGATCGTATTTTACAAACATTCATTCACAAATCATGTTTTCATAAAACGTTACTTCATGATGAAGTAGTATTAAACAAAAGAGATATTTTGACGGGCATGTAGTAACTGGAAGGGGGATATCATTAGTAGTAAGTTTCTTACCTAAGGAAAAGTAATTCGCATAAATCCCAATCAACCGAGGGACCCGTTTACTTACCTGGAGAAACTTACCAACGTGATAGAACCTATTAGGCCAAAGCATGCTATATCAAACGTCACATAAAACTAAGTGTTTTCATTCACAATCAATGATAAACGATTTCAAGGTTAAGCTTACAATCATAGCTTAACATCATTCAAAACATTCATACAAACCTATTTATGTATAGGTTAATATCATTCACAGTCAATCAATCAATCAGTCAAGGTTTACAACACCTACGGTACAGGTGAATACGTTCAAACCTTTTTTATCAGTCAAAATATATTTATACTCAATGAGACGAACGGGTGTTTGTCTTAACGAGTCAATCAATGTCTACATGAGATCGAGTAATCTCTAAAACTTTATAATACAAGATAGAAAATAAAGTCAACTCAGACCGAATACACATGTGTCTGGATCCAAACATAACCGTTCAGCCTAATCATTCTAAGGCTACGTGACCGCGGACTAATGGTCATAACTAGTCTCCCGGAAAGGGCTACGTGGCTCGGGAACAATTGTGTGTGTAGGGCAGTGGTACATAGACCAGAAGTAGAAATGCTTCTGCTGAGCTTGTAGAGAAAACTATATTTGTATTATATTGTCATTCAAATGTTTTATTGAGTCATACGTGTTCACCAACATATAACTGACGTATTTTTCCAACCCATTGCAGGTAGTTAAGTGTAAGTAGCGTTAGCAAGGATTGGAGTCTTATTGAAGATAGAAGCGCGTACAAGATGGCTCCACTTTTGATATAAAATCCTTGTAATATGAAAACATATATTTTGTAAACTAATACTCGGGTATTTAATTCCCGAGTAAATTTTCAATGTAAATTAATATTATATTCAACCTAAAGTCTTCCGCTAAAATTAATCCATAAACTCTGATATATTTGCAAAACAGGTACCAACTTGTGGTCACACGCCTAGACCCTAAGTCGGGGTGTGACAGAAGGGCCTCAAGATACTCATGAAAATATTGATATAACTAACAACCAAGACATAGAAGTGGAACCAATAGTGTATGTGGAACATGAAGAACACACAACACGGGTGAGCAACAAGAATCCGTCAAGAAATATGCTCTTTCGCCAATAGTCAACATAGGAGTTTTAGCAAAACTGAACTCTCCAGAAAACAGTCTAAGTCCTAGCTCTTAGTATCCCATGGAAAACATAGCCTAAGGGAGCTTATACAAAGAAGCTAAAGCCTTTACATCTTCTCTTTACACCTAACAAATTCTAACTTTAATGGAACAAGCCATGAAATTAAAGAATTAGAGGGATGCGATGGATATAGAAGTGAAGGCGTTAATGAAAAACAACACATGGGAGAGAATTCAATCTTCCTCAAGGGAAGAGAACAGTGGTATGTCATTGGGTATCTACATTCAAGTACAAGTCAGATGCAATATTGAAAGATATAAAAAACATTTTGTGGCTAAAGGATATACCAAGACATATGGGACTGGCCACTAAGATTCCTTCTTTAGTGGCCAAATTTAAAACAATCCGAGTTCTTTTCTCGATCGTCGCAAATGAAGGATTGTTTCTTGATCAATTTGATGTTAAGAATACCTTTAAAAACGAGAAATTAGAAAAAAAATTTATATGGAAACTCCACCCGGGTTCACAACAAAATTAAAAGCAAATGAAGTATATCGGTAAAATAAAAGTTGTACGGGCTTAAACAATCCCCTCGAGCATGGTTCGAAAGATTCAACTTAGCAACGAGTACATATGGATATTAATAAAGAAACTATGATCATACGTTGTTTGTTAAACGAAGAGGTAAACTCGTAACCTGTTTAATTATATATGTTGATGGCAGATCATTACATGGAATGATGAAGATGAAATGAAGAAGCTGAAGACAAACTTGCTCACAAAAATTGAAATGAAAGACTTGGGAAACTTAAGTATTTTCTTGGAATTGAGATACTAAGATCCAAAAAGGGGATCCTTATATGCCAAAAAGTGAGCTATAAACTTTGTATGGGTGTTCAAAGTCGGATATCCAGAGCTTTGATATCCGAACATCTAGGATGGAGGATTTCACTAACCGAATCCGAAAATTCGGATGTCGAGATTTTTTTAACACCCCTACTGGTAGGTAAAGTAATATACTTTTCACAAGCTCATTTCTGATATTGCATATGCAGTTGGAGTGATTAGTAAATTTATGCACCAACCTCAAATTACCCACATGGAGGTAGTATAGAGGATTATCATATATGATATATCTCAAAAGAATAATGCTCCATGGAATTCTTTTTCAGCAAAACAAACATCTAAAGGTCCAACAATATACAGATGCATATTGGGCATGAGATAAAGAAGATAGAAGATCAACTTCGGGATACCGTATTTGTGTTGGTGGAAATCTGGTTACATAAAAAAGCAAAAAAAAAAAAAGATTGTAGCATAGTCTAGTGCCGAAGCTGATTTTCGAGATATTGCACACGGCGTCACAGAAGATATATGGATATGTAAAATTTTAACAGAAACTGGGTTTACCCAAACAGAAGCCAGTAGGACCATGTGTGACAATAAAACAACAATTCAAATTTTAGGAAAACCGGTTTAACACGATCGTACCAAACATGTGGAAGTTGATAGACATATCACCAAAGAAAAACTCGAAGCTGGGAATATAGAGCTGCCGTTCGTTCGATCAAAAGCTAATTAACAGACATATTAACAAAAGCCGTCAACGGAAAAGTATTAAGTAATTGTCTAGGCAAGTTAATCATAGAAACCCCACTACCCCTACTTGTGGGGGGGGGGGGGAGGGGGGGAGGGTTGTGTTAGAAATAATATAATAATTTTTGAGTATTTCAAGAGATAGTTTCACATCATTTTCACATATAAAAGATGTCAATAATATTTAACAGCAAAGGAATGGAACGTTGGGCTGAAATCAAAGAATTGCATATTGCATTTATGTTTTGTATTTCCTTGTTATTGGTTAACATTTTCTTTATTTAAATACTTATAATCAATAATATATATAAACGAAGATCCAAAAATCCTAGGTGTCGCGATATGGTCGCTCCACATTTTTTTGGAGTCATCAGATTTGCTTGATTTTTTAATGGAGGCTTCTCATGCATTTGACCCGAATTCATGGGTATGGATCTTACCAAACCCATATATTCCTTAAAAGGGTTATAACATCTCATTAAATAAAAAAATTATTTTCACCAAATTATTGATGTAAAAATCCTGTAAAATATCTTATTTTTTTACACTAAAAATTAATATCTTATTTATTTTAAAAAAGATATATATATATTATTTAAATTAAAAAAACCAATTTTATAGTAAAAAAAATAAAAGGGTCTTGGGTCTCATCAAACCATACGTATATTATTAACTTTCATAAATATTATTTATAATTAAAAAAACCAATTTTATAGTAGAAAAAATAAATGGGTCTTGGGTCTTATCAAAACCATATAGCTTTTAAACCAAGTTATAACATCTCATTTATTTGTGAAACAATTTATCATCAAACTATAAGTATATTATTAACTTTGATACAATAAAAAAATATAAATTCAAAAAATAAATAAATATTAGAACAAACAATATAAACTAATCCCCGTAATACGAAAGATAAAAACTAGTATAACATAAAAGATAACTAATAAGAGTAGAAGCAATTATTCAATCATATCATTGTTGAGTTCTATACCATTAGATAATAGACTAGTATTTGGAGGCATAAAACTATCTAATATAACGAGATTTTTGTTGGCATTCCTCCTTAGCTTTGTGGTCCATCGGTTAATTTCTATTTCTAAAAAAGCTCACTTTTATAAAATGATAATAGATGTGATCCCTATTTTAAATGGAGGTCCTATAAAATTAACGTAAAGTTGTTGCCTGACTTAGATGGCCTAAGAGACAGCCTTAGGGCCAATAGCATTTGACTTTTATGATATCATAATATGTTAAACGGATCGTATTCATAGGTTGGCAGGTTGAACCCAAAAAATTTATACGTACTTGAAAATTAAGTACACATATGAATTCGGAACATGACACATGTATTCGTGTGTTGGCACACACACAGAAGCCGTTTGACCCGAAAAATATTCTTTAACTAACTAATTTTCTTACGTATCAATACCATAAGCTTTAAAAGTAATTACCACGGAGTATCATTTTTCTTTGATTTCTTTTAAGCATTTATGTCTATGTCAAATTAAAACTTCTAAACTTTAGTATATATCCAAATAGTGGTTATTATATAAAATACATGAACTGTAACACCCCGACCGATGGCGGATTATACATCGGGGCGCCACGTATTGTTTCATTACTCGCGACACTATTGGGTGTCAATATTTAATAAATACATTTTCTTTGCGCACGCGCAGAACATGAAATCGTAAGGTAACATAAATCATATCATAACTTAAAATATTCAAATAACATAATTTGTCTTGTTACATTTTAATCTAGGTCCAAACAAAAAGAAAACATCCTACGTGTCCTTGAGATTCCCAATAGCAGCTACAGCAAACCTGAACATGTGTTAAAATAAAACGTCAACACTTGCGTGTCGGTGAGAAATCAAGTTTAATAGATATAAATAGATAATAATAAACACTGCGCGCAACATGTGCTTAACTGGGGTTTAACATAGGGTGTAATCAGATTGTGATCAAGCCTTAGATCATAGCTCATAGTTCAATCCGTGCTCCCAATTGAGCACAAAAACAAGAAATCATACGTGCATGTGTAACAAAACAAGAAAACCGTAAACGATAGGTCTCCCGTGTTCATCTAATGGATCCATGAAAACTTCGGAATAGGCCGTCAAAGCGGTTAATGAGTCACACATACAAATAAACAGCCAAGTAAACGTCCATAACACATGGGGTTTTGCGCACATAAAGTTCATAAACAAGTTTAAGACTCAAGTTGTACGAACACATGAACATCCCAAAACGTTAAAAATAAAAGGGGATTAAGTACGAGATTACTCACCTGAAAAAGGTGTGTTGAAAGATAATGCAAGAACCAACTTTTAAACAAGCACAAGTTAACCTATAAATAAAAGGTTATTGGTTTAACGATTGGTTTTTATGTCTTGAATATATGCAGTAAGTATCGATTTTGTTAGTTAAACAAATTAAAATAAAATATATATATTTATATTTACCGAGAATCTGGGCAGAACAGAAGAGAAGACGGAGGCAAAGAGAGTGGTGGCGATCTTCGGCAGAGAGCAAAGGGAGAGAGATTTGGGGAGTGTTAAGTGTAGTGTGTGTAGTGTTAAGAAAGTAGCTTTATTTATAGGAAAACCCTAGGGAACACAATCCCTAAAAAGGAGGAAAAGATCTTATTAAATCAAACAAAAGATATCAAAAAGCACAAGAAAACAAAAGCAAAAGATATGGAAAGATATGCCGGCAGCTGCAGGGGATGGGGAAAAGCTGACAGGTTACAGGTCAAAGCATGGGAGGTGTCAGGTAAAACACTGTTCAAGGCATGCAAAAGAAGATTTCAAAAGATTATGACAGTCACTTTTTCTATCAACCAATAGGATTGGTGCGCATGCTGCGCCGAAAGTGACTTTTCGGACAGATGTCAGAACTGACCTAAAGTGCTCATACAAAAGATAAGATATTACAAAAGCATACAGGCTGACCTAAACTGAAGAAAAGACTTAGGGTCAAGCGCGAGAAGACTCGAGCGCACGCGCGAGGGCGAAGGCAGACAGAACAAGCCTTAGCGCGCCGCGGGAAGAACTACAATCCTTAGTGCGCCGCGGGAAGAACTACAATCCTTAGCGCGTCGCGGGAAGAACTACCATTCTTAGCGCGCTGCGAGAAGAACTACCATTCTTAGCGCGATGCGAGAAGAACTACAATTCTTAGCGCGCTGCGAGAAGAACTACAATTCTTAGCGCGCTGCGAGAAGAGTTCGTCTCGCGTATCGCAGGAACAGCTGGTCTTCACGCAGGCTTCCTTGTAAGGAGTCTGGCGCGTGGAGCTGCGCAGACATCCTTAGGCGGGAAGAACCAAAGGACAAGCAAAGAGTTAAGAGAAAAAGGGGTTCAAGGCTCAAGGGTTTAA
Source organism: Bidens hawaiensis (assembly GCF_021521415.1). NCBI lineage: Eukaryota > Viridiplantae > Streptophyta > Magnoliopsida > Asterales > Asteraceae > Bidens > Bidens hawaiensis. Next base: position 17,452 of record NW_027491139.1, read on the forward strand.
GCAAAGGGGCGGGACGGCGACAAGAGAGACAAAAGGGCGGGACGGCGACAAGAGAGAAGAAGAGGCGGGACGGCGACAAGAGAGAGAAAGGGGCGGGAAGGAATTATTATTATTAGTAAGTAATATAAAAATTTATATATATGATAAATTTATTTTATGTTAAATTTACAAAGATTAATAATCAAATTTTAAATCATAAAAAGAATCGGATTCGAAAACGGGTACCTGGGTCGGGTCGGATTGGGCAGTAGTCACAGTCTCCCCTACTTTAAGAAATTTCGTCCCGAAATTTATCTCGAAGTAGGTTGCGCAGAGAAAAGGTGCGGGTACTTGATCTTCATCTGATCTTCCCTTTCCCAAGTGAACTCGGCTCCGCGCTTGGACTGCCAACGAACTTTAACAATAGGGATGCGACTGCGCTTGGTCTTCTTCACCTCGCGATCCATAATCTCAACAGGCTTCTCAACGAAATGCATAGACTCATCAACTTGAACTTCACCAAGTGGTATGTGGAGGTTCTCGTCAGCTAAACATTTCTTGAGATTGGATACATGGAACGTTGGATGCACATTGCTGAGCGCGGGTGGCAGGTCCAGTTTGTAAGCAACTTTTCCCACTCTCGCGAGAATCTTGAATGGACCAACATAACGAGGTGCAAGCTTACCTTTCTTCCCAAAGCGGACAACCCCCTTCCAGGGCGACACTTTGAGGAGAACAAGATCACCAACTAGAAATTCGAGAGGCTTCCGCCTGCGATCTGCGTAACTCTTCTGTCGGCTTCTGGCAGTCAGCAGATGATCACGGATCTTGGCGATTTTATTGGTTGTCTCTTGAACTAGTTCGGGTCCTGTGATTTGAACTTCACCCACTTCGTTCCAACAAATCGGTGAACGGCACTTTCGACCGTAAAGTGCTTCAAATGGGGCCATACCGATGCTGGAATGATAGCTGTTATTATAAGAGAACTCGACCAGAGGTAGGTGTGAATCCCAATTACCTCCAAAATCAAGAACACAAGATCGAAGCATATCCTCAAGGGTTTGAATGGTTCGCTCAGACTGTCCGTCAGTCTGAGGATGATATGCAGTACTCATGTCCAGACGAGTTCCTAACGCAGAGTGGAGAGATTTCCAAAAGCGAGATATAAAACGGCCATCGCGATCGGATATGATGCTCAAAGGAGTACCATGACGGCAGACAATTTCCTTGACATATAGATGCGCAAGTTGTTCAACACGGTAGGTTTCACGAATGGGCAGAAAGTGGGCAGACTTGGTCAATCGATCCACTATTACCCAAATGCTATCACGTTTGCTTGCGGTCAAGGGTAACTTGGTGATAAAGTCCATTGCTATACTTTCCCATTTCCACGTAGGAATTTCAGGTTGTTCGAGCAAACCAGATGGGCGTTGATGTTCAGCTTTTACCTTAGAACAAGTTAGGCATTTAGATACGAACACAGCAATATCCTTTTTTATACCAGGCCACCAAAAAGAAAGGCGCAAATCTTTGTACATTTTGTCAGCGCCAGGATGAATGGAATACCGGGTTTTGTGCGCTTCACTCAGTATGACAGAGCGAAGATTCTCATCATTGGGAATCCAGATGCGATTGAGATAACAGAGAATTCCATTCAGGTTAGGGACTAGATGCGCTTCTGCACCACACGCTAACTCGGCGCGTAGGTTTCCTTCGCTGATCGATGCGCGCTGCGCGTTGCGAATGCGCGATTCAAGATCGCTTTGGATCGGCGCGAAGTGAAGCTGCGTGTGCGGCAAAATACAGTTAAGTTGGCTGGGTTTTCGGCTGAGCGCATCGGCTACCACATTAGCCTTTCCAGGGTGATATCGGATCTCACAATCGTAATCGCTGATGAGTTCGTTCCATCGGCGTTGTCTCATGTTAAGTTCCTTTTGATCAAAAATGTGCTGAAGGCTTTTATGGTCGGTGTAAATGATGCACTTAGTACCATAGAGGTAGTGTCTCCAGATTTTAAAGGCAAATACAACTGCACCAAGTTCGAGGTCGTGAGTCGTATAATTCTTTTCATGAATTTTGAGTTGCCTAGACGCGTAAGCGATAACCTTGCCTCGTTGCATAAGTACACAACCGAGACCTTGGTTGGAGGCATCGCAATAAACGACAAAGTCGTCAGTACCCTCAGGTAACGCTAGAACAGGAGCTTCGCACAACAATTGCTTGAGCGTTTGAAAGGCTTCTTCTTGCTTCGAGCCCCAAATATACGGTTTGCCTTTGCACGTTAATGCTGTTAAAGGGCAAGGCGATTTTTGAGAAGTTCGAAATGAATCGCCGGTAGTAACCAGCTAAGCCCAAAAAGGAACGGATTTCGGTAGGAGTGGACGGTGCAATCCAGTTCTTGATTGCTTCAATTTTGGATGGGTTGACATGAATACCCATCTTGTTTACAACATGACCAAGAAACTGTACTTCATCCGACCAGAACTCACACTTGGAGAGTTTGGCATAGAGTTGTTCGGTTCGAAGCTTTTGCAACACCAACAGAAGATGTTGTTCATGCTCGGCCTTGGTTTTGGAATACACCAGAACGTCATCGATAAACACGATCACGAATCGGTCCAAGAAAGGTCTACACACCCGGTTCATTAGATCCATGAAGACAGCGGGTGCGTTGGTTAAACCGAAGGGCATGACCAGGAATTCAAAATGACCGTAGCGGGTTCGAAAAGCAGTCTTGGGAATATCTTCATCACGGATACGCAACTGGTGATAGCCAGAACGGAGATCGATTTTGGAGAAACAAGAGGCACCTTGGAGTTGGTCAAAGAGGTCGTCAATACGCGGTAAGGGATACCGGTTCTTAATGGTGAGCTTGTTCAGCTCGCGGTAATCGATACACATGCGAAACGAACCGTCTTTCTTTTTAACGAACAACACCGGAGCACCCCATGGCGAAGAGCTAGGGCGAATGAATCCTTTATCGGTCAACTCTTAAAGTTGACTTGCTAATTCTTGCATTTCAGCGGGTGCAAGACGATAAGGAGATTTGGCTACGGGGGATGCGCCAGGGACAAGATCAACACGAAACTCGACTTCCCGAGCGGGAGGTAAACCAGAAAGATCATTAGGAAAGACTTCAGGAAAGTCACGCACGATGGGGATTTCAGAAAGTTTCTTCTTTCCTTCATCGGGTTTGACCACATTAGCTAAGAATGCGACACATTTCTTTCGTAAAAGTCTTCGGGCTTCAGTGCATGACATAAGTTTAAGACCGTTAGATGGTTTCTCGCCATAGATATGAAGATTTTCACCATTTTCCCGAGGAATGCGAATAAATTTTTTGGCGCAGATTACTTCGGCGCGATTTTGCGAGAGCCAGTCCATTCCAATAATCACATCAAAACTTCCAAGAGGCATGGGAATGAGGTCGATTAGAAAATCATGTTCATTAAGGTTAAGCGTGCAATCTTTGATCACGGAGTTTATTAAAATAGTTTCACCATTAGCCAATTCAACTGAAAAGTTTTCGTTTAAGTTTACTCGCGGTCGCGCAAGTTTTTGTTCAAATGCGCGAGAAATAAAACTTCTATCGGCGCCAGTATCAAAAAGTATAGATGCATATTGTCCGTTAAGTAAAAATGTACCATTAACCACGTCATTATTCGCTTGCGCTTGGTGCGCGGTTATATTAAAAGCTCGGCCGCGCGTCACTTGGTTTGAGATTTGGTTAACCGGATTAGCTTGCGTAATTTGTACTTGCAGTCTCGGGCACGCGTTCCGGAAATGACTGGGGTCACCACAGTTATAGCACGACCTGGGTCGTGGATTAGGGTATGTTGGTTGTGGGTTTAGCGGGTAAGTTGGTGGTGTTTGCGCGATTGGGTTGGCGGGAAGGACTCTACAGTTCTCAGCAGTGTGACCAGTACGGCCACATCGGTTACATTGTCGGCACGGGACTTGAGTTGGATGGTGAAGTCTACAAGTTGGGCAAAAGGGTTGGTTTCCTGTGTAAGGTTTCTTAGTTGACGGGGCAGGGAGTGCGGGATTGGTTAAGGCATAGTTATGGACTACCGGGGGTGTTGGGTAGGTTGACAGTGGGTTAGGAGCGTATACTGGAGGTTGGTAGGCGGGTTGCTGGACAACGAGCGGGTTGGTAAGCGCGTAGGCTTGATGATTGGTTTTGCGCCTGCGCTTAAGGTTGTTACGGTTTGAAGGTTCTGGCTTGGTTTCTGTTGGTTCTGGGACAGTCTTGGTGAGTTTGGTCTTTTCGGCTCCCCGCAGGAACAGGGTTCCTGCCCTGACATGGTTGTCGCTGAGCACAGCGGCCAACTCGATGGCGTCAGAGAGGGTTACTGGGTTCCTGGCCCATACAGAATCTTGAATTTCCATGGGGAGACCCCCAAGAAACTTCTCGATGGCTCGGCGGGAAGGGGTAACTAGGTGTGGGACAAGCAAACTTAGTTCGTGGAAGCGCGTCGCGTACTCGCGCGCTTCGCCACTGTACTGCTTCAAGTTCCAAAATTCCTCCTCAAGGCGCTTTACTTCGTTGGGAGGGCAGAATTCTCTAGTCAAAAGTTCCTTGAATTCCTCCCAGAGCATGCTAGAAGCAGCCTCTGCGCCACGCGCATGAGCTACTCCGTTCCACCAAGTAAGCGCCCTTGATTCTAGGACACTTGAGGCATATAAGGTTCGTCGATCTGGAGGGCATTGGGTATGGAGGAAGGTGTTCTCAATTTTCTCGAACCATTGGAGCATTACGGTGGCTCCTTCGAGTCCTGTGAATTTCGGAGGGTTACCCGCATTAAAGGATTTAATATTGTATCCGGAGGGGTTGGGATTATTTTGGTTTAAGGCTTGGGCTATTGCGGTGGCCATTTCCCGGGAACGTTGCTACCTACGTCTGCGCGAGGCTTCTCTCCTCTGATGACGGCGAGATAGCGGAGGCATTCTATAAAAGTTTTAGTTTTTGTTAATATCTTGGTATGGGAAATCGTTTTAGCGCAAAGTATATCGTTGTAAAGCTTGTTTCGCGGAGTCAAATGCTATCAAACTTTGAAGTAAAATATGAATTTAAATGCAAACCTAATACAGGTAATGAATTCGAATTGAAGATCGACAATTCATGTATCACCATGACTTTTCAAATCTTCAATTTAAAATATACGAGTAAACAAGCATTGAAGGTTGACAATTCATGTATCACCATGACTTTTCAAGTCTTCAATTTAAAATATCGAATAAATGAATATTGGAGATTGACAATTCATGTATCACCATGACTTTTCAAATCTTCAATTTAAAACATAAAGCTAATGGTAATTGAAAATCAACTATTCATGTACCACCATGACTTCTCGGATTTTCAATCCCCACAACAAACGAATATGTAAGTAAAGAAATAAATTGAAATTTAACAATAAAAATCGAAAGATCGCGAAATAAACATGAAATCATGCGCTGCGTATTTTATAAATATCGAGTAATTAACAATTAGCGCGCAAACATGAGATATTTCTCATGCGCGAGAAGGGACTCTTAGGTATTCTAGGTCGTTACGTCTAACCACCTATCCTAAAGTCACGGAGCTCTGATACCAATCTGTAACACCCCGACCGATGGCGGATTATACATCGGGGCGCCACGTATTGTTTCATTACTCGCGACACTATTGGGTGTCAATATTTAATAAATACATTTTCTTTGCGCACGCGCAGAACATGAAATCGTAAGGTAACATAAATCATATCATAACTTAAAATATTCAAATAACATAATTTGTCTTGTTACATTTTAATCTAGGTCCAAACAAAAAGAAAACATCCTACGTGTCCTTGAGATTCCCAATAGCAGCTACAGCAAACCTGAACATGTGTTAAAATAAAACGTCAACACTTGCGTGTCGGTGAGAAATCAAGTTTAATAGATATAAATAGATAATAATAAACACTGCGCGCAACATGTGCTTAACTGGGGTTTAACATAGGGTGTAATCAGATTGTGATCAAGCCTTAGATCATAGCTCATAGTTCAATCCGTGCTCCCAATTGAGCACAAAAACAAGAAATCATACGTGCATGTGTAACAAAACAAGAAAACCGTAAACGATAGGTCTCCCGTGTTCATCTAATGGATCCATGAAAACTTCGGAATAGGCCGTCAAAGCGGTTAATGAGTCACACATACAAATAAACAGCCAAGTAAACGTCCATAACACATGGGGTTTTGCGCACATAAAGTTCATAAACAAGTTTAAGACTCAAGTTGTACGAACACATGAACATCCCAAAACGTTAAAAATAAAAGGGGATTAAGTACGAGATTACTCACCTGAAAAAGGTGTGTTGAAAGATAATGCAAGAACCAACTTTTAAACAAGCACAAGTTAACCTATAAATAAAAGGTTATTGGTTTAACGATTGGTTTTTATGTCTTGAATATATGCAGTAAGTATCGATTTTGTTAGTTAAACAAATTAAAATAAAATATATATATTTATATTTACCGAGAATCTGGGCAGAACAGAAGAGAAGACGGAGGCAAAGAGAGTGGTGGCGATCTTCGGCAGAGAGCAAAGGGAGAGAGATTTGGGGAGTGTTAAGTGTAGTGTGTGTAGTGTTAAGAAAGTAGCTTTATTTATAGGAAAACCCTAGGGAACACAATCCCTAAAAAGGAGGAAAAGATCTTATTAAATCAAACAAAAGATATCAAAAAGCACAAGAAAACAAAAGCAAAAGATATGGAAAGATATGCCGGCAGCTGCAGGGGATGGGGAAAAGCTGACAGGTTACAGGTCAAAGCATGGGAGGTGTCAGGTAAAACACTGTTCAAGGCATGCAAAAGAAGATTTCAAAAGATTATGACAGTCACTTTTTCTGTCAACCAATAGGATTGGTGCGCATGCTGCGCCGAAAGTGACTTTTCGGACAGATGTCAGAACTGACCTAAAGTGCTCATACAAAAGATAAGATATTACAAAAGCATACAGGCTGACCTAAACTGAAGAAAAGACTTAGGGTCAAGCGCGAGAAGACTCGAGCGCACGCGCGAGGGCGAAGGCAGACAGAACAAGCCTTAGCGCGCCGCGGGAAGAACTACAATCCTTAGCGCGTCGCGGGAAGAACTACCATCCTTAGCGCGCTGCGAGAAGAACTACCATTCTTAGCGCGCTGCGAGAAGAACTACAATTCTTAGCGCGCTGCGAGAAGAACTACAATTCTTAGCGCGCTGCGAGAAGAGTTCGTCTCGCGTATCGCAGGAACAGCTGGTCTTCACGCAGGCTTCCTTGTAAGGAGTCTGGCGCGTGGAGCTGCGCAGACATCCTTAGGCGGGAAGAACCAAAGGACAAGCAAAGAGTTAAGAGAAAAAGGGGTTCAAGGCTCAAGGGTTTAAGCAAAGGGGCGGGACGGCGACAAGAGAGACAAATGGGCGGGACGGCGACAAGAGAGAAGAAGAGGCGGGACGGCGACAAGAGAGAGAAAGGGGCGGGAAGGAATTATTATTATTAGTAAGTAATATAAAAATTTATATATATGATAAATTTATTTTATGTTAAATTTACAAAGATTAATAATCAAATTTTAAATCATAAAAAGAATCGGATTCGAAAACGGGTACCTGGGTCGGGTCGGATTGGGCAGTTGTCACATGAACCCCCCCCCCCCCCCCCCACACACACACACACACACACACACATACACAGAGAGAGCCCACCCACACACACATAGCCCGTGAAGTTTATAAATTTTAAAGCCGGCTGTCCTTGAAGCTTATAAATTGTCAACAATTTGTCGAAGGTACAGATATTCATTATCACATGTGTGATTGATTATATGATAGCAATGTATGTTGTTGCCAGTACTTAACTAATTATATAACTAAATGAGTTTAGTCCCACAATTAATCACATGTCGTGTAGTTGAACCGTTCGCATTAAACTCTGGTAGTTGGGGGTAGTTGGGACTTTAATGCTGCGTATATTGTATAGTACACAAGCGTGGGCACAAGTATATGTTTTAATGCACCTTTGGGCCCGTGGGGGTCACAAATTGGTTCATTTAAATTTTATTAATTACCTTTAAATATTATATTATATGTTTTTGGTAATGCCTTATGCTAAAAGGTACACATTATACCTTCTGTCTGTTTACGTAAAAATGTAATAAAATCCAACCTTATATTATGGTTTGATTTTTGCTATTTTTTAATGTAAATTGTAGGTAAAAGTGTAAAACGCCAATTACAGATTCAGGAAACAGCAATTTATAATATATACACTCTCATTTTTCAATTTTTTTATGGAGGGTGTACTTGTCGATCAAACTAAAAAGTGACTAACAACCACCCTCTTTATTCGGATCATGCAATGTCCATGGCTAATTAAGTTGGGGGTCACATGTGCGATGATTTAAATAAATATCGGCTAAAGACATGTACAATGATTTCTTTGACATACATTTGCCATTTTAGACCTTTGTATTAGAAAATATGATAGGTTTGCCAAAAATTCAAAATTAGGGATTAGCATAAAATTGAATTCGCCGAGTTAACCAAAAAACCCCAACCGAAGCATTAACCGACGGTTAATTTTTTGAATAACCAATTTTTCAGTTCCGTTTCGGTTAACAATATTTTAATAACCGAAAATAACTGAACCGAATAACCAATACTTTTATCGGTAACAATCATCTTCTTCTAATAATATTATGACCAAATACTTCAAAAAGATATTTATCCAACTTTTGTTTGACCATTGAATTCATGATCTTAGGTAATTTATTGCATTAGTAACATCTATTTCAAATGACATTGACTTTAAGTTGCATTTACACTCTTATACAGTGGCTTTGACAGTTCGTTCTTCATACATTAAAACTTAAAATTGAGTTCTTTAGTAATCCTTTGTGTATATTTTTGGAACTAATGTGTATAACCTAACTCTTTATAATGTCCTTAGTTTTGATTTTAGTAAATTTCTAAACAAAAATCAATACAAATTTAGTCCCTGTTAAAAGTTTGGGTTTAACGATTAATTAACCAAACCAATCTGAATTAATCGCTTATAAGTAATAACAGATTCACTGAGCCCGAATTAACCAAAACTGGACATTTATTGCTTTTTAATAACCTAAGTGTTCGGTTATTTCCATTAACCAAACCATGTAAATTTTCATTTTACAAACATAGTTACTTATGTTTTTCACCCAAATATAGAAAAAGTCACATGAAATTCATATAATGCTCTTCTTTACAACTTACAAGACCTCATAACATAATAAAAGAATTCAACCCTAGATGATTCGTTATCTTTATACTATAAGACCTCAATTTAACTTTACAAATTAGATAACATTTCAATTTATCAAGAAAATGTGCTCATTTTCCTAAAGAATACAATAGGTTGCGTATTATGGTTTAGCTATTTAAAACGTTACATCAACGCCAGGTCACTGTCACATAGACAATGAGCTTTAAATTACTCACTCGATCTTTAACAAACATGTTGTGGGTTTCTATGCTTAACTAGTTTTTTTTTCTTAAAGAAGAAAAAAAATTAGTGGGGTATACCCCATCTTTTGAGTCCTTTTGATGCCATTAGTAAAAAGGGAGATGGAAAAAGGGGACCATGACACCAGAAGTGTTGTGGTATAGTGATGGTTTAACGGGTGATGTGGAGGATGGTGCCCCATAACGCCTCCACAACACCCAGTCTTATAAACATGTGTGCAAACCATTTACGAGCACATGGAGGGAGTGTAAACCATTTTTCAAGTCTTCCAATGCATCCTCTAGGGTAGCCAAGTTCTCCAGAACTCTATGGCTTCTAGAGCTCAATGTTGTAAAAGTAGGTCAAAAGGTCGAGTATTCCCAGTATACTCGCTATAAGGTATGACGTCAATGCGAGTTTCTTTAATTTCGCCTAGTTACTAAGAATCGATTAAAGTTGGTTAACCTTAGCCAAAATCACACCATCATCGGTCAATTTGGGTTGATTTTGACTTAAAAAATAAAACATAATTCGTATTTCTATAATATTGAAGAAAAAATATCATTTTTATATTAATGATTAGCGATTTTTAGAATAATTTAGTGTTTAAAAAATTATTTCTCTTATTTATATTGATATTCACTTATTTTGTTACAAATATTAGTAAACTTATGATATTTGACATGTATCTGATCTCTAAAAATTATTTGTTTTATATTCATAATTTCCGAGTACTCTTCGAGTACTCCTCGAATAATTTGAGTACACCTAACTCCCCAATCAGCCGCCTAGAGTCCGCCTAACGACTTTTGCAACATTGCTAGAGCTTATTCCAAGGTGTCATTTTAAGTGTGTCACATCTCACATTATTAGCAGTAGGGGTGTGCATGTGTCGGCTTGGGGCGGTTTTAGGCCAAATCCATAACCATAACCAATATGTCGGTTAATAGACAACCAAAACCATAACCGATCCGTTATGACAGTTTTGAAGGTTATAGCGAGTCCATTATGGATCGGTTAACCGTGACCAAACCAATGTATAATTGAGCCTAAAACTTTGGTACTAAAAAATAAAAATGACATGACATAGTTCAACGAAGTATATAATTCTTAATATTAATAATATATATTCAAACAAACAATTAATGGATTAACTCTTTAGTAAAATTAATTATCTATACTATATATAATACACAAAAAATGACAAATTAGGACACTTGATTTTAAGTGATTTACAATTGCTAATGCATAAGATACACGTGTTAGTAAGGGTAAGCTTGTCTTTTAAACATAATTCATTCAACTTACAAGTTTGGTCCATCATCTTTAACCATATTATGTTTTTAATTTAAACTTTAAACTAACTTCCCACCCATGATGTTTAAACGACTATAGCCTTTTCATACGTTAATATTTTATAAAAAATTACATCATAAAAACGAGCATTGTTTCTCTTTAATTTGAATATGATATTGTTATAATTTTTTTCAATTTAAATAAATTAATATGTTACGTATGGGTGTTTAGTGTCGGTTTTGATGGTTTTAAGTTAAACTTGTAAGCCCAACCGTTAATACTGATTTTTTGTCGTCCAAAACCAAACTCAACCATTGAAAGTTGAAACCGAATCGTTACCAACGGCTTGGTTCCAGTTTGGTTTCACAGTTTAAACTTTAATAATAAATTTAATTTAAAATAATTATTAATTTAAATGTCTAATCAATTATAACTAAACACCAACATAATATGATACTTGAGGGGATCATAAATAAAGAATGATAATTTTAGCCACATAAATGGTAAATACTAATGAAAGATCTTGGACGCAAAATGATAACAACAAATATCACCAAAAGAATCATATTGTAATTAGGTTAATTTAAAGTTGTATAGCCAAGTTATTTATAATAAAAAGATTTATATACAATTACATTTTAACTATCTATCTATTATAATAAAGGGAAAATTCCCATAATAGCCCATTTAAAGAATGTGTTTCCAAAATTATCCTCAATAATTCAAGTTTCCAACTTTGTCCCTTTGTTATCTCGTCGCCGACGACATGATAGCGAACACCGACGATGCGAACTTGAAACAAATAGGATAACGACACATGGCCGGAATAGGTCGTCGACGATGCGTTAGTGGATAACGCATCGCTGCTACCCTACGTTAGCAACATAACGCATCGCTGCTATTTTATGTGTATGAATATTTTTTTTATTAGTATTATGAATATATATTATCATTTATCTATAGTTGGTATGTATTTGGAGAACCTTTTTTGTCACCCGGACAACTATATATATAGCTATATCAAGAGTTATAAGCAGACCTATATGTTAATTTATTAAGTGTTATAAGCAGACATGGACTAAAATTTTTGATTTTTGATAAACAATGTATACTGCTAATACAATCACAAATGTAGTGTAAAATAAAGTGTTTACATATTTGTATAATCTTAGTTATGTTATTTCCGTGATTTTAATTTAATTGTAATTGTATTAACAACATATGATCAATTTGTTGACTGTATTTCACTTAATGGTCAAAGTTTAAAATTTTCAACAATTACCCGTGTAATACGTGGGCCTCAAACTAGTATCTAATATATATAACTAAACATATCTAATAATTAATAATAAAAAAAGATTAAAATGCATTAACATTTACAATCTGGTCTGGTGTCATATGGTCGGTTGCCAGTATAAACCGCGAACCAGTCGCTCACTACGTTTTAAAATATTTGAAACCGACCAACTAAGCGAAAGTAAAAAAAAAAGAAAAAGAAAAAAGAAGCCAAACCAATGACTGGTTTAAAGGATTTCAAGGTTTTAACCGAACCATAAACACTCATATTTGTTATGTGATTATTATGGTCAAACACCCGCTGCATCGCGCTGGCACCCGTCTAGTATAGTATAAAAATGAGAGCGTTATTAGTTTATTACCATCTTTAATTTTTCCAAATTATCAACATTGTGTCTAATCATACTCCATATAGTTGAGAATCTTGTAAATGGGACAGTTCGGTTTTGGCGGGTTTGAAATTATCTTTAACCAAAACCGACCCGTATTTGGCGGGTTTCAACAATTCGTTAAACCGACCCGCTGGTTATGTCGGTTATCTGTTAAAATCGGTTCGGTTATGCTGGTTATGGTTCGGTTAATGGTTATGACGGTTAATTTGCACACCCCTAATTAGCAGCGCGTAACAGAAAAGCATTGACACCCCGCATCATATCAGTAGAACACGTCAAAGTCGTATGGAATCCTTGCATCATCAAAAGTAGAAAAATGAGTATTACGTTATATCCTATATATATAGTAGTTGTGCTTATTCAAGAGTGAAAGATGCTTGAGTCATCCCTCATATGGAGGCTCTTACTACATCATCGACATGTGATGCTTTCATCATATTTACTCTTAAATATATATCTTCTTACAGGCTCTATTAACTCACTCAGCTAGCAGAACAACTTTTTTTCCTTTATAGACTAGTCTATTATTCTTTTGGATTAATTATTTTTCTTTTTTTTTCTTTTCTTTTCATTTCCAAACACACATCAACTTAGGCTATGAGTAGTAGATGAGCTATAAAATAAGGTGATTTGTGACATTTGGCGCCCAATCAGCAAATGTGATATTTTTATTTTTTAGGGTGTAATGGTGTTGTAGCTATATAAAGCATTCGATATGTTTTTAAAATTTACCCATTAAAAAGCACCATGGAACCATTAAAAGATGTTTTTGGTAGTGAATCAAACATACTTTACCTCTGACCGTTTCAAAGGTAGGCAGGTAGCCTCTTAATGAAATCATTAAAATGATACTAAACAACCCGTCAACCCCTAAGTGAAAATTCGTAGTCTTGACTAATCCTCAAGACGAGTCAGTAAACTTGATTTCTCTTTGCCTATGGTATAGCACTTTTTATATGTGTGTGGTTTTTATTGCAAATTATAGTTAAAGAACGATGGTACATGGTCTTTATATAGCGGATTTGACGAGGTACAAAAGTTGTAGAGGATAATGAAGACTAATGCATGGCAGGTTTTAAATATACTCGTTGGATGTCGTGCTTGCAAAAAACCTGTTGCATCGCGCGAGCACCTGTCTAGTATGACATAAATCTTTTAAGTTGTTAACCACCATGACACCATCCAAAGTAAAATGAGTCAAAACACTTAATTTGGTGGTTGAAGTATTAATATTCATAAAAGAGTTACATCATCCTCTATCAAGTTCCAACTTCTTTCTATAAATTCCATCTCCATCTGCCTACAACACATTCCTCCACGTTTGTGTGTCCATATTCATTAAAAAAATGATGAATGATCGTCTGGAAGCAGATTTGAAGGAATTAAGGGAAGCTTTTAATTCTGGGAAAACGAAGGAATCGTCATGGAGGATCAAACAACTCCAGGGGTTACGGCGGATTCTTGAAGATAAAGAAGATGATATTTCCATGGCTCTTAAACAAGATCTTGGCAAGCATCATGTTGAAGCTTATAGAGATGAGGTAATATTATACATAATCCGTCAAGTTTGAATTATTAACGACTCATTTATTTGATTCCAAGCCGAAAATGATCTATATATATGTGTATGCACGCACGCTTGCTTGTTTGGAATGGTGGTTTTAAAACATGGTTGAAACTGGAGGGGTCTAGGAAAACTGTTGTCATAATTTTTTTTGTTTTATTATATTTTGTGTCTCAATAAAGTAGTTGACACGGATTTAATAAAAAAACATTTTGTTACAATAGTTCTGTTTCCACCACTAATTAAAGTGAATCAAAACGTGAACAAGCAAAATCCTTTTTAAAATGACTAGTTTTACACTAGTTTTACATTTATCTTGATATATAATCAATCAAGTGATGTCCTTGAATAGTTAAGAAACTAGAATGATAATCACTTTAGAACCTTGAATGGTGTGTGAAATGTGAAACAAAACTTGGATCCAAATGATGCAGATTGGAACAGGAGTGAAATCTGTAAATAATGCTCTTGAAAATTTGAAGCAATGGATGGCTGCTAAAAAGGTACTCTTTTACTTCTTGTTATAGTGCACGTATGTTCTGGGCTAGCATAAACATAACATGCTTAAGTGAATTTTCGTAACGGTTAAATAGGTTAACATGTGAGTCCGGTTGGCATGGACACTTCATCTTTTAGTTAAACATGTCGGTGGGACCTAAAAAATATCCAAACTTGTTTATAAAAACCCGAACCCTCATATTACAAAAGTTTCGTCGCACACCTCTAATTTTAACTATCTAAATATAAAAGTATTTAATCTCAAAATAATGAATTCCTTAGCCCTAAACCCTAAATGGTCATCTAATTTATGTAAACTGGAATTTACTTTTCCATTCTAAAAAACTTAGATTCCCTCATTTCCATCATTTTCACAATTTCGTTATTTTATGTTATAAACAATTGAAAAAGAAATACAAAAAGAAAATATAATTGGCCACTGTGAGTGACCTCGCGTCACAAGTTAAATGAGATAGGAGGGGGTGCTGTGTTCACGGGCCTCATTTGAATGAGGGTGCCACGTGGTGCCCACTGATCCATACCCATTCGCCTTACATGATCATAAAGAAGAGTATAGGTTACAAAATTCTTAAATTGTGTGCACGAGCAACCATCTACTTGCTTTCTATGATTCTATCATAGGTTCCTACCCACCCTTCATTATGTGTTATGTTACAACTTTGGTCCATCAAGTTTTAAGGGTTGGCAACTTTATGAAGAAATTAAAAGAGTCTCTTAAAATCATCTAATCATAATTTCAATAATAATTTGTTAAACAGGTGAGATTGCCCATAGCTGCATTCCCTGGCGATGCAAACTTGGTTCCAGAGCCACTTGGTGTTGTCCTCATCATCTCATCTTGGAACTTCCCAATTGGTACTCCACTACCCCTCCAACTTTAACTTTATTCCATAAATTACCCCTTAGGCCACATGTACTTGAAAATATAAGGGATTGATAGTGTCTGTGGAGATGACCCAAGGCTTCAATAAGTTCACTCTTGTATTTAAACTAGTTTATTAACATCCAAACATATATATTTATTTCCGTTTATATAAAATCCAGCTAGAAAATATTATGTCCTTTTCTTTTTTATTAAGGTTTTGTTTGTTTTTGCTTAAAAGGTCTGCATGTCTACGGGCGCGCAGACATAAGACTCTGAAGACAGTTTGTTTTGTGTTTTTTTTTCAAAAAGACCTGAAAAGTGCTTTTGTGATCTTAAAAAATAAGCTAATATCAACTTTTTCAAACTTCTACACACCTTACCAACACCCACTGGCCACCACCACCACCTACCACCTATCGTCCGCCACCACCACCGTCCACCACCCACCAGTGGCCACCACCACCCACCATTCTCCACCCCCACCATTCACCACCTACTACCATCGTCTACCACCAATTGTCCACCACCACTACCACAGTTCGTACACCACCACCAATTATTTTAGCAGTCGACATACATTAAAAAACAAACAGTCTTCTTCTTTCATACTACAGAGGTTTGGTCCACATCTTCCTTCTATAGATATCTGAATATGTGGTCCGCAGACTGCAGACATTTTATCACCGAAAAAACAAACAACACCTTAAGTAGATGACTGAGATGACCCTAATGAACCCACATACATTATTGATTATCCTACAACCTCGAATCCCTATTATGTATCAAAACATATTTTCTAATACAATTAACAATTTCATATGTTTCTAATCATTTCACGCATGTAGGGCTATCATTGGAACCATTGATCGGGGCATTAGCCGCAGGGAATGCAGTCATTTTAAAGCCTTCAGATTTAGCTCCTGCATGTTCTTCACTTCTCGCTAAAACAATCCATGACTACCTTGATAATTCCGCGGTTAAGGTTGTTGAAGGTGGACCAGATCAGGGTGAAAGACTCCTTCGACACAAATTTGATAAAATTTTCTTCACGGGTTTACACTTTTCTCAACGTTTTGAATATTTTATACATTCCATTTAATTAGCGCGTGTAACGCGTTCTAACGGGGACTAGTGGTGACTTGAGTTATTTTACAGGGAGTGCACGGGTGGGTAGAATTGTGATGTCAGCTGCTGCACAACATTTGACTCCCGTGTCTTTGGAGTTAGGTGGCAAATGTCCTGCTGTGGTTGATTCATTTTCTAGTTCCAGGGACCATAATGTAATTTTCTTTTTATTTACTTATTTAGTTGATTATAAATTTGTAACAAGTTAAAAAAAATGTTCATTTATTGTTCTATTACAATTCTAATGATTTATTTACTATATTTTCCACTTATAGATGGCAGCAAAAAGAATAATTTGGGGTAAATTTGGAGTGTGTGCTGGCCAAGCTTGCATTGGAATTGATTATGTTCTAACAGAGAAAAAGTACCTCTCAAATCTAGTAAGAAAACATATTTTTTTATTTTAAATATTATTGTACAAAACATGGTCTCTTTTGGCAATTAATATGAATATACATGGCTTTATGTTTTAGCTGGAATCATTTAAAAGATATATCAAGCAAAGTTATGGAGATGATCCAAATGAATCTCATAGTATGTCTAAGATTGTTAACAAGAAGCATTTCTCAAGATTGAAGAGTCTCTTGGATGAGCCCATGGTCAAATCTTCGGTCGTTTATGGTGGTCGGTTAGATGAAGAAAGCTTGTAAGTCCGTTATTTTGGTTGGTTTGTTTATGTCGTTGTCATAGTTATCTACTTAAAATTGGCTATATGTTAAAAGGTCGTGATCTTTAAATGTTTTTTTTTATGTTCAACTTATAATATGGCAATGTAGGTTTATTGAGCCAACGATAATGGTTGATCCTCCGCTCGATGCTGCAATCATGACGGAAGAAATCTTTGGTCCATTGCTTCCGGTTATCACGGTTAGGAAATTGTCCCCGATATATGTGATGTGTTATCATATAGTACATATATTAATGCAGTGAGTACAACTATTGTATGCAGTTGGAGAGTATTGAAGACAGCATTAACTTCATAAAGACAAGGCCCAGTCCACTTGCTCTATATGCCTTCACAGAAAACAAAAATCTCCAAAAAAGATTGGTTTCAGAGACATCATCAGGAAGCCTTATGTTCAATGATGCTATCCTTCAAGTAAGTTTTCAGCCAAAACATTTTTCATAATACTTTAATGAAATTAACCTTATTTTAAAAGAAATAATAAATGCAGTACGTAATTGATGCACTTCCGTTTGGCGGAGTAGGAGGGAGTGGGTTTGGAAGATATCACGGAAAATACTCGTTTGATAATTTCAGTCACGAGAAGGCTGTTGTGATGAGGGGCTATCTAGTAGACTTTTGGTTCAGATATCCGCCGTGGAACACTCATAAGTTAGAACTGATTACAGCCGGTTTAAAATTTGATTATTTGGGACTTTTGCTCATTGCATTAGGTTTAAAAAGCAAGGCTTGAGTATTAAATAAACTTGTCATAAACATGGTTATGTGTGTTCTACCTGTTGCTTGTTGATTTGTTTTTGAAAATCAAGTTGTTAGGCCACTAAAACACCCTAAACAAATCCCACGCTAGAGATATCAGGTTTATAAGGAATGTATGATCTCAAATATCACCAACGCGTTTTGAGCATTATTAAGGCTTAAGGCGAGAGACTGCATAGTTATACGTTCTCAAGTGGAGGCAATCAAGAATGCATGTGATCTATGAAGTCTGTATGAAGGGTTGGATGCTATAATATGTGTATGTATGTAATAATGTATACATGTACTTCATATATATATTAAACTCAATTAAGTGCCATAATGGAAGTAAAGCAAACTATAAGTCTGTAAAAACTTATTTAGCACACAAGATAATCACACTACTAAACTAAGATAGAAGTAAGGTTAAAAAATAAGACAATGGTATTAATTAGTGAATAATTAAACAAACCACTCTGCTATTACATGTTCACTTACAAAATCTTTGTGAATGTTTTGGAGTATGAACAATCACTTCCTTGTAACAAATCGGGCACGCCTGAAAGTTACATACAAATACAATTATAATAATGGAAAATATTATTAAAAAGACAAAAACTTATGAAGTGAGTTTACCTTGTTGATGCTAAGCCATTGACTACCACAGCCAACATGATATATATGCTTGCAAGGAAGAGTGAGTTGGCGTTCGCCTCGTTTATATTCCATTTGACAGATCACACACCTGCAAGTCCAATTTGGAATTGTGTTAGACAGATCCACCTACCCGTTTGACTCGTTTATCTTGATTACAACCAGTTTGGCTGGTTTGTCTTGATTACAAGTCATTTGACTCGCTTATCTTGATTACAACCAGTTTGGCTTGTTTATCTTGATTACAAGCCGTTTGACTCGCTTATCTTGATTACAACCCATTTGACTCGTTAATCTTGATTACAACCTGTTCGATTCGTTTATCTTGATTATAAGCCGCTTGACTCGTTTATCTTAATTACAACCTGTTTGACTCATTTATCTTGATTACAACCAGTTTCACTCGTTTACATTGATTAGAACCCGTTGGGCTCGTTTTTGTTGATTACAACCCGTTGGACTCGTTTATCTTGATTACAACCCGTTTGACTCGTTTATCTTGATTACAACATGTTTGACTTGTTTAGTTACCTCTCATTTTTTGATTTTTTTCTCCAGAAGAAACCACACTTGAACTTTGAAACCGGGAGCATGGAAATAGCCTCTTGAGAAAGACCCCGGCTTTGACTTCCAACTACCTCACCTAACTCGAGCAGTTCCTGCAATTTATAAACATCATTTGTAACAAATCTTAAACATATTTTTCAGAAAATAAAAAATGTAACTGATATTGATGAAATACATCAAACCTCATAAGTCATGTTATCAGGATCAACATTGTCTTCCCACACAACCTGTACAATATACACATCTAAGCTCGTTATTTACACAAAATCTTTAAATAATTAGTTGGTTAACAAAATATAGTTAAAAAGCTTTAGACCTGAAAATCTCCATGGTTATGATTACTTTGTGGACCTGAAAGTTTGCATATTGGATATGCAAAGTATGTTAGTTTAATATTTGAAATTTTCAATCTTATAAGTTTGTAACATGGGAAAGAAATCAATACTCACAGTCTGCTGCCAGATCAGCAATGGGATTTGAGTTTGGATGATGATCTTGTTGCATATGTACAGATGTAGTTTCATTAGTCATGGTTGAAGGATTTTCCATTTGTCTGATATAACCATTATTCCCATATGTTTCATCATTAATTGCATAAGCATCACAATAATCATAATATGATAAGCTTCCAGGTTCAAAATATGCGAACTTGTATGCATTGGTGTTTATTGTAGATTGTGTGCTCTCCTGCATAGACAAGTGAGTAAGTTAGAAGCCAATCAAACAGTAAAAAACATAACCTTTTCTAATATAGATGTTCATCAAGGTTGATCAACACTTGTTTTAAATAATGTTGTTTTATACTATTTTATAACCATGAGAAACCGTCACCAGAAAACTCAAGGGCCCCCCAATACCCTGTTAACTGATGTGTAAAACATAGTTGGTTGGACAAGTGGCCTTCAAGAGGTTAAAGCAGAAACCGGTACGAATGTTGTTACTACTTAAAATTCTATATATGTAGGTATATTTACCTGAGGATATGTAACTTCAGAAAAAATGAAATTGACATGCTCATATGTAAGTCCTTCAAAGAAGTCCATAATGCTCCAACTCAAAACTATAACTTATATCAAGTTCAGTGTGTATGCGCCAATTCCGCCTTGAATACAACTTTATTCAACAAGTGATTTTCATACAAGAGCAATCAATCATCGGCATCAATTTAACAGGTTCCTCGAAATGAATTCAAGTGAGGCAGATCAAATGAACTCAATCCAAATCCTACAAAAGTAGAAACATCTACGAAATCAACGCCAATTATTTGAAAGTTTGAAATGAGCCATTCAGTGTTTAGCTAAAAACAGTCCCCTGCCTTAAATAGCATCATAAAGCATAATAATACAAAAGGCCTTTTAACTCACAATTGCAATAACATACCATGTGCTAAGGTTCCATAAGATATAAACTCAACCTAAATAAAGTATGAATTCAACCAAACGTAACAGATAAATCATTATCTCTGATTACTTTCGATATTATTTGCTGCAGAAACTTCACGAAAAACAATTACTTCATACCAATGGTGCAAAACTTGCTAGAC
Organism: Bidens hawaiensis; assembly: GCF_021521415.1. Taxonomy (NCBI): domain Eukaryota; kingdom Viridiplantae; phylum Streptophyta; class Magnoliopsida; order Asterales; family Asteraceae; genus Bidens; species Bidens hawaiensis. The sequence continues at coordinate 38,159 of NW_027491139.1, forward strand.
ACAGTGTGGTCGGTTGATTGGTGAATTGCAGGCCCTAGGCGGGTAGCACTCGGCGAGTACCGAGACATGGTAATTACTAAAAAACTAAAATTCAAGAAATTATATATGCGCCAAATTATTTTTTGAACGACAAATAACGTCACATGTAAACCTACCCTTTCGGCTCTATGTCCAAGGTCGACTTCTCGACCGCCGAGAGACTCAGAGACCGTAACTCCCTGATGTGCGGGAACCAGATGGAATCCGTAAACCCTCGCCCCTGTCAGGTTTGAACCCGGGATTAAAGCCCTGATTCGTCCTGTCACCCAGATATCCTTCGAACTGATCCAAGTGAGAATCGAACATGCGTCTCCATTAAGGGAGCGCAAGCCTCCTACCACTAGACCAACTTCTAGTAATAGTAAGTTTACTAATATTTATAACAAAATACGTAAATATCAATATATAAATCAAAAGAATACATGTTAAAATACTAAAGTATTTTTAAAATTAATATTTATTATTTAATATTTTAGACATACCAATTATTTAATTCTCATCCTCCTGGTATCTCCGTGAAAAACATAAAAAAATGCGTAAAAAAACAAAGACAAAATCGGTGAAAAATAGCGAAAATCCGACTTAAACGAGTTGAACCGAGTTTTAGTTGAAGAAAATCAAAAACATAACACCAATATTTGTTCGGAATGCAATTCATATTATAATAAGGGGATCCAATTACAATAGAAATGTATCGAAAGCAAAAGAATGAAGTTATCATTCTTTGAGTTAGTTTACACGACCGCTGAACTCTTCCTAAATGTATCGAAAGCAAAAGAACGAAGGAGTGTGGATATCCGATCGAAACTTATATCACACAATGAATTAACATCCGATCACAATGCAACATAATGAAGTTAATTCTTGTTAATTATTAATAATTAATTATGTTACCTGCATTGATTGATCGCTTCTTTTTCCGGCGGCCGTAAGGAGAGAATCTGAGTATCCAGCAATCGAGGTACATATAATATATATAGGTAGAGAGAGAACTAGAACTACTGTCTGTCTCTGTCTTTGGTGGTGCCTTTTTGCAGTTGGGTGTGATCACCTACTTCGCGGTACACTGGTATAGAGTGTTGTGATAGTTTGAAAAAGTATCAATTTAGTTTTAAGTAAATTCCAAAAAATATTAAAAGTTTTTTTTTATTTGAACGGCAAAAAATATGAACAGTTGCCTGACTGATAAGAAAATATGAATATTTAGAAATCTAATGAATCAATGCAATTTCGTGTTTCTCAAAACAAAATGTTTTTCCTTTTCTTGTGTGTTCCTAAACCCAGTGTTTTAAAAACCAGTTCAAACCGTCTGGTTAAACTGGATTTCGCGCAACAGGCCGATATTTTGAGTCTGGTATTTTTGACCGGTTTTATAGAACATCGTATCGGTGGTTTTTGTCTAAAATACCGGTTTTAAGTCAGAGATTTTTTTGTGTTTGTGGCCATATTTTTTCAAAATTACTTTTAAACCAACAATAAACATTTAAACTTGTAAACTTTAGAACTATTTTTTTTAAATTGAGTGTTTTTGCTATTTTTTTAATATGGAATAACTTTTTGATTATTTTTTGTTATAGAATCATTTCGTTTTGGGTTATTTTTTGGATTGAAGTTATATTTAAGGAAATTATAAGGTAAACTATTCAATCAGTTGAACTTCCCGGTATAACCCGGTTCAACCGATTGTACCATTTTTTAATTAAATCCGGTACAAATATAATGTCGGTTTTTAAAACATTGCCTAAAGCCAGAGCTTATGTATGAGTTATGCTATATGCTTAAGTTTTGTTTGGGCTCAACTCACTTATATTTAATTATTAAACCTTTAATTTTATGTATACGTAATTTACTTCTATATTCTTATTTTTATATATGTATAACATATTATCTATTACATAATAATAATAATAATAATAATAATAATAATAATAATAATAATAATAATATGATTATGTATTGTACTCACTAATATTCTTATTTTTTTATGTATATGTATTTTGTAGTTGTATTTTACAAATATATATAGTTATTATTACTATCCCTGGTCAAAAGAAAATTATTACAACTATTACATAATTATAGTATCTTTTTGTGAGCTTAACAAACACGATGTGTTGATCTCGGCATCAGGAATCAGGCTTGTTTCTTAAATAGACATCATTTTAGGCTAGAGCTAGGTTTAAACTCGTTTGGTTTTAACTGAATTTGAATTTTAACAAGCCGGTCTAGATAGCTTATGAATGACTCGACTTATTTACACCCTTAATACAAAATGTGATGTTACATATGGTTGAGACCATTTTTCATACCATACAAACGAAATATCTAATTTATATAAAATAGAAAAGGGATTAATATTTGAAAGTTGTACCAAGTATTATTCTTGTTATAATTTATGAATAAAGTTCTAAAAAGGACAATAAACCGCCCACCAATTTCCCAACCGAATCCTAGATATGGTGTAGAATATGATTAACCACATGGGACTTCGGAGCATTCCTAGATTATTAAATTTGATCAATGGAGCTCACCAAATGCTAACTACTTTCCACCGAATATTATTCGCAAGCAATCGTAAATCTTAATCACTTGCATTAGTGACTAACACTTAAGAATTTTATATTTAAAAAGTATCTAGTTTGAGTTCCCATTATTATTAGTAATAGACGTGGTTAGTTGTTAGATCCTTGGATTTTACAATTTTCGTAACATGTTATATTTTTTATCTGACAGTGCACTTGTTGACCGAATATGCTATAATTTACTCATGTCTGAATCAAATGTTAATCGTATTTACTAACATGTCTTTTCAATAACCGAAATGTTTGTAAACGAAATCAATATGCTACGAGAATCTAAAAGCGCAAAACATCAAATATATATTTGGTTTTGGCTCATAAACAAATTGAAAGTGGCTCGAATGGGTGCTAATGAATCAATTTTACGCTTGATCATCATTCTTTAGTCTAATAAGCTTTATCACTATCAAGGTCTAGTTGATGGATTTCACTGTCATGACGTCTCACAAACATGATTGTAATCACCACTTCTTGTATCACACTCATATATATATGGTAGTGATAGCTAATACAAATGAGTGTTCGATAGCTCTTACAATCAAACTCACAATCTCACTTCTCATCGTGCTCTCTTTCTTCTTAATAGTGGAATATGTGAAAGAACAAATAACAATTGAAAGGGTATTTTGACATTTTATTTTTTGTTTTTTTGCACAATGGGTTGGTATTAAGTGTGGGCTTTATTGGATAGAAAAAACAAAGCAACAATAACATTACACGCTATTGATGATAAGTTATTGGTATATTGTCTAATCATGGATAATAATTTTTTTAATAAGTTTGTTTATTTCTTATTTAAATCAGTTTTCCTAACCAAATGATAAAGAAAGAAGGTAATTTAGAACATGCACTTCATATAACGTAGATAAAAATTTAAAAGTTTTAATCAAATTTAACACCATATTGTTCTTCAAAATAGGAATCATGTTTAGAAACTCACTTCTCATTCATCATATTTAAAAACTCACTATCCGTTCCTTTTGTAAGTGATTGTCAATAGAATACATAGATAAACTAATAAAAGAAAGAAATTAAAAAATATTATTCAACTGATTAAAGATAGATATGAAAAATAAGATTTAAAAGAAATTTAATAGATTATCATTTTAAGGATGATATAAGTTTTAGCTTGTAAGGCCCCGAACCCGGTAGCCCTACTTTAGCGTCGGATTTACTCATAAACACAGTTCTACCAATCAGAGTTTATTAAAACTTTTCGCGGAATATAAAACATCAATCATTTGTTACAAAACATTCTTTGATACCAAAACCCAAAACATTATATTTAAACATCTTTACTTTTATCTTCGCATGCCAGCCGTTCAATCCAAGCCATGTGCCGTCCTCATGCTAACGCTATAGTCAGCTCACCTGCGTGCATACTAAAAGTCAGCTACGCTGAGTGAGTTCTAGTTAATCAAACAACTTATCATACAACCACTACATACATCATATACGTATCCGAAGACACGTAGTTCACTATCTAACCTGCTCATCTTACCACTTAGCCTCTTATTTACACCTACCACTTTGTCACTTTGTCACTTTAATAACGTATAACGTTATGCCACTTTGCCACTTCTAATACGCTCTACCTCTACTTGTCTACAACACGCTTCATATCATTTACATAATAAGTAAGTCACATCATAGCATTCATACACACTAATAACCACTTGGCAATCACTATCCTTGGCGATACGTGCAATATCCGAAGATCGTTCACGTACCGACAAACATTATATAATAGCTACCTCGTATAACATCTATAGCATACACTTACCACTTAAGGTAAGTGTATTCACACTTCACATCGAGTATGCACACAGCCCCGAAAACATAACAAGGAAATGGGGCTAGAAACTCACTTGAATTTGGTTACTTCTTCTGCTACTGGTTATTCCTTCTCGAGCTGTGCGCGTCTAACTGTTTAATAATTGAATATCAAATACTACTCTAGCCATTCTCATTACTACTTAATTAGTCTTACGTGTCTAAGCCGATTTTACTTCATTGAATCATTACCCGGTTAGTTAATCGTTACTCGTTAATCCTTTAAGGGCATCTTTCATAAATTATCAAAGTCCAAGGGCTACTATGTAATTATCTCATTCTCTATAACGAATTAAGTGTAATTCATTATCAGATCACACTCTAATTCGCTATCCAGATCACATTCTGATTCGTTATCCATTCTTAGCTGATTCGTTAATCTAGTTCGTCATCTTCCATAATGAATTAGGCCTTAACGAATCAGTCCATAACGTAACAGTCCCTCTGACGAATCGCCCATCTAATTCGTTATCTTCTCTAACGAACTGGCTATAACGAATCAAGGTTAATTCGTTACCTTTTCCCCTAACGAAACAGACACGAACTAGAGCTAATTCGTTACGCTCCCTCATGCGAACTAGTTAGCGAATCACCTCTGGTTCGTTAGTCTTCCGTTAGCGAACTAGGGTTAGGTCAGGGAATGTCAGAACATTCCCTGACATACCTTACCTCGTATTAACTTTTCTAGCGCCGGAAAGCCGCCAGAAAACCGCGGATTCGCCGGAAAAACGTATCAGCACCGTTTCACCGTTTTTCGTCCCGTTCGATCCAGATCTGAGCTAGGGTGACCCCTAAGCTCATCTTAGGTTCGGTTTATACCTGATTCAACCGGATCTCGTGACTTTAACGGTTTAACGGTGTCGGCTCCTCGTTTCGCAACTAGATCTAACGGTTTTGGACCTCTACAATATCATACTAACATTACCTCGGGTCGGAACTCGGTTCTCGTTCTTCTTTTTCTTGGTTTCGACTTAGAGAGAGAGTAAGACGAGAGAGAGAGCTAAGTGTGTGTTTTGGTGGTGTATGGAGTATGAGAAATGAATGATAATTGGTGATTTAAGGTTTATATAATTATGGATCATGGGCTTAGGCCCATGGTCCTTCCCTCTTTCCTTCATAACCCAAGTAAACTTTTCCTCTATTATTAAATAATATAATTAATATTATTTTGGAAATTTCGGGACGTTACATAGCTAAATTATATGGATAAGAAGAGAAAAGATGTAAATTCTATTTGAAAAATGCATTTTGCGAACATTATAAACTGTTTTTATAAACCTTTGAAGAATTTTATTTATTACATATAAGTTTCATTATAGTAAACTCTTAGTTTATAAAACCCATTTAAAGCATTCACAATCCATTCTCAATCCATATCTTTATAATATTAATAAAACACATCATCTTTAAAATTTATATCTTATTTTCTAAAAACCTCTCACGTCTCATCCCTCATATATCTATAATATATATAAACGAAGACATAAAAATCCTGTCACACCCCAACCTACGGCGAAAATGCCGGGGCGCGAACTGATTGTCACAGCCACTGTATGGCTGCCTGTATCGCCAAAGAGATAGCTGCTACGATCCCTCGGATAGGGACCCGTATTCAGTTTCTTGTACCCGAATACGCAATTTGCTATCTTGGACCATAATTTTCGTTACTAACTTGGGAATTGAATCAATTGTTGCGTTATACCTACCATTTGCGGCTCAGCCGTCAAGTTAATTGGAGTAACTCAATCTTTTTATTTGTTTTACCATATAGGTTTTAGCGGACCCCTAACCCTAATAAAAATACATATAAACGACGTTCGTATTTCAATTAAACTATTAGTCTCAATCCTTACATCATCGCCGACCTTTACCCCATGATGAATTGTATTTCCTTGATCTGCGCATAGGCGTTTGACTCCATTTCCTTGCCGTCGGGTTTCATTATAATACACCATCGTTAGTATCGTTAAAGGTAATATATATATTCATTGAATTCGTCTCTGATCATACAACAATAGCCCTAATGTTAATTGATCGATCAAGGAACGGATTGGTCAATTGTTGATCTAGGGCTCGTAAGATCTTATGGTTTCGCGTCTGGGTAGTTTTATGAATCTCGTTTCATATTTGAATCAATTAACTCCCTAGCCTTGTTGGCCAAGGGTTGTTCGTTAAGTCCTGCAGAGGCTAGGGGCGCGGCTTCGAGCCACCCCCAGCGCGATTTTTGTGTTCTTTTTTTATATTAAATCATATAAACAGTTTTATTAATGCGTTTAATTATTTAAACTAAATTGTAACTATTATAAATACAATAACTAGTTAATGTTCTTATAAAACCAAATTATTAACCGAGACTTTTTCAAACCTATGTTAAAAACCATATATATATATGATTATATGTATGAATATGTATCATGTATAAAAATTAATTTTAATAAGGTTTAAAATCTAATATATATATATATATATATATATATATATATATATATATATTTAAATATAGTCTTGTTAATTTATATAGTTTAAGTATTTTTATAAAAGCCAATATTTTATATAAATATTGCTATTTATTATTTATTTACGATATTTACTTATAAAGATATTCTTACAAATAGGGTAATAATAAACAAATAAATTAAAGGTGTTTTAGCTTAAAATAAATATTTTAATACAAATCTCTTTATATAATTTATCAAAGATTATAAATACTATTCAATAATTCTTCTTATAATTTATTTTTTATAAATAAAATATGCTATTTTTAATAAACCCTTGATAAATAAAGCTTTGTTAATAAAATTCATAATAAACCTAAGTAATAAAAAGCTTTTGTAAAGATTACACTCGATCATTAAACCCAAACTTCTATATAGTTTTAGATTCTTTATTTAATCCGTATTTATTCCGTAATCTTTTGTTACTTAGGATTCTCGTCGGTATTTTCCCGAAGTGCGTGATTTCCGCGAATCATCATTCATAATATTTCTCTTTTCATTTTTGTTCGTCTATCGAGGTGAGTATCACATTCCCCTCTTTTTACTCGTTTTCATACTATTTTGGGGACATATGCGTAAAACTTATATTTCTCATATATACTTATACTCAAAACTGCAACTATTGTCTTATGTGTTAACAACTTATACCTTACTTGTTTATGTGCTTACATGCTTTACGTGAATCGCATTCAGAGAGGTCCAACATAATCTCAGAATAGTATGATCATACGCCAGTCGAGATAGCCTTTGTGCTTCTCGACATCTCAGTTATACTTGCTAATTTGGTTAATTTGTTATTCTCATATGACTTGTTGCAGCTACGTATTTTGTTATATATACTATATGTACAACTAAACTGGTGTCTTGCTCACTCAACATATGTTGTTGACAAAATTCTATTTTAAACGCATATGCAGGTCGTAGAAATCTAATGCAGGTTGGTGAAGACTTAGTGAAGAATTTAAGTTAGAAATGATACGATCAAGAATTTAATTTGTAATTTTTGTTTGTTTAATAAGTTGTATTTTTGTACTTAAATTATTTGAAATTATTAAATAGATATTGAAACTTATATTGTGCATGATAGTAACCTTGAGATCCGTGACAATCAGTTCGCGCCCTGGCATTTCCGCTGTGGGTTGGGGTGTGACAAATCCTACGTGTCGTGATGTGGTCGATCTTCCTTTTTTGGAGTCATCAGATTTGCTTGATTTTTAAATGGAGGTTTCTCATGCAGTTAACCCGAATTCACGGGATCAAACCCAGATATTTCTTAAACGGGTTATAAAATCTCATTAAATTAAAAACTAATCTCACCAAATATTTGATATAAAAATCCTATAAAATAGGGATGTACTAAAAATTAATATCTTATTAGTTTAAAAAATGATATATATTATTTATAATTAAAAACCAATTTTATAGTAAAATCATAAACGGGTCTTGGGTCTCATCAAACCCATATAGCTTTTAAACCGGGTTATAACATCTCATTTATTTGTGAAAAAAATTATTATCAAACCATAAGTATATTATTATCTTTCACACAATAAAAAAAATAAAAATTCAAAAAACAAATAAACATTCAAAACAAATAATATAAAACAAACCCCGTAATACGGGGGATAAAAACTAGTGTGTGTGTGTGTGTATATGGGTGGGTTAACGTACAATAATGGCTTATCGTACATTAGGTACGCGACATTCCAGAGCGTTTGATTAAAAAACGCGCGGTGACAATTTCATAAATAACCCAACAGTAGTTCGGGATCAAAATTCGTCGATTACAAATCAACTCTGATCTAAATTCGGAACTCATCACTCAATCTAATCCAATTTCTAAACTTTAATCACAGCTTAAAGTGTAACACCCCGACCGAAGGCGGATTATACATCGGGGCGCCACATATTGCTTCATTACTCGCGACACTATTGGTGTCAATATTTATTAATACACATTTTATCGCGCACGCGCAGCGGGGAAAATAAAGAACATAAATCAACATAAATCAATATATTTATAAAGCATAATATTCAAATAACATAAACTTGTCTTGTTACATTTTAAATCTAGGTCCAAAACAAAAGTAAACATCCTATGTGTCCTCAAGCTTCAAAGCAGCTACTGCAAACCTGAACATGTGTTAAAATAAACGTCAAACACTTGCGTGTTGGTGAGAAATCAAGTTTAATAGATAATCATAGATAATCACAGTAAATCTGCGCGCAACACGTGTATGTCTAGAGTTTAACAAGGGTGTAATCAGATTGTGATCAAGCCTAAGATAGTTCATAGATCATAGTTCAATCCATGCTCCCAATTGAGCATAAAAACGAGAAACATCTGTGCAAGTGTAAAACAAGAAAACCGTAAACGATAGGTCTCCCGTGTTCAACTAATGGTACCAACGGAACTGCGGAATAGGCCGAACAAAGCGGTTAATGATACACATACAAATAAACAGCCAAGTAAACGTCCTCAACACATGGGATACTGCGCGACTAAAATTTCATAAACAGTTTAAGACTCAGTTTTGTATGAACACATGAACATCCCAAAGCATTTAAAAATAAAAAGGGATTAGATACGAGATAACTCACTTGATAAAGATGCGATGTAAGATAATGCAAGAACCAACTCTTAAACAAGCAAAGTTAACCTATAATTAAAGATTATGCTTCAACGATCGGTTTTAGGTCTAGGTAATAAGTTAGCATAATTAATAAGTAAATTATTATATATAATACATTACCGGAAAAGCAGGAAGAACAAGGAGGAAGACGGAGGCAAGAGAGGAGGCGGCAGGAGGACAACGGCAGAGAGCAAGAGGGAGGAAGAGATAATAAGTGTAGTGTGTGAAGTGTTAAGAAAATAGTATTATATTTATAGGCAAACCCTAGGGGACATAAACCCTAGAAAAGATCTCCAAAAGTAAAAGAAAAGATAACAGCAAAAAGATTCCAAAAGCAAGATCTCAAAAGATAACAAAAGATATCAAAAGCAAAAAGTAAAAGATCTCAAAAGATATGGCAGCAGGAAAAGAGGAAAAGCAAAAGGGAAAGCTGTCAGCGAACAGTAAAAAGGCATGGGCAGGCCAGATAAAGGTACTGGTCAAGTATGGCAAAAGCAGATCTCAAAAGATAATGTCAGTCACTTTTTCTACCAACCAATGGGGGTTGGTACGCATGCTGCGCCGAAAGTAACTATTCAGACATTAGATAGGTTAGGTCAACAGCACAGAAGATAAGACAACACAAAAGCAAACGGCTAGATTTAAACAGAAGATACAAGGGTTAAGCGCGGGAAGGCTGAGTGCGCGAGCGCGAAGGCTGGCACAACAATCCTTAGCGCACTGCGGGAAGAATCACAAATCCTTAGCGTGCTGCGTGAAGAACTAGAATTCTAAGCGCATCGCGGGAAGAACATACATTCTTAGCGCATTGCGGGAAGAACATACATTCTTAGCGCATTGCGGGAAGAACATGCATTCTTAGCGTGCTGCGAGAAGAGTCCTCTTCACGCATCGCAGGAACAAGATGTCTTCACGCAGGCTTCCATGTAAGGAGTCTGGCGCGTGGAGCTGCAGACATCCTTAGGCGGGAAGAACCAAAGGACAAGCAAAGAGAAAAGGGAAACAAAGCGTAAGGGTGGGACGGCGACAAGAGGGAAAAGAAGGCGGAAAGAGAGAAGGAAGAGGGACGGGACGGCGGAAAGAAAGAGAGAGAGAGGCGGGAAGGAAAATATAGATTATTATTAAAAGTAAAATATAAGTATAAATATTAAATAATAAAAGAGAGATCGGGTCAGAGAAACGGGTACCTGGGTCGGGTCGGGTCGGATCAGGTCAGATGTCACAGTCTCCCCTACTTTAAGAAATTTCGTCCCGAAATTTATCTCGAAGTAGGTTGCGCAGAGAACAGGTGCGGGTACTTGATCTTCATTTGATCTTCCCTTTCCCATGTAAACTCGGCTCCGCGCTTGGACTCCCAACGAACTTTCACGATAGGGATACGACTGCGCTTGGTTTGCTTAACCTCGCGATCCATAATCTCAACAGGCTTCTCAACGAAATGCATAGTTTCATCAACTTGAACTTCATCAAGCGGAATGTGAAGGTTCTCGTCAGCTAAACACTTCTTGAGATTGGATACATGGAACGTTGGATGCACATTACTGAGCGCGGGCGGCAGGTCAAGTCTGTAGGCAACTTTTCCCACACGCGCGAGAATCTTGAATGGACCAACATAACGAGGAGCAAGCTTACCCTTCTTCCCAAAGCGGACAACACCTTTCCAAGGCGACACTTTGAGGAGAAGATCACCAACTTGAAATTCGAGAGGCTTTCGCCTACGATCTGCGTAACTCTTCTGTCGGCTTCTGGCAGTCAGCAAATGATCACGGATCTTGGCGATTTTATCGGTTCTCTTGAACAAGTTCGGGTCCTGTGATTTGAGTTTCACCCACTTCGCTCCAACAAATCGGGGAGCGGCATTTACGACCGTAAAGTGCTTCAAATGGGGCCATACCGATACTGGAATGATAGCTGTTGTTATAAGAAAACTCGATCAAAGGCAGGTGTGAATCCCAATTACCTCCAAAATCAAGAACACAAGATCGGAGCATATCCTCAAGAGTTTGAATAGTTCGCTCAGACTGACCGTCAGTCTGAGGATGATATGCCGTACTCATGTCCAAGCGAGTTCCTAGCGCAGATTGGAGAGATTTCCAAAAGCGAGATATAAAACGGCCATCGCGATCGGATATGATGCTCAAAGGAGTACCATGGCGGCAGACAATTTCCTTGACATAAAGCTGCGCGAGCTGCTCAACACGGTAGTTTTCACGAATGGGCAGGAAGTGAGCAGACTTAGTCAATCGATCCACTATTACCCAAATGCTATCATGTTTGCTTGCTGTCAAAGGTAACTTGGTAATAAAGTCCATCGCTACACATTCCCATTTCCACGTAGGAATTTCTGGTTGTTCGAGCAAACCAGACGGGCGTTGGTGTTCAGCTTTTACTTTAGAACAAGTCAGGCACTTAGCTACGAACACAGCAATATCCTTTTTCATGCCAGGCCACCAATAAGTAATGCGCAAATCCTTGTACATCTTATCAGTGCCAGGATGAATAGAATATCGAGATTTGTGCGCTTCACAAAGGATATCAGCGCGAAGATTCTCATCACAAGGGATCCAGATGCGATTGAGATAGCAGAGAATTCCACTCAGATTAGGGACAAAATGCGCTTCCGCGCCACACGCTAACTCGGCGCGAAGGTTGCCATTGCTGATGGATGCGCGCTGCGAGTCGCGAATGCGCGATTCAAGACCGTTTAGGATCGGCGCGAAATGAAGCTGGGTGCGCGGCAAGATACAGTTAAGTTGGCAGGGTTTTCGGCTGAGCGCGTCGGCTACCACATTAGCCTTACCAGGATGATACCGGATCTCACAATCGTAATCGCTGATGAGTTCGTTCCATCGGCGTTGCCTCATGTTAAGTTCCTTTTGATCAAAGATATGCTGAAGGCTTTTATGGTCAGTGTAAAGGATACACTTAGTACCATAAAGGTAGTGTCTCCAGATTTTCAAGGCAAATACAACTGCACCAAGTTCGAGATCGTGAGTTGTATAATTCTTCTCGTGAATCTTAAGTTGCCTTGATGCGTAAGCGATAACCTTGCCTCGTTGCATAAGAACACAACCGAGACCTTGGTTAGAGGCATCACAATACACAACAAAATCATCACTTCCCTCAGGTAGCGCTAGAACAGGAGCTTTACACAACAAACGCTTGAGCGTTAGAAAGGCTTCTTCTTGCTTCGAGCCCCAATTATATGGTTTACCTTTGTGCGTAAGAGCTGTTAAAGGCAAAGCGATCTTGGAGAAGTTCGAAATGAATCGCCGGTAGTAACCAGCTAAGCCCAGAAAGGAACGGATCTCAGAAGGAGAGGATGGCGTAATCCAGTTCTTGATTGCTTCAATCTTGGATGGGTCGACATGAATACCCATCTTGTTTACAACATGGCCAAGAAACTGTACTTCATCAGACCAGAATTCACACTTGGAAAGCTTAGCATAGAGTTGCTCGGCTCTAAGCTTTTGCAACACCAACCGAAGATGTTGCTCATGCTCGGCCTTGGTCTTAGAATACACCAGAACATCATCAATAAACACGATCACGAATTTATCCAAGAAAGGCCTACACACCCGATTCATAAGATCCATGAAAACGGCGGGTGCGTTGGTTAGACCGAAGGACATGACCAAGAATTCAAAATGGCCATAACGAGTTCGAAAAGCAGTCTTCGGAACATCTTCATCGCGGATACGCAACTGATGATAGCCAGAACGGAGATCGATCTTGGAGAAACAAGAGGCACCTTGGAGTTGATCAAAGAGGTCGTCAATACGCGGTAAGGGATACCGGTTTTTAATGGTGAGTTTGTTCAACTCGCGGTAATCAATACACATGCGAAACGATCCATCTTTCTTTTTAACGAACAACACCGGAGCACCCCAGGGCGAAGAGCTAGGGCGAATGAATCCTTTAGCAGTCAACTCTTGGAGTTGGCTGGCCAATTCTTGCATCTCAGCGGGTGCAAGACGGTAAGGAGATTTAGCTACGGGGGAAGCACCAGGGACAAGATCAATACGGAACTCGACTTCACGAGCGGGAGGGATACCGGGAAGATCATCAGGAAAAACTTCAGGGAAATCACGCACAACAGGGATATCGCGAAGCTTCTTTCCTTCATCGGGTTTAACCACATGGGCTAGAAATGCGATACACTTCTTCCGCATGAGTCTTTGGGCTTCGGCGCAAGACATAAGCTTAAGACCACTGGAGGGTTTTTCGCCGTAAATATGAAGATCACCATTTTCTCGAGGTATGCGAATCAATTTCTTGGCGCAAATAACTTCGGCGCGATTCTTCGAGAGCCAGTCCATACCAATGATAACATCAAAGCTTCCAAGAGGCATGGGGATGAGGTCGATCAGAAAATCGTTTTCGTTAAGGTTCAGCGTGCAATCTTTAATCACAGCGTTTATTAAAATAGTTTCACCATTAGCCAATTCAACTGAAATCTTCTTTTAAGTTATCGCGCGGTCGCGCAAGCTTCCGCTCAAAGGCGCGAGAGATAAAACTTCTATCGGCGCCAGTATCAAAAAGCATAGATGCATAAAATCCGTTAAGCAAAAATGTACCATTAACTACGTCGTTATTCGCTTGCGCTTGGTGCGCGGTTATGTTAAAAGCTCGTCCACGCGTTACTTGGTTCGAAATCTGGTTCACCGGATTTGCTTGAGTAATCTGAACTTGTAGCCTTGGGCACGCGTTCCGGAAATGACTTGGATCACCGCAGTTAAAGCACGATCTGGGTCGTGGGTTTTGGTAAGTTGGCTGTGGGTTCTGCGGGTAGGCTGGTGGTGTTGGCGCAATCGGATTGGAGGGAGGGGTTCTACAGTACTCAACGGAGTGACCTACGCGGCCACATCGGTTACATTGTCGACACGGGACTTGAGGGGGGTGATGAAGTCTACAGGTTGGGCAAAAGGGTTGGTTTCCTGTGTAAGGCTTCTTAGTTGGCGGGGCAGGAAGTGCTGGATTGGTTAAGGCATAGTTGTGGACTACAGGAGGTGCTGGGTAGGTTGACAGTGGGTTAGGCGCGTAAACTGGTTGATAAATTGGTTGCTGGACAATGGGCGGGTTGGTAAGCGCATAGGCTCTGCGCTTGCGTTTGGGGTTATTATGGTGTGAGGGTTCTGGTTTGGTTTCTGATGGTTCAGGGACAGTCTTGGTGGGTTTGGTCTTCTCAGCTCCCCGCAGGAACAGGGTTCCTGCTCTGACATGGTTGTCGCTGAGCACAGCGGCCAACTCGATGGCGTCAGAGAGGGTTGCTGGGTTTCTGGCCCATACGGAGTCTTGAATTTCCATGGGGAGACCCCCAAGGAACTTCTCGATGGCTCGGCGGGTAGGGGTAACAAGGTGAGGGACCAGTAAGCTTAGCTCGTGGAAGCGCGTCGCGTACTCGCGCGCTTCGCCGCTGTACTGTTTCAAGTTCCAGAATTCTTCTTCCAGGCGCTTGACTTCGTTGGGAGGGCAGAATTCTCGCATTAGGAGATCCTTAAATTCTTCCCAAGGTACGCTAGAAGCAGCTTCTGCGCCACGCGCATGAGCTACTCCATTCCACCATGTAAGCGCCCTAGATTCCAGGACACTTGAGGCATAGAGGGTTCGTCTGTCTGAAGGGCATTGGGTATGGAGGAATGTGTTTTCAATTTTCTCCAGCCACTGGAGCATCACGGTGGCTCCCTCGAGACCTGTGAACTTGGGTGGGTTACCCGCGTTAAAGGACTTAATGTTATAACTGGAGGTATTAGCATTGTTTTGGCTCAAAGCTTGGGCTATTGCGGCGGCCATTTCCTGGGAACGATGCTGTCTACGCATGCGCGAGGCTTCTCTTCTCTGAAATCGGCGAGATAGCGGAGGCATTCTATAAAAGTTTTAGTTTTAGTTAATAACTTGGTTTCAGCGCAAAGTATAACCTTATAAAACTTGCTTCGCGAAGTTACATGCTATCAAATGCTGAAGTAAAACATGAATTTAAATGCAAACTTAATACAGATAACGAATTCGAATTTGGGAATCGACAATTCATGTATCACCATGACTTTCCGAATTCTCAATTTAAAATATACGAGTAAATATGTATTGGAGATTGACGATTCATGTATCACCATGACTTTTCAATCTTCAATATAAAACATACAAGAAATAAGCATTGGAGATTGACAATTCATGTATCACCATGACTTTTCAATCTTCAATTCAAAAACATAAAGTAAATGGGAATTGAAAGTCAACTATTCATGTATCACCATGACTTTTCGGATTTTCAATTCCAACAAACGAATAAAAATCGAAAAATCGCGAAATAAAACATAAAACCATACGCTGCGTAGGTGCCAGCATATCTAATAAATAACGAGTAATTAACAATAAGCGCGCGAACATGAGATTTCTCTCAGGCGCGAGAGGGGACTCTTAGGTATTCTAGGCCGTTACGTCTAACCACCTATCCTAAAGTCAACGAGCTCTGATACCAATCTGTAACACCCCGACCGAAGGCGGATTATACATCGGGGCGCCACATATTGCTTCATTACTCGCGACACTATTGGTGTCAATATTTATTAATACACATTTTATCGCGCACGCGCAGCGGGGAAAATAAAGAACATAAATCAACATAAATCAATATATTTATAAAGCATAATATTCAAATAACATAAACTTGTCTTGTTACATTTTAAATCTAGGTCCAAAACAAAAGTAAACATCCTATGTGTCCTCAAGCTTCAAAGCAGCTACTGCAAACCTGAACATGTGTTAAAATAAACGTCAAACACTTGCGTGTTGGTGAGAAATCAAGTTTAATAGATAATCATAGATAATCACAGTAAATCTGCGCGCAACACGTGTATGTCTAGAGTTTAACAAGGGTGTAATCAGATTGTGATCAAGCCTAAGATAGTTCATAGATCATAGTTCAATCCATGCTCCCAATTGAGCATAAAAACGAGAAACATCTGTGCAAGTGTAAAACAAGAAAACCGTAAACGATAGGTCTCCCGTGTTCAACTAATGGTACCAACGGAACTGCGGAATAGGCCGAACAAAGCGGTTAATGATACACATACAAATAAACAGCCAAGTAAACGTCCTCAACACATGGGATACTGCGCGACTAAAATTTCATAAACAGTTTAAGACTCAGTTTTGTATGAACACATGAACATCCCAAAGCATTTAAAAATAAAAAGGGATTAGATACGAGATAACTCACTTGATAAAGATGCGATGTAAGATAATGCAAGAACCAACTCTTAAACAAGCAAAGTTAACCTATAATTAAAGATTATGCTTCAACGATCGGTTTTAGGTCTAGGTAATAAGTTAGCATAATTAATAAGTAAATTATTATATATAATACATTACCGGAAAAGCAGGAAGAACAAGGAGGAAGACGGAGGCAAGAGAGGAGGCGGCAGGAGGACAACGGCAGAGAGCAAGAGGGAGGAAGAGATAATAAGTGTAGTGTGTGAAGTGTTAAGAAAATAGTATTATATTTATAGGCAAACCCTAGGGGACATAAACCCTAGAAAAGATCTCCAAAAGTAAAAGAAAAGATAACAGCAAAAAGATTCCAAAAGCAAGATCTCAAAAGATAACAAAAGATATCAAAAGCAAAAAGTAAAAGATCTCAAAAGATATGGCAGCAGGAAAAGAGGAAAAGCAAAAGGGAAAGCTGTCAGCGAACAGTAAAAAGGCATGGGCAGGCCAGATAAAGGTACTGGTCAAGTATGGCAAAAGCAGATCTCAAAAGATAATGTCAGTCACTTTTTCTACCAACCAATGGGGGTTGGTACGCATGCTGCGCCGAAAGTAACTATTCAGACATTAGATAGGTTAGGTCAACAGCACAGAAGATAAGACAACACAAAAGCAAACGGCTAGATTTAAACAGAAGATACAAGGGTTAAGCGCGGGAAGGCTGAGTGCGCGAGCGCGAAGGCTGGCACAACAATCCTTAGCGCACTGCGGGAAGAATCACAAATCCTTAGCGTGCTGCGTGAAGAACTAGAATTCTAAGCGCATCGCGGGAAGAACATACATTCTTAGCGCATTGCGGGAAGAACATACATTCTTAGCGCATTGCGGGAAGAACATGCATTCTTAGCGTGCTGCGAGAAGAGTCCTCTTCACGCATCGCAGGAACAAGATGTCTTCACGCAGGCTTCCATGTAAGGAGTCTGGCGCGTGGAGCTGCAGACATCCTTAGGCGGGAAGAACCAAAGGACAAGCAAAGAGAAAAGGGAAACAAAGCGTAAGGGTGGGACGGCGACAAGAGGGAAAAGAAGGCGGAAAGAGAGAAGGAAGAGGGACGGGACGGCGGAAAGAAAGAGAGAGAGAGGCGGGAAGGAAAATATAGATTATTATTAAAAGTAAAATATAAGTATAAATATTAAATAATAAAAGAGAGATCGGGTCAGAGAAACGGGTACCTGGGTCGGGTCGGGTCGGATCAGGTCAGATGTCACATAAAGTATGAAATCTCTAAAGTCAAAAACCAAATCAAAATCGAACGTCGTTGAACATCAAAAAATCTTCAAAATTGATCAAAAAATGATGATCTAATCAATCGAATTGATGTGTAGAAGTATTTAGATTCATCAATCGATTTTGGAATTGCAGAAATAATGCACTCAATCGAGCTCTAATTAGGGTTCAAAATATTATGTTTATACGTTCTGAAACAAAACTGAAGACCTTTAAACGTTCTGACCAAAAAAGAACATATTTAAACGGTCTAATAGTTTAATGAAGTTCTGGGTGTTCAAAAAAAATTGAACATCTTTAAACGTTCTAATACATTCAATGAAGTTTCGGGTGTTCAAAAAAAATTGAACATCTTTAAACGTTTTAAGGAGTTCTGGGTGTTCAAAAAAGTTTAGAAATCCTGAACTTCTAAACAGAACTTCTAAACTAACAAAAAATTTTAAACACCTGTAACATGAATTTGAACACTGAAATCACTTCATATAATCTCGTAATCATCAAACAATTATCAATCGGCTGTCAATTTGATCATCGATTCGACCATATGAACAAAATATGGAACGTCTGCAAATGGGTTTCTGCAAATGGCGCTTAAAACTTTAAACGTTCAGTTAAAACCTATCACTCAAAACTCAAAATTGATCAATTGAAACTTCAAATTGATGATTAAATGGTCCAATTTCAGAGTTTAATTGATCAATTAGTTCAAAATTTTCAATTTCAATTGGTCAATTTTATTAGTTGACCTGTGAACAAGAGGAAGATGGTGTACGGTGGACGGAATCGTTGGATGGTGGACGGTGGACAGAATTGTTGGATGGTGACGGATTGCTGAACGGTCATGTTGAAGGTGGACAAAATCGATGGGAGCAGCGAATCAGATTTGATGAAAATTACAATATTGCCATCGCGTGTTATTTGAAATCGACGGGGATACGAGTCGCGTACGTAATGTACGATTAGGGATTATTGTATTGGATCTTTTATATATATATATATAGGGGTGGGTTAACGTACAATAATGGCTTGTCGTACATTAGGTACACGATATTTCAGAGCGTTTGATTAAAAAACACGCGTTGGCAATTTCGTAAATAACCCAACAGTAGTTCGCGATCAAAATTCGTCGATTACAAATCAACTCTGATCTAAATTCAGAACTCATCACTCAATCTAATCCAATTTCTAAACTTTAATCACAGCTTAAAGTATGAAATCTCTAAAGTCAAAAACCAAATCAAAATCGAACGTCGTTGAACATCAAAAAATCTTCAAAATTGATCAAAAAATGATGATCTAATCAATCGAATTGATGTGTAGAAGTATTTAGATTCATCACTCGATTTTGGAATTGCAGAAATAATGCACTCAATCGAGCTCTAATTAGGGTTCAAAATATTATGTTTATACGTTCTGAAACAAAACTGAAGACCTTTAAACGTTCTGACCAAAAAAGACCATATTTAAACGTTCTAATAGTTTAATGAAGTTCTGGGTGTTCAAAAAAATTGAACATCTTTAAACGTTCTAATACATTCAATGAAGTTTCGGGTGTTCAAAAAAAATTGAACATCTTTAAACGTTTTAAGAAGTTCTGGGTGTTCAAAAAATTTAGAAATCCTGAACTTCTAAACAGAACTTCTAAACTAACAAAAAAATTTAAACACCTGTAACATGAAATTGAACACTGAAATCACTTCATATAATCTCGTAATCATCAAACAATTATCAATCGGCTGTCAATTTGATCATCGATTCGACCATATGAACAAAATATGGAACGTCTGCAAATGGGTTTCTGCAAATGGCGCTTAAAACTTTAAACGTTCAGTTAAAACCTATCACTCAAAACTCAAAATTGATCAATTGAAACTTCAAATTGATGATTAAATGGTCCAATTTCAGAGTTTAATTGATCAATTAGTTCAAAAATTTCAATTTC
Organism: Bidens hawaiensis; assembly: GCF_021521415.1. Lineage (NCBI taxonomy): Eukaryota > Viridiplantae > Streptophyta > Magnoliopsida > Asterales > Asteraceae > Bidens > Bidens hawaiensis. The sequence goes on from NW_027491139.1 coordinate 58,173, forward strand.
AATTGGTCAATTTTATTAGTTGACCTGTGAACAAGAGGAAGATGGTGTACGGTGGACGGAATCGTTGGATGGTGGACGGTGGACAGAATTGTTGGATGGTGACGGATTGCTGAACGGTCATGTTGAAGGTGGACAAAATCGATGGGAGCAGCGAATCAGATTTGATGAAAATTACAATATTGCCATCGCGTGTTATTTGAAATCGACGGGGATACGAGTCGCGTACGTAATGTACGATTAGGGATTATTGTATTGGATCTTTTATATATATATATATATATATATATATAGGGGTGGGTTAACGTACAATAATGGCTTGTCGTACATTAGGTACACGATATTTCAGAGCGTTTGATTAAAAAACACGCGTTGGCAATTTCGTAAATAACCCAACAGTAGTTCGTGATCAAAATTCGTCGATTACAAATCAACTCTGATCTAAATTCAGAACTCATCACTCAATCTAATCCAATTTCTAAACTTTAATCACAGCTTAAAGTATGAAATCTCTAAATTCAAAAACCAAATCAAAATCGAACGTCGTTGAACATCAAAAAATCTTCAAAATTGATCAAAAAATGATGATCTAATCAATCGAATTGATGTGTAGAAGTATTTAGATTCATCACTCGATTTTGGAATTGCAGAAATAATGCACTCAATCGAGCTCTAATTAGGGTTCAAAATATTATGTTTATACGTTCTGAAACAAAACTGAAGACCTTTAAACGTTGTGACCAAAAAAGATCATATTTAAACGTTCTAATAGTTTAATGAAGTTCTGGGTGTTCAAAAAAATTGAACATCTTTAAACGTTCTAATACATTCAATGAAGTTTCGGGTGTTCAAAAAAAATTGAACATCTTTAAACGTTTTAAGAAGTTCTGGGTGTTCAAAAAAGTTTAGAAATCCTGAACTTCTAAACAGAACTTCTAAACTAACAAAAAAATTTAAACACCTGTAACATGAAATTGAACACTGAAATCACTTCATATAATCTCGTAATCATCAAACAATTATCAATCGGCTGTCAATTTGATCATCGATTCGACCATATGAACAAAATATGAAACGTCTGCAAATGGGTTTCTGCAAATGGCGCTTAAAACTTTAAACGTTCAGTTAAAACCTATCACTCAAAACTCAAAATTGATCAATTGAAACTTCAAATTGATGATTAAATGGTCCAATTTCAGAGTTTAATTGATCAATTAGTTCAAAAATTTCAATTTCAATTGGTCAATTTTATCAGTTGACCTGTGAACAAGAGGAAGATGGTGTACGGTGGACGGAATCGTTGGATGGTGGACGGTGGACAGAATTGTTGGATGGTGACGGATTGCTGAACGGTCATGTTGAAGGTGGACAAAATCGATGGGAGCAGCGAATCAGATTTGATGAAAATTACAATATTGCCATCGCGTGTTATTTGAAATCGACGGGGATACGAGTCGCGTACGTAATGTACGATTAGGGATTATTGTATTGGATCTTTTATATATATATATATATAGGGGTGGGTTAACGTACAATAATGGCTTGTCGTACATTAGGTACACGATATTTCAGAGCGTTTGATTAAAAAACACGCGTTGGCAATTTCGTAAATAACCCAACAGTAGTTCGCGATCAAAATTCGTCGATTACAAATCAACTCTGATCTAAATTCAGAACTCATCACTCAATCTAATCCAATTTCTAAACTTTAATCACAGCTTAAAGTATGAAATCTCTAAAGTCAAAAACCAAATCAAAATCGAACGTCGTTGAACATCAAAAAATCTTCAAAATTGATCAAAAAATGATGATCTAATCAATCGAATTGATGTGTAGAAGTATTTAGATTCATCAATCGATTTTGGAATTGCAGAAATAATGCACTCAATCGAGCTCTAATTAGGGTTCAAAATATTATGTTTATACGTTCTGAAACAAAACTGAAGACCTTTAAACGTTCTGACCAAAAAAGAACATATTTAAACGTTCTAATAGTTTAATGAAGTTCTGGGTGTTCAAAAAAATTGAACATCTTTAAACGTTCTAATACATTCAATGAAGTTTCGGGTGTTCAAAAAAAATTGAACATCTTTAAACGTTTTAAGAAGCTCTGGGTGTTCAAAAAAGTTTAGAAATCCTGAACTTCTAAACAGAACTTCTAAACTAACAAAAAATTTTAAACACCTGTAACATGAAATTGAACACTGAAATCACTTCATATAATCTCGTAATCATCAAACAATTATCAATCGGCTGTCAATTTGATCATCGATTCGACCATATGAACAAAATATGGAACGTCTGCAAATGGGTTTCTGCAAATGGCGCTTAAAACTTTAAACGTTCAGTTAAAACCTATCACTCAAAACTCAAAATTGATCAATTGAAACTTCAAATTGATGATTAAATGGTCCAATTTCAGAGTTTAATTGATCAATTAGTTCAAAAATTTCAATTTCAATTGGTCAATTTTATCAGTTGACCTGTGAACAAGAGGAAGATGGTGTACGGTGGACGGAATCGTTGGATGGTGGACGGTGGACAGAATTGTTGGATGGTGACGGATTGCTGAACGGTCATGTTGAAGGTGGACAAAATCGATGGGAGCAGCGAATCAGATTTGATGAAAATTACAATATTGCCATCGCGTGTTATTTGAAATCGACGGGGATACGAGTCGCGTACGTAATGTACGATTAGGGATTATTGTATTGGATCTTTTATATATATATATATATATAGGGGTGGGTTAACGTACAATAATGGCTTGTCGTACATTAGGTACACGATATTTCAGAGCGTTTGATTAAAAAACACGCGTTGGCAATTTCGTAAATAACCCAACAGTAGTTCGCGATCAAAATTCGTCGATTACAAATCAACTCTGATCTAAATTCAGAACTCATCACTCAATCTAATCCAATTTCTAAACTTTAATCACAGCTTAAAGTATGAAATCTCTAAAGTCAAAAACCAAATCAAAATCGAACGTCGTTGAACATCAAAAAATCTTCAAAATTGATCAAAAAATGATGATCTAATCAATCGAATTGATGTGTAGAAGTATTTAGATTCATCACTCGATTTTGGAATTGCAGAAATAATGCACTCAATCGAGCTCTAATTAGGGTTCAAAATATTATGTTTATACGTTCTGAAACAAAACTGAAGACCTTTAAACGTTCTGACCAAAAAAGACCATATTTAAACGTTCTAATAGTTTAATGAAGTTCTGGGTGTTCAAAAAAATTGAACATCTTTAAACGTTCTAATACATTCAATGAAGTTTCGGGTGTTCAAAAAAAATTGAACATCTTTAAACGTTTTAAGAAGTTCTGGGTGTTCAAAAAAGTTTAGAAATCCTGAACTTCTAAACAGAACTTCTAAACTAACAAAAAAATTTAAACACCTGTAACATGAAATTGAACACTGAAATCACTTCATATAATCTCGTAATCATCAAACAATTATCAATCGGCTGTCAATTTGATCATCGATTCGACCATATGAACAAAATATGGAACGTCTGCAAATGGGTTTCTGCAAATGGCGCTTAAAACTTTAAACGTTCAGTTAAAACCTATCACTCAAAACTCAAAATTGATCAATTGAAACTTCAAATTAATGATTAAATGGTCCAATTTCAGAGTTTAATTGATCAATTAGTTCAAAAATTTCAATTTCAATTGGTCAATTTTATTAGTTGACCTGTGAACAAGAGGAAGATGGTGTACGGTGGACGGAATCGTTGGATGGTGGACGGTGGACAGAATTGTTGGATGGTGACGGATTGCTGAACGGTCATGTTGAAGGTGGACAAAATCGATGGGAGCAGCGAATCAGATTTGATGAAAATTACAATATTGCCATCGCGTGTTATTTGAAATCGACGGGGATACGAGTCGCGTACGTAATGTACGATTAGGGATTATTGTATTGGATCTTTTATATATATATATATAGGGGTGGGTTAACGTACAATAATGGCTTGTCGTACATTAGGTACACGATATTTCAGAGCGTTTGATTAAAAAACACGCGTTGGCAATTTCGTAAATAACCCAACAGTAGTTCGCGATCAAAATTCGTCGATTACAAATCAACTCTGATCTAAATTCAGAACTCATCACTCAATCTAATCCAATTTCTAAACTTTAATCACAGCTTAAAGTATGAAATCTCTAAAGTCAAAAACCAAATCAAAATCGAACGTCGTTGAACATCAAAAAATCTTCAAAATTGATCAAAAAATGATGATCTAATCAATCGAATTGATGTGTAGAAGTATTTAGATTCATCACTCGATTTTGGAATTGCAGAAATAATGCACTCAATCGAGCTCTAATTAGGGTTCAAAATATTATGTTTATACGTTCTGAAACAAAACTGAAGACCTTTAAACGTTCTGACCAAAAAAGACCATATTTAAACGTTCTAATAGTTTAATGAAGTTCTGGGTGTTCAAAAAAATTGAACATCTTTAAACGTTCTAATACATTCAATGAAGTTTCGGGTGTTCAAAAAAAATTGAACATCTTTAAACGTTTTAAGAAGTTCTGGGTGTTCAAAAAAGTTTAGAAATCCTGAACTTCTAAACAGAACTTCTAAACTAACAAAAAATTTTAAACACCTGTAACATGAAATTGAACACTGAAATCACTTCATATAATCTCGTAATCATCAAACAATTATCAATCGGCTGTCAATTTGATCATCGATTCGACCATATGAACAAAATATGGAACGTCTGCAAATGGGTTTCTGCAAATGGCGCTTAAAACTTTAAACGTTCAGTTAAAACCTATCACTCAAAACTCAAAATTGATCAATTGAAACTTCAAATTGATGATTAAATGGTCCAATTTCAGAGTTTAATTGATCAATTAGTTCAAAAATTTCAATTTCAATTGGTCAATTTTATCAGTTGACCTGTGAACAAGAGGAAGATGGTGTACGGTGGACGGAATCGTTGGATGGTGGACGGTGGACAGAATTGTTGGATGGTGACGGATTGCTGAACGGTCATGTTGAAGGTGGACAAAATCGATGGGAGCAGCGAATCAGATTTGATGAAAATTACAATATTGCCATCGCGTGTTATTTGAAATCGACGGGGATACGAGTCGCGTACGTAATGTACGATTAGGGATTATTGTATTGGATCTTTTATATATATATATATATAGGGGTGGGTTAACGTACAATAATGGCTTGTCGTACATTAGGTACACGATATTTCAGAGCGTTTGATTAAAAAACACGCGTTGGCAATTTCGTAAATAACCCAACAGTAGTTCGCGATCAAAATTCGTCGATTACAAATCAACTCTGATCTAAATTCAGAACTCATCACTCAATCTAATCCAATTTCTAAACTTTAATCACAGCTTAAAGTATGAAATCTCTAAAGTCAAAAACCAAATCAAAATCGAACGTCGTTGAACATCAAAAAATCTTCAAAATTGATCAAAAAATGATGATCTAATCAATCGAATTGATGTGTAGAAGTATTTAGATTCATCACTCGATTTTGGAATTGCATAAATAATGCACTCAATCGAGCTCTAATTAGGGTTCAAAATATTATGTTTATACGTTCTGAAACAAAACTGAAGACCTTTAAACGTTCTGACAAAAAAAGACCATATTTAAACGTTCTAATAGTTTAATGAAGTTCTGGGTGTTCAAAAAAATTGAACATCTTTAAACGTTCTAATACATTCAATGAAGTTTCGGGTGTTCAAAAAAAATTGAACATCTTTAAACGTTTTAAGAAGCTCTGGGTGTTCAAAAAAGTTTAGAAATCCTGAACTTCTAAACAGAACTTCTAAACTAACAAAAAATTTTAAACACCTGTAACATGAAATTGAACACTGAAATCACTTCATATAATCTCGTAATCATCAAACAATTATCAATCGGCTGTCAATTTGATCATCGATTCGACCATATGAACAAAATATGGAACGTCTGCAAATGGGTTTCTGCAAATGGCGCTTAAAACTTTAAACGTTCAGTTAAAACCTATCACTCAAAACTCAAAATTGATCAATTGAAACTTCAAATTGATGATTAAATGGTCCAATTTCAGAGTTTAATTGATCAATTAGTTCAAAAATTTCAATTTCAATTGGTCAATTTTATCAGTTGACCTGTGAACAAGAGGAAGATGGTGTACGGTGGACGGAATCGTTGGATGGTGGACGGTGGACAGAATTGTTGGATGGTGACGGATTGCTGAACGGTCATGTTGAAGGTGGACAAAATCGATGGGAGCAGCGAATCAGATTTGATGAAAATTACAATATTGCCATCGCGTATTATTTGAAATCGACGGGGATACGAGTCGCGTACGTAATGTACGATTAGGGATTATTGTATTGGATCTTTTATATATATATATATATAGGGGTGGGTTAACGTACAATAATGGCTTGTCGTACATTAGGTACACGATATTTCAGAGCGTTTGATTAAAAAACACGCGTTGGCAAATTCGTAAATAACCCAACAGTAGTTCGCGATCAAAATTCGTCGATTACAAATCAACTCTGATCCAAATTCAGAACTTATCGCTCAATCTAATCAAATTTCTAAACTCTAATCACAGCTTAAAGTATGAAATCTCTAAACTCAAAAACCAAATCAAAATTGAACGTTAACATCAAAAAAAACTTCAAAATTGATCAAAAATGATGATTTAATCAATCGAATTGTTGTGTAGAAGTATTTAGATTCATCAGTCAATTATGGAATCGCAAAAATAATGCACTCAATCGAGCTCTGATTAGGGTTCAAAATATTATGTTTAAACGTTCTGAAACAAAACTGAAGACTTTTAAATGTTCTGACCAAAAAAGAGCATCTTTAAACGTTCTAATGCGTTCAATGAAGTTTTGGGTGTTCAAAAACAATGAACATCTTTAAACGTTCTAAGAAGTTCTGGGTGTTCAAAAATATTTAGAAGTTCTGAACTTCTAAATAGAACTTCTAAACAGAACTTCTAAACTAACAAAAAAAACTAAATACCTATAGCATGAAATTGAACACTGAAATAATTCTATATAATATCGTAATCATCAAACAATTATCAATCGACCGTCAATTTGATCATCGATTCGATCGTATAAACAAAATATGAAAGTCTGCAAATGGCGCTTAAAACTTTAAACGTTCAGTTAAAACCTATCACTTAAAACTCAAAATTGATCAATTGAAATTTCAAATTGATGATTAATTGGACCAATTTCAAAGTTTAATTGATCAATTAGTTCAACAATTTCAATTTCAATTGGTCAATTTTATCAACTGACCCGTGAACAAATCATGACAGAGGAAGATGGTGTACGGTAGAAGAAAACATTGGATGGTGGACGGTGGACAGAATCGTTGGATGGTGACGGATTGCTGAACGGTCATGTTGAAGGTGGACGGAATCGATGAGACCAACGAATCAGATTTGATGAAAATTACAATATTGCCACCGCGTTCTATTTGAAATTGACGGGGATGCGAGTCGTGTACGTAATGTATGATTAGGAATTATTGTATTGGATCCTTTATCTATACACTACAAAAAAGTTGGTCTATTGCAACCTTTATTTCACAAAAAAAACTGCATTATGTGAAGTTGCATTAGATCTAGTGCAACCTTTTTCTTAGATAACGCAACTGTTTTCTTCAAATGCAAACAACTGTTTTCTTCAAATGCAACAAGTTGCATTTGAAGAAAACAGTTGCGTTATCTAAGAAAAAGGTTGCATTAGATCTAATGCAACTTCACATAATGCAGCTTTTTTTATGAAATAAAGGTTGCAATAGACCAACTTTTTTGTAGTGATATATATATATATATATATATATTCAATTGAACAATACATTTTTTTTCTCTTTTTAATTAATTTTCCTCTATAATTTCATTAAAATATAATATTAAAAAATAAATTATGGATGACACGTCAAATATGGAGGATGTGTTTGCCTTCCCCTAAAAATATAGAGATGGGAGATGGGATAGAATGATCTATTAAGGTATTTTTGTTAAAACATGGATATGGGGTTGAAATGGAGGATGGGTTAGGAATGCTTTAGATAATCATATTCCGAAGATATTCTATTTGCTTTCATTGATCTTACATCTTGGAGTTGGCTTGTTAATCTTGTTGTTTGACTTTATTAACATTAAAAAATAAAATTAATGACAATTTTTGTTTTAACACCTAATGTCATTTTTACTTTGCATTTTTAAGGATTTAAACTCATAACCTAAAATTTATAAAGAGAGTGACAACATACCAATAGACTAATAGATCATGGTAAATTTTTTTTTTGAACGGCAAATTAGGATCACTCACGGACCACTGGGGTATCATCGTGTCACCAGTAGAACCACGCGATCATATCCATCTCCACTAGGCAATAATGTCTAACCACCAATTCAGGAGGAAACCCAATAAATCTTGGGAAAACCCCCTTGTGGGATTCGAACCCAGGACCTTATGGTCCCTAAGCTTTATCCCACCACCAAGATGCCACTAGGCTATAAAGCCATGGACATGATCGTCACCTTATGGTCCTTAAGCCTTATCCCACCACCAAGATGCCACTAGACTAATAGATCATGGTAATTAACCTTGATCTTTCATCTTGTAATCAAATGAGCCGACAACTATTTCCATGAACAGTTAATGATTAGAATAGAGATAGATGCCCTGGTTCCAACAGATGTATGATGCAAGAGGAAGACATGGTTTTACCCTATTACAAAAGTACATTTGCAATTTGTCAAAGGGTGTATGCCACCTCCATCAACTCATGGGATAAATACTTGAAAACTTCTGAAAAAAACTTCGCCCGTAAGTACGTAGGCCACTTTAATTTGTAAAGGTGTAATTACTCTTTATGAAAAAAAGTATTTGCAAAAACCGACACTGAGTGGCGTTTAGGAACTATATGAGGTGCATGAGGCGAAATATACATATTGGGAGTGATCAAACTACCCTAATGTGTAGTGATGCGAGTACACGCGAGGTAACCATCCACACCCAGTGATAATGCTTGAAGCTCTTACATTATATAATCTATGGATTTGACATGCATTCTCTGGAGTTTTCGATTTCACCATTGATATAATTTTCTGGATCAGTCTTCAATTTTTGACGACATCATAGATATAATTACACCAGAGTCTTCGTTTTATGTCATGGGTGTAAAGTACAAGCACACACATATTGTCTTTTCACTAGAGTAAATAGTGGATATTCTATGTTTTTATGTCCACAAAAATGAGGAAAATTTAAAGTTGCTCAAGAAGCATCAAGAAAGGATATTGAATAAACATTTGATGTCATAAGTCAACGTTGACACATATAGTGCAAAATTAGCATGGCTTTGGAGGGTTGAAAAAAATTAGGAACGTGTATTGCCTTCCATGAAAAAAAAGTCTTGTGTGATGTCCGCCACTGCATGGTTAAACTCGGTATAAGAAGCTTGGTTATATGTCGTTTATTAAAATAAGTTCTACTTTAAGTTGCCTCGCTTCAAAACTTTAACAAGCCAAGTAGCTACGTATGAATATACGTTACATCCCTCAAAATTAATAACCTAACTAAATATAGAGGTAGGAAAAGATTCGATCATTTGAATGATGATAAGTCTTATAATATGTTATGTAAGCAGCGTATGCATGTGCTCTAATATCCTACAATAATGTCCAATTAATCATACAACTATGAATTTATACAATAACTGTGAGCCACCAATAATTTTCTAATTAGTTGGTATTGTAAATATATATAACTAGTATTATATCCGGCGCGTTACGCCGGGACAGGTTGGTAACACCTGAGTGTTGAGACAGAAGTCGATGTGAATTCGGTCGATTTCGGGTACATGAGTTATAAACAAAACACCAAAAATAAAACAAAAAAGATAGAAAAATTGAGGTGGGGCCAATTGAGTGGCGTCGGTCAGTAAAACTTGGCCGTTGGGAAGACCTGAACGTTGTCGATCCTGGGCGTTGAGACAGTGAGTTTAAGCAAATTTGGTCGGTCTTTGTCACGTTCGTTACCGTACCGGAACTAAAAATAAGAAATAAACAAACAAAATTAACATTCTGTCGGTTTTCGTTTTGTTGGGTATAGTACCAAAATTAAAACAAAATGCTATGAGTCTAAATAAATTCGGTCGATTTCGTCAAGTTCGTTATGGTACAAGAATTAAAATAAAAATAGAACAAAGAGAATTGACACTCAATCGATTTTCATTACGGTATCGAGAGTACAACGAAAAAAACAAAACAAAATGCATGTGGGTCAATTTGGTGCCGTCAAGTGGTCCAATTGAGACTTAGTGGCACTAAATCTTTCAATTGTTATATATAATAATAATAAAGCAAACTAAAAAAATACATTTTCAACCCTTAAAATTTTTAAAACAATTATAATTACCCCTTCACTATATTATATAATTATAAATATGTTTATTTGGAAAACTAATTATTATTATTGGAATTAAAAGCAAAGATTGGAAGGGAAGATAAGGTGATGCTTTAAGTCATAAGCTTCATGGGGCAAAAAGGCATCACATGGCACATGATGCAATGAGAAGAGAACAAAACATAACGTGAAAGGGAAGAAATTAAATTAAAGAAGCGGAGTCCCACGTTACGATTGTGTTCCTCGTCTTTTTGTCGGTCTATTACTAATGTTTGGATGATAAGAGACCAAAGAAAGTAAAAGGAAACTAGACCATATATTACCAAAGTGAAGTGGTGGATTTTTATTAGAAAGATCGAAAGTATGGGGTGAGATCGTGTTTTATGATATCTGTACTTTTATGGATGTTGTTAGCGTGTTGTCGTCATTGCGGTAAGGGAGTTAGGCCCTTGTCATAATCGGTTAAGGGGTCATAGTCGTCATGGTTTATTATTATTATTATTAGTATTATTATATACTACTACTAATATGAAGTTATGTCTTTTCTTTTCTTTTAAAGTCCGAATATGAAGCTAGCTTATTTGATAGAGGATATTGCCTTTTAGTAAAAGGTTATGGGTTCTAACATAGACAAAATGATTAGCTTTTAAGGTTACTATTTGTTATTATTTTTATAATAACTAGTGGTGACGGAAGGTGGAGGCGCACAATGACGATGGAATGGCAGCATTGCAGTTGACGGGTGGCGATTGTTGTGACAATGATGATGGGGTGGTAAACGTGGCGGCAACGATGGCAATTATGTTTGTGGTGCAAGAGACGCCGATGACTTGTATGCATTGGTGATGGTGGTAGGTGGTGTTGGTCTATTTAAACTTGTTACAAAAAAGTAAATTATTTGTTGTACGATATGAATGAATCTATAATTAAGTTGCAAAAGTAACCCTAACTAACATATATATATTTATGAGTTATGATTGCTAGCCTATTCGTTTGTGGGTTTTGATATTTGTGTAGTCTTTTATTTGTATCTTCATAAGGCTTCGAGTATATGTCATTACAATCAAATTGCACGTTATAATCATTAATTTTAAAAACCATTAATTGATGACTTTTTTTGTTTTGTTTTATAATTAGTAAATGTTATTCCTAGGGTTACACTATTACACCAATGAATATAAATTACACCGGTTTGATTTGAGATCTCTCATATAAGAGACAAGTGTCTTTATTAAGTGGTTTAGCCTCATACTAGCTTGACGAACAACAACATCCAGTTAAGTACTTAAGTACCAAATTCCATCAATAACTAGTAAATATTGTTAGTATTTGCTAGTAAAAATGAATGGCTTAATAATTGACCAAAAATGAAGATATTGGATCGAATAGGCACGTAACCAATATTATATGCCATGGGTACCTCATTTTCTTTGGTGTTAATCCATTCAAAGCGTATCTATCCTAACCAACAACCACGGTGGTCCATGTGACGTGATGATTTTTATAGTACGTTAATTCCCAACATGAAACCCCTTAACCACCACATGCATGATGGCGTTGTTCACACACACATCAACAACAAAACCGATGATCCCAAGTGTTCCCATTGTTTTGGTTTTCACGTTATTCACATTATTACAATCGGCTTGTTCGAGTTCTGTATGTTTTAAATTGAATTTTAATTGAATCTATCTGGATTTAAAATATTCAAAAGTGATTTGAATTCGGGTTCATTGAAGCTCACCCAAAAATTATGAACATATATAAATAAAAATATCTATTTTTAATGGCAAAATAGATAATATATATAAATATATAATACAAAAAATAGATGTATTTTTTGTTTATATAATATAATCGAAGTGGTTCGAAATTCATGTATTCAATTTCGATTTAAAAAAAACAATTCTAAATTTCATCGACAAGGACCTGGTTTGATTATTCAAAACCTAAACTCACACTGCATAGAAGGCAATTAAGTTACCCAACTTCTTGTCAACCCATTCTAAATGAATCGTTTTATGACATTTATGTCATGATTTGTTTATTTGACTATGATTAGCATTAAATTTTATGTTTCTTAAGGCCAAAATTTATAAATAAAAAAAACAAAACGATGATGTCTCATAAGTAGCAAGCCGTCCGAACACACAAGGATAGAAAATAGTCATACAGTCTAAATAAATAAAACTAAGGGTGGCAAACCCAACCCAAAAGGATTGTTTTGAGTCAAGATGAATAAACTTTAAAAGTAAAATAGGTTAGAATGGATCATAAAAATTCTTCAATGGGGTCAGGATGGGTTGAAAATATACAAGTGAGTTTCATTTATAGGTTAAAATGAGTCAAAACAAAATATCAAAGATCCAAAATTTATCTAATTCAAAATACCCAAATTATCATGTGCGAAACAAAACTCATCCGAAACCCAAAAAACGATCAAAACGAAACAAAAACCCCGAACCGACTAAAACGAAATAGAAAAACGACCAAAACGAAACAAAAAAAAACGGGAATGAAACCGAAAAAATGACCAAAACGAAACAAAAAAAGCGAAATGCAACCGAAAAGCTAACCAAAAGTAAACAAAAACACCGAATCGACCAAACCGAAACAAATCTGAATCGAAATAGAAAAACGACTAAAACGAAACAAAAAAACCGATATGAAACAGAAAAGCTGACCAAAACGAAACAAAAAAGTGAAATGCAACTAAAAAGCGGACCAAAACAAAACGAAAACACCGAACTGACAAAACGAAACAAAAAACCGAAACGAAACTGAATTGAAATAGAAAAACGACCATAACGAAACAAAAAAACCGATACGAAACCGAAAAGCTGACCAAAACGAAACAAAAAAAAAGCCAAATGCAACTGAAAAGCTGAAATCAAAACAAAACAAAAACACCGGATCGACCGAAACAAAACAAAAAAACCAAAACGAAACTGAACCAAAATAGAAAAACGACCAAAACGAAATGCAATTGAAAAGCTGACCAAAACAAAACAAAACCACTGAACCGACCAAAGCGAAACAAAAAAATCGAAACAAAACTGAACCGAAATAGAAAAACGACCGAAACGAAACACAAAATCGAATTGAAACTGAAAAACTGACCAGAAGGAAACTTAAAAAAACTAAATACAAGTTAAAAACCAATTCTAAATTTCATGTATTCAATTTCGATTTTTTAAGGAAACTTAAAAAAACTAAATACAAGTTAAAGGAATTGTTTTTTTTAAATCGAAATTGAATACATGAATTTCGAACCACTTCGATTTATTTATAATATAATCGAAGTGGTTCGAAATTCATGTATTCAATTTCGATTTAAAAAAAACAATTCTAAATTTCATCGACAAGGACCTGGTTTGATTATTCAAAACCTAAACTCACACTGCATAGAAGGCAATTAAGTTACCCAACTTCTTGTCAACCCATTCTAAATGAATCGTTTTATGACATTTATGTCATGATTTGTTTATTTGACTATGATTAGCATTAAATTTTATGTTTCTTAAGGCCAAAATTTATAAATAAAAAAAACAAAACGATGATGTCTCATAAGTAGCAAGCCGTCCGAACACACAAGGATAGAAAATAGTCATACAGTCTAAATAAATAAAACTAAGGGTGGCAAACCCAACCCAAAAGGATTGTTTTGGGTCAAGATGAATAAACTTTAAAAGTAAAATAGGTTAGAATGGATCATAAAAATTCTTCAATGGGGTCAGGATGGGTTGAAAATATACAAGTGAGTTTCATTTATAGGTTAAAATGAGTCAAAACAAAATATCAAAGATCCAAAATTTATCTAATTCAAAATACCCAAATTATCATGTGCGAAACAAAACTCATCCGAAACCCAAAAAACGATCAAAACGAAACAAAAACCCCGAACCGACTAAAACGAAATAGAAAAACGACCAAAACGAAACAAAAAAAAACGGGAATGAAACCGAAAAAATGACCAAAACGAAACAAAAAAAGCGAAATGCAACCGAAAAGCTAACCAAAAGTAAACAAAAACACCGAATCGACCAAACCGAAACAAATCTGAATCGAAATAGAAAAACGACTAAAACGAAACAAAAAAACCGATATGAAACAGAAAAGCTGACCAAAACGAAACAAAAAAGTGAAATGCAACTAAAAAGCGGACCAAAACAAAACGAAAACACCGAACTGACAAAACGAAACAAAAAACCGAAACGAAACTGAATTGAAATAGAAAAACGACCATAACGAAACAAAAAAACCGATACGAAACCGAAAAGCTGACCAAAACGAAACAAAAAAAAAGCCAAATGCAACTGAAAAGCTGAAATCAAAACAAAACAAAAACACCGGATCGACCGAAACAAAACAAAAAAACCAAAACGAAACTGAACCAAAATAGAAAAACGACCAAAACGAAATGCAATTGAAAAGCTGACCAAAACAAAACAAAACCACTGAACCGACCAAAGCGAAACAAAACTGAACCGAAATAGAAAAACGACCGAAACGAAACACAAAATCGAATTGAAACTGAAAAACTGACCAGAAGGAAACTTAAAAAAACTAAATACAAGTTAAAAACCAATTCTAAATTTCATGTATTCAATTTCGATTTTTTAAGGAAACTTAAAAAAACTAAATACAAGTTAAAGGAATTGTTTTTTTTAAATCGAAATTGAATACATGAATTTCGAACCACTTCGATTTATTTATAATATAATCGAAGTGGTTCGAAATTCATGTATTCAATTTCGATTTAAAAAAAACAATTCTAAATTTCATCGACAAGGACCTGGTTTGATTATTCAAAACCTAAACTCACACTGCATAGAAGGCAATTAAGTTACCCAACTTCTTGTCAACCCATTCTAAATGAATCGTTTTATGACATTTATGTCATGATTTGTTTATTTGACTATGATTAGCATTAAATTTTATGTTTCTTAAGGCCAAAATTTATAAATAAAAAAAACAAAACGATGATGTCTCATAAGTAGCAAGCCGTCCGAACACACAAGGATAGAAAATAGTCATACAGTCTAAATAAATAAAACTAAGGGTGGCAAACCCAACCCAAAAGGATTGTTTTGGGTCAAGATGAATAAACTTTAAAAGTAAAATAGGTTAGAATGGATCATAAAAATTCTTCAATGGGGTCAGGATGGGTTGAAAATATACAAGTGAGTTTCATTTATAGGTTAAAATGAGTCAAAACAAAATATCAAAGATCCAAAATTTATCTAATTCAAAATACCCAAATTATCATGTGCGAAACAAAACTCATCCGAAACCCAAAAAACGATCAAAACGAAACAAAAACCCCGAACCGACTAAAACGAAATAGAAAAACGACCAAAACGAAACAAAAAAAAACGGGAATGAAACCGAAAAAATGACCAAAACGAAACAAAAAAAGCGAAATGCAACCGAAAAGCTAACCAAAAGTAAACAAAAACACCGAATCGACCAAACCGAAACAAATCTGAATCGAAATAGAAAAACGACTAAAACGAAACAAAAAAACCGATATGAAACAGAAAAGCTGACCAAAACGAAACAAAAAAGTGAAATGCAACTAAAAAGCGGACCAAAACAAAACGAAAACACCGAACTGACAAAACGAAACAAAAAACCGAAACGAAACTGAATTGAAATAGAAAAACGACCATAACGAAACAAAAAAACCGATACGAAACCGAAAAGCTGACCAAAACGAAACAAAAAAAAAGCCAAATGCAACTGAAAAGCTGAAATCAAAACAAAACAAAAACACCGGATCGACCGAAACAAAACAAAAAAACCAAAACGAAACTGAACCAAAATAGAAAAACGACCAAAACGAAATGCAATTGAAAAGCTGACCAAAACAAAACAAAACCACTGAACCGACCAAAGCGAAACAAAAAAATCGAAACAAAACTGAACCGAAATAGAAAAACGACCGAAACGAAACACAAAATCGAATTGAAACTGAAAAACTGACCAGAAGGAAACTTAAAAAAACTAAATACAAGTTAAAAACCAATTCTAAATTTCATGTATTCAATTTCGATTTTTTAAGGAAACTTAAAAAAACTAAATACAAGTTAAAGGAATTGTTTTTTTTAAATCGAAATTGAATACATGAATTTCGAACCACTTCGATTTATTTATAATATAATCGAAGTGGTTCGAAATTCATGTATTCAATTTCGATTTAAAAAAAACAATTCTAAATTTCATCGACAAGGACCTGGTTTGATTATTCAAAACCTAAACTCACACTGCATAGAAGGCAATTAAGTTACCCAACTTCTTGTCAACCCATTCTAAATGAATCGTTTTATGACATTTATGTCATGATTTGTTTATTTGACTATGATTAGCATTAAATTTTATGTTTCTTAAGGCCAAAATTTATAAATAAAAAAAACAAAACGATGATGTCTCATAAGTAGCAAGCCGTCCGAACACACAAGGATAGAAAATAGTCATACAGTCTAAATAAATAAAACTAAGGGTGGCAAACCCAACCCAAAAGGATTGTTTTGGGTCAAGATGAATAAACTTTAAAAGTAAAATAGGTTAGAATGGATCATAAAAATTCTTCAATGGGGTCAGGATGGGTTGAAAATATACAAGTGAGTTTCATTTATAGGTTAAAATGAGTCAAAACAAAATATCAAAGATCCAAAATTTATCTAATTCAAAATACCCAAATTATCATGTGCGAAACAAAACTCATCCGAAACCCAAAAAACGATCAAAACGAAACAAAAACCCCGAACCGACTAAAACGAAATAGAAAAACGACCAAAACGAAACAAAAAAAAACGGGAATGAAACCGAAAAAATGACCAAAACGAAACAAAAAAAGCGAAATGCAACCGAAAAGCTAACCAAAAGTAAACAAAAACACCGAATCGACCAAACCGAAACAAATCTGAATCGAAATAGAAAAACGACTAAAACGAAACAAAAAAACCGATATGAAACAGAAAAGCTGACCAAAACGAAACAAAAAAGTGAAATGCAACTAAAAAGCGGACCAAAACAAAACGAAAACACCGAACTGACAAAACGAAACAAAAAACCGAAACGAAACTGAATTGAAATAGAAAAACGACCATAACGAAACAAAAAAACCGATACGAAACCGAAAAGCTGACCAAAACGAAACAAAAAAAAAGCCAAATGCAACTGAAAAGCTGAAATCAAAACAAAACAAAAACACCGGATCGACCGAAACAAAACAAAAAAACCAAAACGAAACTGAACCAAAATAGAAAAACGACCAAAACGAAATGCAATTGAAAAGCTGACCAAAACAAAACAAAACCACTGAACCGACCAAAGCGAAACAAAAAAATCGAAACAAAACTGAACCGAAATAGAAAAACGACCGAAACGAAACACAAAATCGAATTGAAACTGAAAAACTGACCAGAAGGAAACTTAAAAAAACTAAATACAAGTTAAAAACCAATTCTAAATTTCATGTATTCAATTTCGATTTTTTAAGGAAACTTAAAAAAACTAAATACAAGTTAAAGGAATTGTTTTTTTTAAATCGAAATTGAATACATGAATTTCGAACCACTTCGATTATATTATAAATATAATCGAAGTAGTTCGAAATTCATGTATTCAATTTCGATTTAAAAAAAACAATTCTAAATTTCATCGACAAGGACCTGGTTTGATTATTCAAAACCTAAACTCACACTGCATAGAAGGCAATTAAGTTACCCAACTTCTTGTCAACCCATTCTAAATGAATCGTTTTATGACATTTATGTCATGATTTGTTTATTTGACTATGATTAGCATTAAATTTTATGTTTCTTAAGGCCAAAATTTATAAATAAAAAAAACAAAACGATGATGTCTCATAAGTAGCAAGCCGTCCGAACACACAAGGATAGAAAATAGTCATACAGTCTAAATAAATAAAACTAAGGGTGACAAACCCAACCCAAAAGGATTGTTTTGGGTCAAGATGAATAAACTTTAAAAGTAAAATAGGTTAGAATGGATCATAAAAATTCTTCAATGGGGTCAGGATGGGTTGAAAATATACAAGTGAGTTTCATTTATAGGTTAAAATGAGTCAAAACAAAATATCAAAGATTCAAAATTTATCTAATTCAAAATACCCAAATTATCATGTGCGAAACAAAACTCATCCGAAACCCAAAAAACGATCAAAACGAAACAAAAACCCCGAACCGACTAAAACGAAATAGAAAAACGACCAAAACGAAACAAAAAAAAACGGGAATGAAACCGAAAAAATGACCAAAACGAAATAAAAAAAGCGAAATGCAACCGAAATGCTAACCAAAAGTAAACAAAAACACCGAATCGACCAAACCGAAACAAATCTGAATCGAAATAGAAAAACGACTAAAACGAAACAAAAAAACCGATATGAAACAGAAAAGCTGACCAAAACGAAACAAAAAAGTGAAATGCAACTAAAAAGCGGACCAAAACAAAACGAAAACACCGAACTGACAAAACGAAACAAAAAACCGAAACGAAACTGAATTGAAATAGAAAAACGACCATAACGAAACAAAAAAACCGATACGAAACCGAAAAGCTGACCAAAACGAAACAAAAAAAAAGCCAAATGCAACTGAAAAGCTGAAATCAAAACAAAACAAAAACACCGGATCGACCGAAACAAAACAAAAAAACCAAAACGAAACTGAACCAAAATAGAAAAACGACCAAAACGAAATGCAATTGAAAAGCTGACCAAAACAAAACAAAACCACTGAACCGACCAAAGCGAAACAAAAAAATCGAAACAAAACTGAACCGAAATAGAAAAACGACCGAAACGAAACACAAAATCGAATTGAAACTGAAAAACTGACCAGAAGGAAACTTAAAAAAACTAAATACAAGTTAAAAACCAATTCTAAATTTCATGTATTCAATTTCGATTTTTTAAGGAAACTTAAAAAAACTAAATACAAGTTAAAGGAATTGTTTTTTTTAAATCGAAATTGAATACATGAATTTCGAACCACTTCGATTTATTTATAATATAATCGAAGTGGTTCGAAATTCATGTATTCAATTTCGATTTAAAAAAAACAATTCTAAATTTCATCGACAAGGACCTGGTTTGATTATTCAAAACCTAAACTCACACTGCATAGAAGGCAATTAAGTTACCCAACTTCTTGTCAACCCATTCTAAATGAATCGTTTTATGACATTTATGTCATGATTTGTTTATTTGACTATGATTAGCATTAAATTTTATGTTTCTTAAGGCCAAAATTTATAAATAAAAAAAACAAAACGATGATGTCTCATAAGTAGCAAGCCGTCCGAACACACAAGGATAGAAAATAGTCATACAGTCTAAATAAATAAAACTAAGGGTGGCAAACCCAACCCAAAAGGATTGTTTTGGGTCAAGATGAATAAACTTTAAAAGTAAAATAGGTTAGAATGGATCATAAAAATTCTTCAATGGGGTCAGGATGGGTTGAAAATATACAAGTGAGTTTCATTTATAGGTTAAAATGAGTCAAAACAAAATATCAAAGATCCAAAATTTATCTAATTCAAAATACCCAAATTATCATGTGCGAAACAAAACTCATCCGAAACCCAAAAAACGATCAAAACGAAACAAAAACCCCGAACCGACTAAAACGAAATAGAAAAACGACCAAAACGAAACAAAAAAAAACGGGAATGAAACCGAAAAAATGACCAAAACGAAACAAAAAAAGCGAAATGCAACCGAAAAGCTAACCAAAAGTAAACAAAAACACCGAATCGACCAAACCGAAACAAATCTGAATCGAAATAGAAAAACGACTAAAACGAAACAAAAAAACCGATATGAAACAGAAAAGCTGACCAAAACGAAACAAAAAAGTGAAATGCAACTAAAAAGCGGACCAAAACAAAACGAAAACACCGAACTGACAAAACGAAACAAAAAACCGAAATGAAACTGAATTGAAATAGAAAAACGACCATAACGAAACAAAAAAACCGATACGAAACCGAAAAGCTGACCAAAACGAAACAAAAAAAAAGCCAAATGCAACTGAAAAGCTGAAATCAAAACAAAACAAAAACACCGGATCGACCGAAACAAAACAAAAAAACCAAAACGAAACTGAACCAAAATAGAAAAACGACCAAAACGAAATGCAATTGAAAAGCTGACCAAAACAAAACAAAACCACTGAACCGACCAAAGCGAAACAAAAAAATCGAAACAAAACTGAACCGAAATAGAAAAACGACCGAAACGAAACACAAAATCGAATTGAAACTGAAAAACTGACCAGAAGGAAACTTAAAAAAACTAAATACAAGTTAAAAACCGAATCAAAACGAATCAAAAACACCGAACCGAACAAACGAAACAAAAAAACTGAAACGAAACTGAACCGAAATAAAAAGGAAAACGAAACAAAAAGAAAACGAAATTCAATCAAAAAGCTTACTAAAAGGAAACAAAAAACTGAAACGTAGCCGACCAAAATAAAACAAATGAATCGAAACGAAACAAAAAAAAACGAAATGAAACCGAAAAAACTGATTAAAACAAAACAACACTGAAACCGAAAAAACCGAGAAATCGAAACCGAAATCATTGAAATCGAGCAGATACTGAAACCGATCGAAATGAAAATAAAACAAAACCGAACCGAAAAAACCCCGAAAAAGTCAAACCTGAACCGGTACGAAACGTTTTTTTTAATGAATGAGGATAATGGGAGTAACATTTTAGTTATTTTACATTTTGCGTTTTTTATTTATGTTTTGAATTATTATATTTTTAATAGTTTTATTGAATATTTTTTTGAGGGGTTTTTAAGACCCTCTGTATGTCAACTTTCATTTGGATCAAGATGCATTAGTTTTACCCATCTTGACCCATATTCATCCTAATAATCTATTTTAAAAATCCATCATGACCCATACATTTCCTGACCCATCACCCAAATCCAACCCAAACCACTCCCATAGCTACCTCTAAATAAAACCACATCGGAAGGTTAATTGGTGGATCTATCTTTGCTAGAGTAAGTAAGCGTGTGCTGGGCCAAGCATTTGGAGCCTGGAGGCCCACATATATTTTATGGGGTTTTCACGGCCCACATGCTTATATACATATCTCGACGTCACATGTACGTAGACCAACATACTTCACACATTTAACTAATCTCATAGTGAGCCTATGGGTCATCGTCTACTAAAATATAATAATACATGTTACAACTTAGATCCAAGCTAGGATATTTAGAACGAGTCCAACCAAACAATAAGTCAGGGCCGGCTCCGAGTAGACGAAATTCCTTTTGGCTAAAGACGAATTTTTTTTGGGCTTTAAGTAAAAGGAACATTTTTTTGAGTTTAAACAATTTAATTTTAAGTGGGCTTACTTGGTTATGATGAGTTGTGTTAAAAAATTTTGTATAAAAATAAACTTAAAAATGTCTTAAATAAGGCTAGAACCCACAACCTCTTGGTTATTTGTCATACTTTTTTGCCACTAGACCAAATTATTGTTTATGTATTTGTATTGAAACATTGATTATACATATTTTGTTTCATAAAAATACATATAATTTTAAAAAAATAATAATAATTTGGGTCTAACGGGGTGTCGGGCCTTGGCCGCCGACTACCCTGCCACACCCTTGGGCCGGGCCTGAACCAAGTCATATATAAATTGTTAACTAATCTAACGTCGTATCACGTATGGTCTAAGCTCTTTGACGCTTCGGTCATGTGTTCTGACTGATACATTCAGAAATAAAATGTGAATTGTGAATACTACAAATTGTACACCAACGAAGTGTTGTTTAAAAAAAAAAAATACTTTTTAAATCACATAAATTAAACTTATTTTATTCCAATTATTTTTTGATCATATGAGGGTAAAAGCTATAACCTTATTTTGATAGCATGACTATGTGTAAAGGATGTTTGACCGTGTGAAATTCCACAAATAGGAATTTAGGCTTACAAGCATTATATTTTTAATAAATTTTAGGTTGGATTAATCATTAATCTCATGTAAACAGTTCATACCCCGCAAATGCAATATGCAATCCCTAAAGCCTCTGGATCCGAATCCTCAAAACTAGGGCTGTAGACAACCGGAGTCGAGTTGAACCATGGTAGGCTCGAAGTTAAAACGAGATAGCCCGAGCTCAGCTCATTAGTCTTAACAAGCTGATATATATGAGCTCGGAAGCGGATATGGTTATGGGCGTGGTGTGCGTGTAACCTCTATGTTTGGCCTTTTCGATTCGGTTGTATATTTCTTTTAAACAAAATATTGATCATATTATCTTGTTTAATTTCCCAAACTTGGTGATTGAGTTGAATGAAATAAAGAGAAGGGTACAACCATCAAAAACCTATAAAGGTAGTGTATTGACTTACTGCTATAGTGCTATGTTACTGTTGCATCTTCAGGCCTGGACAAACAACATTGTTTCCTATGTCTAACGTACACTAACAGTCAGCAATTATTGTGTAACTCTGAATATGTGATGAGAAAATCATAAATATCTAAAATCTTTTAGAGATAATCATCACATTAAGCACGTTGACCAACATAATTACAAAATTAGTCATGGACCTTTTAAAACTACCGATGAATCTATATTTGCACATATGCCGTGTAATTTGACAACAGATTTTAACATGACATATCACATTGGCGCGGGAGATGACCTCGACACAACATATCACCTTGACGCGACAAGGTACACCTAGTGCGTTGTGGCACAGTGAGGTGACACAACGCGTGCTGTGATTGATGAATTAATTGGTAGTTAAAACAGTAAGTCAAATAACTATTTTCGTCAGTTCAAAAGGCCTAGGTTGTTTGTTAATTACATATTATGGTCAACATGGATAATTTGATGATTATCCCTTTTGTATATATAGTGAAGACAAACTATACCGTCTTACGAAAACCTTGTATGGTCTTGGCTAAAGCACATTGCGCTTGGAATCTCAAGCTCGACCGGACGTTACAGGGACTCGGATATTAAGGATGCCTTAAAAAACAAGCAGTTTATTTGAGGTACACCAACAATGAGTGACCGACTTGAGTGTGGACCAAATTGTGCATGCTTCGAAAAACAAATGGAACAACAGTTTGAGACGAGGGATTTTGAGTATGCTAACATATTATCTTCGAATCGCAGCCTCCAAGATAAAGACGGGTTAAGGATCAAGCAAGAATCATACGCACATAAAGTTCTAAACAAGGCCGGAATGCAAAATTGCAATCTAATAAGTTATCGATGATGAATACACTAAAAAGTTATCGATAATGTTCATATGTTACACTTGAAAACACATCAGAATAATTTTGTCTTTTACCTTTTCACCTTTTTGGCCATCTTTACTCCCTCTCTCCCTATATATAACCAGTCAAGCTATATATTCAGTTGATCTTTGTTTCTTAGCTATTAGATCATGAGTAGTGATAATCCTTACTCCACATACTACAATGGATCATGGTTCATTCTGAATGAACAATACATATCAACTTCTTCACACTCTCACAATCATGAACCATCACCTCCATCTCCACCTCTCAAAGAAGCTCTCCCTCTTCTGAGTTTAAGCCCAACAAGAAGACTCAACCATGATGATTCATGTGCTCATGAGTTCAAGGAAATTGATCCCACTAGCAAGGTCTCTGATGATCATGAAACTGTGACTGTTGCTCTACATCTTGGCCTCCCAAGCCACAATCTTTCTGAAGCTGGTATAGTTTCAAGAGACTCCAACAGTTCACATAATATTGAAATGGATCATACAACCACACCAAACAAGGGTAGGTACTGGATCCCTACTCCATCTCAAATTCTGATTGGCCCAACTCAATTCTCTTGCCCTATTTGCTTCAAAACTTTCAACAGATACAATAACATGCAGGTATTGATTATTCTATTTTATCTTGCCAACTTTCATCACTGTCTATTAAAAGTGAAGTTTGGTGACCAGGATCGATAAACACAAACGATATTTTAGATCATAAGCTCGATCTTGTAATTCTCATTAGCTCGAAAATTACTATACTTAAACTCTCTTAAACTCACTTAATGATATAACCCGCAAGCTCGGGTATATATACTAGTTTAAATACGAAAACCTAATTAGACTAGAATACAAACTCCTTATCATACTCAAATTAATTAGTAAAAACATATTTAAATAATAATTAATAAATAAATATCTTGTTGTCTAAGTCATTGGCTCGACTTGTTCACCAAGTAATTTATTCAATGTAAACCAAGTCACGTGCTTAACTTGATAAACAAGACACCAACTCATCATAGGCTCGATGAGTCGGCCCAACGGAAATTACGTCCAACAAAAGATGTGGTTGTAAAAATCGCACCTAGTCGCCAGTTACTCAACGAGTAATCCCGAGTACTCGTAACTCCCCAGTTGACTGAGTTGGCAGCACCTAGCGCCTTTTGTAACCATGCATTTAGAACTAGGGTCAGTTTTCTTTATTTATTTACCTTTCAAGTTTCAAATCTTGATTACTTGTGTAGCATTAGACTAATTTTAAATAAATATGGTTTTATTTCACCATGATTTATGGTTTTGAACAAATCAAGTATTTGGTCCAACTGTCATGATCATCCAAGATAATTGTGCAGCTTCCAAAGGGAAAAAGACATCCTAGTTTATGTCTGATTTAACAAGACAACTATAATGCCTTCTGTTCCTTAAAGTTTGGTTCCTTGTTTTTCTTCTTTCTATAATGCATAGGCAATTGTGCCAAACTGCAAACCTTTTTATCGTTCCATTCCATCATCATGTGCGGTTCACCAGAAATGCATTTATTATCTTCATGTCCAACCAAGAACCGTAATGAATTAAAAGGAAGCTTTTACCAATCACTGAGTAGAACCTGCCACCCACAAACTCGCATACTAATACTTATTTTGTATAGTTGGAATTTGGAGCAATTTATTGGATTAATAGGTGGTTAATTAAGTATTAGCTTTGGTTTTTTTGAACGAGTATTTGGATTAACGACGGTTTGGATTAACGGCGGTTTACTGACCCAGTCGATCATATCCATTCCACCCTCCGGAGGAAACCAACCATAGGTGAAAAAACCTGGCCCAACATGGAACCCAACAAAATCCTCCCCTATTTAAATTGAAGTCTTTGCGTGTCTCACGTCAATCACTTGGGCTAGTGATCACTGGCACTAACCTTGCAAAGCGTTCGCTTGGGTGACAAACGAACTTCAAAGAGTTTGGTTAAAACTGTATCATGTTAAATTAACTTCATCTGAAATATTTTATTGTCTTTTTAAGGTGTTCATGTATCTTATGTCTTCGTTTGCTTGATTGTTTAGAACTATGTCTAAACTAGGGAGGAGATTTTGGTTGTAATGTGAGTTAAGAGCTCTTTATTTGTAGAACTTAAAAATATCCAAGTGGGATCTAGACTGAACATGCAATATTAATTAAAAAGCTTAGGGCAATGTGGTAGTTCTTCTAGGACTTACTAATTAATAACAGGGTCACAAAACCACAAGATTATACCTTACTTGTTTAAAACATTCGAATCTTAAAGAACATTAATCATGCAACATTTCTGTTGTACTGATCATTCCCTAGTTATTTATTTGTAATGTTTCTTGCATAATCTCCCATTATAAGTCATGGTGAGATATATAGGTAATTAATTTGGTCATAAATTGCATTTTTCTACAAATTAAATGGGAGCTCATTTATCGTTTATTTGTAACGACGAACACATACCCCTTTAATTCTACTCATAAAATTCACCAAATATTCACTTTGTGAGACTCAGGCCCGATGCCACTAGCAGGAGTTCATTAATCATTTTTTCTCAACATATGTTCAAGTGGTTTTCTACATTTGATCAAAGGGATATTTTTAAGTAATCTTATCACTATGAAATGCGTGAATTCTAGCCCTATTGAAATAAAATGCCGTCAAATTTATATCAACATAATCTTGAAGTTAATAAGTTTATGTTTTCTTCTGCATAACATAATCAACTTGGATGATTAAGTATATCTAGAAAACTTGTTGCATGTCTAATGTTAACCAAAATTTAAGTATATATTTTGGCTATTATATATGTATATATAGATTAATAAATTCCATCAATGCATTGAATAAGCCCATACTTGATTTATTATATAAAATTGGCCTAATGCAGATGCATTTGTGGGGGCATGGATCTCAGTATAGAAGAGGTCCTGAATCTCTAAGGGGGATACAGCCAACAGCCATGCTAAAACTACCATGCTACTGCTGTGCACCAATGTGTCGTAACAACATCGATCACCCAAGGGCTAAACCACTCAAAGATTTCAGAACCCTACAGACACATTACAAGAGAAAACATGGGATCAAGCCATTTATGTGCAGGAAATGCCGTAAGGCCTTTGCGGTTAGAGGTGATTGGCGTACACACGAGAAGAATTGTGGGAAACATTGGCATTGTAGCTGTGGTTCGGACTTCAAGCATGAAAGGTCTTTGAACGATCATATAAACGCATTTGGGAATGGACATGCAGCTTTCGGGATTAATGATGAATTTTGCTTTGAGTAAGAAAAAGAAGAAGAAGAAACCACCAATTCTTAGATTGATCATTAAGTGAACAATCATGTTGGGGGGGGGGGGGTATAACTAATAATTTAAAAGTTCTCTACTGTTTCTAAAGATTGTATTAAATAAGAACACATTTTCTGGCACATTATAAGCAAATATCTCACATTTTCTTTTTGTTACGTTCTGTCCACATAAGAGATACCGGGCCACAAGTAATATTGTCATGTCTTCTCAACAACAAACAATTCCGATCTAGAAGATTATGAAGGAATTCAAAGCGTTGTCGTTTATATGGGTACTTAAAAGTGGGGCCAAAATCCCATCACTAGGATGGTCCTCTTAGTTGTTTTGATTTCACAAAGTTCCTATGTAGCTCGTGATGGTTGCACTGTTTCTTGTCTATGACGGGAAATTCTTTCCTTTCATTACATTAATAATATTTACCCCGGCCGTCAGAATAAGAGAATAAGTAATGTCATGTCTCAAATATCAGCAACGTGTTTTGGACGCATTGGTTGTGGATGAGATCATGAGAGTATAAGTACATAATTAAACGTGCTTGAATGTCTGAATGAGACTAAGAGAGTAATCCATTCATGACGGGTGACGTCTTGTAACTAAAAGTTTTCAATCGAGTAACGGAAAACAAATCAGTGAGTTACTTGTAAGCAAAACGGACATACTGGTTGGTATTAAAAGGGGGATGTAAGAAACACTTTTGGAGGACCCTTTATTATTTGCAAGCTACTATTAAAGCTAGCTAGTCTTAATTTATTATGCCGAGTACAAGTTATAAGAGCATCGGTTGCATTAGTACTTGAGATTTTAATGTTGGTAGATGCTAGAAAAGGATGGGGAGAGGTCACTGTCAAATAATGTTTCATAAGACAAAGCTTAATTTAGAAGATGGTAGCACACATTGCAAGATCAAATGCATATTATATTAAAATATGTCGTGCATACATATATAGTCTTGATTCATTACTAAACTATAGTAGATACTATGTTGAAGAAACCTGAAATTGAAGAGTGTTAGTTTCCCATAACCAATGTCATTTAATGAGTTAAAAGAAGTACAAATGTTAATATGCATGAGCTTTACAATGGGCTAGGTTCAAACATATAAGCCAATCAAGTACTTACCGTGGTGAAACTTGGACGGAAACGCCGGGGGGATCGCTCAATACGTATAAAAGTTTTCATAAACGAGGAGGTAGGTGTGAAATTTTACAAACAAACAGATAAATTTAAACTATTTATAAGCGTTTTCGAACAAAAATAAATAAATTTACACTATTGACCCAAAAAAAACAAACAACAAAGGAGGAGCCCCGCCCGGGGGGGGGGGGGGGGTGCTGGGCTTAAGCTTAGCTCTTGAGTACTTACACATTTTTATTAACATTATTATAGATCATTACACCTTCTGAATTAAAACGTTTGGGGGTGGATAAGCATTCAAACTGACTGCAAAAAGTTAGGACAGATTTTGTTGGTGAAGAGATATGATAATTAACTGGACAAATTTATTTAGTTTTAAATATCATCATCATCATCATCATCATCGTACTCAGTATATCCCATCAATAGCAAAGCTATGGTAGGGTCTGAGGAGGGTAAGATGTAGGCAGTCTTACCTCTACCCCATAGGGATAGAGAGGCTGCTTCCGGTGAGACCCCCGGCTCGATAGTAGTTTTGCATCAAGCCTTGGACATAAGGCACATAGCACTCAATCATCGGGACACCGGCTGATCGGTGCATGTACCCTTATCTTTCAGCTATCAACGCCACTACATGATGCCTGATTAACCGTCCGTCACTTTTAACGTTATTTTCACGAGATTAGTAAAATAACGTCAAAATTAGTGCAATTTCACTTTTGCCCACCCGAGGGTTCACACATATATACATCATATGTGCGCACCGCAAGCAGGGCTATTAGTTTTAAATATAATAATCTTATATATTACATTATAAGCAATAGTCATTGTAAATCTTCATCAACACTGGTGTCGTGTTAAAGGACCATTTATGAATACAAATTTATACGAACTGGAAATGATTGTTTCTTATAAGGAACATGTGTGAATAATGTAGTTATATTTATGGTGACAATGAGACGTCAATGACATAATGCTTATAAATTTAGCTTGGACCAACTTTAAGAAAAAGATTGACAATTATCTCCATCCTTTTTATGTACCTAGTACTACAATTCGTACGTTGTCATGATGGTTGGATGTGCTCGTTGGAACAATTAACATACAACGAATAAGTTGTTATATAATTAATTTTACATTGGACTTCTTTTTAAATGATAAAATGTTAGTTGTTACTCCTTTTGAGTTATTAAGATCATTTTATTACAATATCGACCGGAGCTGAAACCTGAAACTGGGTTCATTTAATAAACGAGAGTCGAGAATGGACATGTGCTTATTAATCTTATAAGCCTAGTCATGTCTATTATTCATATGTATTTTTATAAAAATTCAAAATATATTATTATAGTATAACTGTGATAAAAGTAAACTATATAGTTAGCGTACATATATTATGTTATACACAAAGTTATATATATAAAAAAATACATATGTAAATGAAAACCAATTAAACCCGAGTCAAGTTTAACCTTTAAACATAGAGCTTGAAATGATTTAAGTCCAGTCTCCCTTAAATTAAGTTATAGATGTCAAGCTCATATCCAGCTCCTGTACATTTTAGATAACATTTTGATTGGCATACACTTTTTATGTCTAAATATGCAAGCACCATGTGAGAATGCAAGTGTCATGCGTTTTTATCATGCCTTAACTTATTGAATCAATCACCATACAATAAAAACATAAAACCATTTAGGGGTGTATGATTTGGTTTAAATATGTAAAACGTACGTTCAAACCGGTCATCGATTTGGTTTCGCATATAGTGTTTTCTTTAAGATTTTGATTGGTCAGTTTTATATATTTCAAACCGTAGTGAACGGTTCTGTTTGCCGTTTATACCCAAAACCGATTGTATAAAATCAGACCGGGGCATAAGAATATATTAAGCTATTTCAAAAACTTTGAATAAAAGATTAGGCTATACGTAATTCTAGCCTATTTCAAAACTTTTAGAAGTTTAATACACTGGGCTAGTTCGTCTACATCTAGTAAGAATTGGGCTAGTTTGTCTACATGTAATAAGAATTCAAGCATCCAAGGTGAGTTTTTGTATGTCCACTTTATAAACTATTTGACTTGTGTTATAATGACAAATTAGATTGCATTCAAAGCATTTTAATTTATATAACACCTAGTAAGAAGAAAAAACCGTAAAACCGAACTAGAACCAAACCGTTAATGATAGTTTGTTTGGCTTTAATTTTCAACACTTCGGCTTACGATGACAAGAAAAACCTTTACTAATGGTTTGGCTTAAAAACCGTCAAAACCAAACGGTAAACACACCCTAAAACCAACTTTAAACGTGATTCATGTTTATTTTATTTCTAATATAGAGTAACATTAATATATTGCAACACACTTTTAACTGAAATTACGAATCATATCATTAATATATTGCAACACACTTTTAACTGAAATTACGAATATATGATTGATGAACTCCTAACCACCATATCTGTTATTTATTTATTTATTTTTACCATCAAAAGTAAACTATAGTACCAACCAGTACCCTACTAACAAATAAATACATAAAAGAATGTGCAAAACAGATTATCTTTTAGACCACCCCCCATGGGGCGCCCTTGGTCGTGGGGCGCGGAGCCAAGAGTCGTCCCAACGGCCGGCGCCTTTGTGGTGTGAAGGTGGCCCCCCACTCCAACAGACCTCCATCTCACACACACACACACACACACATACACACACATATATATATAAATGGACGCCCTTGGAGCATTGAACCATAGCAGGACATTATTGGTTGCGACTTCGATGCCCCCGGCCCTGACGTGGCACTATGGAGGGGCTTCGATGCCCCCCACCATAGAGGATGGTCTTAGAGGGTTAAAGGTAAAACCAACAAAAATTCTTTTACCAATAGATACATGCATAAAGGACTTCTACGGTTCTACCATTCATATCACATACTTTACAATAAAATACGAGCAGAATCCAAATGGCATGATATAGTTTTCAAATACGCGTAAAATTTCATGTAAAGTGCAAATAATCATAGCATTATATGTGTATGTACATTTTGTTAATCCTTTCTCTAACTGTTTACCCTTTAATCTTGCCAAGGGAGTTCAATAAACTTAAATATCAATTTTAATTAACACCTGTTGAGTACACATCTACAAGCCTACATCTGACGGTAAGCTAATCTCCAGAAAGTACAAACTGCAAAGAAGAAAACATTTTGTAGTCAAAGATTTGACTTTTGTGGTCAAAGAAGATATTCTAAGGATTCTAATTCGATATTTTTCTTGTTTGGATTTTGAGAAAAGATAGATCTAGGGTTAAACTACATAAAAAGGGTATCTAGATACTTCAATCTCGACCTTAAAGGAATAATAAAATCATGACGGACTTTGACCATTACCTTGCAGACATGAAGGCCATTCCAAAGAAGACGGCTTTAACAGCTTGTTTTTGTCCAGCATAATCAAATGCTAATGGCAGCATTTCATGTAGTGTTAAAAATGCCATAACTCCACCAACTGTTTTTAACAGAAAAAAAAAATTATAGTTAGAAGAAACATTAAATATAATTGGTGTTTTAATTAATGATATGAAAAAGAAAAAAAAGGAAAACTTAGAACCTGATCCTAGTAAGCCCTCAAGAATCTCGGGATCTAGGCTACTTGGAAAGAGGTATGCTGCAAAATGTCATATATATTATGATAATTATCAGAGTTACAATTATAATTAGCAATTTATCCATTCGGTGATACGAGAATATACGATACCTACATTATGTTAAAATTCATACCTACAATAATGACACCCAAAGGCTCAGCAAGGCCAGAAACCGTTGCCAATTTAAACGCCTGCCATTTGCTGAAGTAAACAAACACAATTTTGTTACCAGAAGTCTTTTAACAATTTCATTTATGGTAAATTTTTAGGTGATAATTTTCATGAGATATAATTTAAATCTAAAGTAGTGTCACCTCTGTGTTGCAAAATAAACTGGAAGTGCAACAGCAACACCCTGTCAAAGCAAGACAGTTAATTAACTGCATAAATACACACATACACACAATATTATTACCTCGGGGATATTGTGCAAGGCTATGGCTAAAGCCAAATTAAGACCAACACGAAGACCCTACAACAGAGATATGAAGCAATATAAACATTTAGTTTCAAAATAGTGAAGGAATCAAGCAAAATATAGTTTCAATTGCTTATAATTGGTATAAATAGTTGTTTATATATCTCCTAAAAAACTACATATTTACCTTGAGTGATCCGAGGAAAACAGCCATTCCTTCTGGAAAATTGTGTAAGCTTATGCCTGCAACACAGAAATCATATTTTTAAAAGTATTAAATATTTAATGCATGAACTACATATATAATTTCATAATATCAATTTTCATTTGCATTTCAAATTATATGAAGAAGCCTTACCAACTGCTGTAATAATGCCACTAAATAAAACTTGACGGCGATGCTTTTTCATAATATCTTTTCCACCTTCATCCCCTTTCTTCTGTTAATTTGCATAAAAGTTACCGTTATGTAAGCAACAAACATGCCAATATATATTCATTAAGAAAAAAATATTGACCTTTTTATTTTTTGCGTCTATTGTAGGAGCAAGTGATGGTTCCGGAATAAAATTAGCTATGATGGCAAAGAAAATGACACCTCCAAAGAACTGTGAAAAATGTTAGATTCTTGAAATGGTATATTTGTAATTTAAAAAGTACCGACTTACCCATATATTGCCTTTCAGAAAGCCAATGGAATTTATCGCGTTATGGGCTAAGTCAAAGAAGGATATGCTTAGCATAAGACCTGCAGCAAAACCCTGCATTAAAAATATTGAGATTTCTATGTAAAATGAAAATAAAATAAACGGGACTTTCAAAAATACAAATTTGTGCAAACCTGTAAAAGTCCAAGCATCTTCAAGTTAGGAGCTTTAGTCAAAATTACAAAAAGTGCCCCTATTCAACATGTAAGATCACATATTAGAATTGAAGAAAACATAATTATAACAAATTCAACACAGCAATAACATTTGCTATACGGTTTAGTTTAGTCACCAATTTTCGTAAAATAAAAACAACAATTATGAAGTAGCAAATGAGAGCATTTATATCATTTGCTCAAAGATCATTTGTAAACTAAAAGCATTTGTATGAAAACTGGTTAAAGATCTAATGCTATACATGATAAAATTGTTGTTCATAAAAAGAACAACTTACTAGATTCCTTCGTCAACGACTATCGCCTAAATTGATTGAAACTTAACAACCGAGAACACATAATTACAAGCATTTCTTCCCTAAATACAGATAAGTTTTCAGAACTCTAGAGCATCAAAATCATGTAAAACAAAGGTGCAATTTGACTTTGAGGATCATAGATTCATACAAGCTAATTCTCACACGGAGGCGTGTCTTGACAACCAACATTTGCATAAACCTCTTGCATTTGACACTTTTGGTTTCCTCATGCCTGAAGCTATGGAGCCACTTAGCCGAGTCCAATAAGTCACGCATACTAATGTTATGACTCCAAGATCTATCAATGTAGCTTTTTAAAAACTTGGTTTTGCAATTCAAAAGGGGGCAGCGGCACAGCTTGTTGCCCATTTTCCTTCTGTTTTGATGTAAAACTACGAGCATGCTTGGGATTGAGTTTGAAAAATGCTTATTGGCTTATTGGTGTTTTCAAAAAGCCAATAAGTTAAATTGTGTTTGGCAATCACAAAAGTCTTTTTTATTTTAGCTTTTTGAAAGAGTTAGAAAGCAGTTTTCCAAAAGCCTCAAATCCTGGCTTTTCAAAAGCATTTTCCAAACTCAATCGCAAACATGCCCTACTTTTTCATCATTGTAATAAATAATTTTAAAGAAAAAAATAAAATTCTTAAATTCTAGATTTATCCAGATTGTAAACCTTATGAGAAAAATATAACAACCACATTAAAGAAACCTCATATATTACTAACTAAACCTAGCCCTAATTGAACCAATTGACTAGGTTACAATCAACTCCAACTAATACAAAACAATTAAAACACTAAAACCCTAATTTTTGAACTGAATAAGTAACAGCGGTTGAGCTGAATTGAGTAGAATGAAAGTCAATTAGGCAGAATTGAGTAGCATAGAGTAAACATAGAGTCATTAACAAAGTATAATTGAAGAATTAGTTAGTAATTGACTGACTGACTGACCTAAAGATGTGCTTAATCCACCAACCATTGAGAGAGAAAGAGCAACCAGTACTTCTGAATCCATCCTCTCAATCAAATTGTTAAAAGAAAGAATGGAAACAGTATGTTAAATGGAAGGATTGAATGATGGTTATATGGTTCTTGGAGTTGGTGTTGGTGGTGATAATATGCGAAACTGCTGACAGCAGGTCTCCGGTTGCCCCCAATTTGTTCCATATTTATTCCAACTTTATAAACTAACGTCATGTGTCCAAAACGCCAAAACAAACCCACCCTTATCATTTTCTTGGATTCCTTTTATTAAAAGTAACTTTGATAAGATTATTCAGAATCCTTATTATATATAGTTTTAGTTTATTTTCGTTAACCATACCAAAATGGGTACGTTATAAAATGTTTTATAAAGTAGAGGTGCGAAAGCCGGTTTAAAACTTAAAATCGGTTTGGGTTGGTCAATAAAAGTAAAACCGGTTTATGGTTGATTTCGGTTCAGGTTGAAACCAATTTATCGACCAGGTTACGATCAGTTTTGGTTCGGGTTTTGACCGGTTTTGGTTTAGTTAACAGGTTTGGAACCGGTTACGGTGTAAAAAAAATACAAACTGGTTCCGAACCTACGGTTTCAGTCTGTTTCAAACCGGTTTCTACATAATCGGTTTTAAACCGGTTCGGTTTTGGTCTGATTTTCAAGTCATTCGATTAACTGGTTATTTTGTCCACATCTATTATGAAGAGGCATCCAATTTTTCTTTAGAACAAATTAGAATGTTAAAATTAAGTGTTATTGATAAAATTGTCATTACAGATTATTACCACCTAATGGTTCGTAACGTTGAATTATCAAATTATCATTATAGATTATTACTTAACTGTTGTTACATTTTGTCTCAAAAGAAGAGTTGTGAAAAGCAAATAGCACCTTATGACCGTCAAGTCATACATGATGGAGCGAAATAAAATGACAGGTATTGGTAAGCCTAAATCGTGTTAATATGGTATTATTGAAATATTTGGTGTCACTCGACAAAGAGATCCACACGCATGGACTCATGGAGTGTATGGTGTGCCTTTCCTAATATAAGCGAGAAGGATGGGTCAAGTCCAACACATGTTAATGTGAATACAAATGCTAAGACTTATGATCGATATATGTTACATTATGATAGAGATCTTATTCTAGTTTTGTTACTTAATAGTCTATTGTAATTTAGGGAGGGATTAAATGTAATTTCTATTTCTATAAATAATAATCAATAGTCATTCAGGGGGTAAGGAGAGATATTACATAGTTGAAGCTCATTAAGCATGAGAAGGGCGTAGCCCTGGACCACTTCGGTGGTTAATATTCCAATTATAGACATGTGAGATCATCTTCCTCAAATCAATATAGTTTACACTTTTGATTTTATCTTTTCTATACTTCCTAATCTAGTATCTATCACATTATAGCATTTATTTTCATTTAAAAAAAAACAAAATACAAGGCATGTTTCATGCGTCTAATATTAAAGTGACATGGCCCTTAACTGTTTAATTATAAATTAATCAACTTTTTGGTCAAAATTAGTATTTAAAGTGGTGTACATCATTTAATTTATTTTTTTTTCAAACAATAAAATTAATACAATTTCACTTTTAACAGAGTTTTGTTTTTTTTTCTTTTGTTTTTCAATTTGTATTGTGAGTTGAAATCTTAGTGACGATTTTGACGAGACATGAAAATTAACATGTTTGATAAAATCTCTTTAAAGAAATATTGAATTATTAATAATCTTTTTGACTATAAGGCAACCAGTTTAATATATACCCGTTTTGTGATTCGAGTTCATAGAACACTATTTGTAAATTATTTTAGCCTTTTTATTTGCTACATGCAAGTGTTTCAAAACCTAAGTAAACCCAATTTACTAAATGTCTTATCAAATCCTTAGTCGATGATTCCATACCCACAATATTTAATAGGAAATAATAATAAATGGAGATGTTCTTAACTTTGATTGTAACTCCATTTGACAATAATTTATTTTGTTTCATTAGTAACAAACTATTGTATCAAAATGACATAAATACTAAGGTCATGTCACATATTAGTGTTGAGAGCATAATAGGAAATGGTCTTGAGATTATTATTAGAGTAGGATATGATCGTACATGTGATGTGATCAGACATGCTTGCCAGATTATGGTAGACAAATGTCTTAGTTATACATACTTGTCAATCTAATTTATTTACTTTGCACACAAAGCTGATAGCTTGATTGAATTGAACACGATCGATTTGATACATTTTTAAAGAAGTTTATTTCGTATGATGCACTAATTTTATGCATGAAGTGAGGTGAACATAAAGGTTAAACACTAACGTTAGGTTGAACCAATGAGTA
Source organism: Bidens hawaiensis (assembly GCF_021521415.1). Taxonomy (NCBI): domain Eukaryota; kingdom Viridiplantae; phylum Streptophyta; class Magnoliopsida; order Asterales; family Asteraceae; genus Bidens; species Bidens hawaiensis. Next base: position 94,957 of record NW_027491139.1, read on the forward strand.
AATGCATCTAACTAAAACAAATAATGGTCATTATTTTTTTTAACGGTCAACGAATCCTTCAAACGGGCTACTGGCTAAATTCACTACATCAGGATACACTCGTCTTTCGATCCTGGAAATTCTCTCACCTAAGGCCAACGCCCCTGAACATTCGTTCGAAGACACGACAATGAGGTGAGATAAAACCCGTTCAGTTCAAGGATCTAACTAGTGAAAATCGCATACTCGCTCAGTCTACTATCACCACCTTGGTGCCTATGAAACTAAATGTTGTAGGCAGGTTTCGAATCTGAGTCACATGAAACACCAAATTTCTTTCTTACCACTGCATCATTAGCTCATTAGCAAATACGGGTCATTATATAAGTCAATTTAATTAATTCATAATTTTTTTTTGGTTTTAAAAATCTAATCCATAGTTTCATACAATGGGCCCCAGCCCCATAGTTGACATCAAAGTAGGCTTTAGAAGAACAATGATTGGACCCCAGCCTCTTAGTTGGAAACTTGGAATGAAACAGCTTAGCCCATATACTGAAAAAAGCACAACCAGCCCAACCCAAAAGCGGGTAGGTAGGAACCAGAAGCGGGTATTGTTAAAAAAAAGTCAAAACCGGGTCCGAGTAGGAACCGGTTCCAAGTATAGTCGGGTATTTGACCGGTTCCATCGGGTTTTTTCTGGGTTTCGGGTAGTGTGGGGTCGGGTTTTGACCGGGTATTGGCGGAACCGGTTCCACCGGATACGGGACGGGTCCGGTTCCGGGTATAGTTTCGGAGGGAAACCCAACACCCGGTCCATATCCGCGGGTAGGGTAGGGTAGGGTAGGGTAGGGTCAGGTCCAGTTCCGGGTAGGAATCGTCTGATCGGGTTAGGAACCGTTTTTTTTTAATCTCTACCAAAAATAAAAGTGCTTTGTTTCTTCTTCCTAGCCATCGTTGCCTGTTGCTTTTAAATAGGGCTATGCGTTAAGTGATTTCTGCTTAAACCAAACCAAAAATCAAAAACTTGACTTTGGATTTTTGAAATCTCTCCTGTTACAATTTTTCATTTTTCTCAATGATTTGGTTCAGTTTCGATTTCGGTTTTTGTAGGGTTACCATTTAGACTTGAAAATACTAGAGGCTTTGAAAATTGAATTTGTGCTTAAAAGGTTGGGCCAATCTTTATGTTATGTGTTAAGTTATTATTTTACACACTTGGATGTTATAGTTTTTGGGTGCCAACAATTTTTACACAAAGAATTTGACTCCAAAAATGTGAGATCACATGACATGACAAACAACTTAACCACGTGTTTCATGCTAACATACTAATACTATGTTCACAATGTCCAATATGACGTCATTCGATGACTCTATTCATTTTTCTTGTATTTGCCATACTGGAATTAAAACCGAAATAATCAACACAAAATTTAAATATATACATATAAAAAAAACTTAATTGTCACTACCATAATAACTGTAATTGACGGAAATACCCTCAACCGTTTTATCAACTTTAACACCATTCACCCCGTCGGTAAACACCTCCGATCACCCAATAACTCAACCGTAAGCAGAACACTCGTGACGTAAGCACGATAACTGATTGATTGAAAAACCGTTATTAAACCGACGTCGCTTCACACCTTAAGGATCTTCGCAGCTCTAACAACCGGATTCTCACGAGTAATAGCCTGTCGTCCGGCGGCCTTGTAATCGTAGCAACAGTCATGCCGATCAGAGTACCGGTGATCGGAACAGAACATCTCACCGCACCGGCACCTGAATGCCGTCAATCCGACCTTTCTACGGCAACCTGAGCACCGGTTTACCGGCGGAGAACGCGAATTCCGGTCCAGATCCGGCCGTTTTGTAGAGTCAACGATAACACCGGTCTTCATATCCGATGGTGTACAGAAGGCTAGGGTTTCAGGAGCCTTGAGGTGATCCGTAGACTCCTCTTTGTTCTCTGTTTTCTGAGCCATAGCGAAAGAGAAACGGCGTCGTATCAGAGAATGAAATGAAATAATATTAATCGGGAGGTTTTAGAGAGAGAAATAATATTAATGGGGCCGGTGAGTTCGTTATTGGCTTGACGAAAACGTGAGGTGAGGTGAGGTGAGGTGTGGTGTGGTTTATCGAGTGGGATTTAGATCATATTTGACGTGGCTCATCGAGGAATATGAGAAACGATTGCGGACACCAGCCACACACGTGAATGTACACAATCACTTAAGTTGTCATGTTTGGTTTATTTTTACGGTTTACGTGTATTGTTGTTTCAAAGAAAATTTAAGTGTATAATTCTCTAGTATTTGAATTGAATTTTGAGTTAAATTCCATTTTAGTACACGTGGTTTGTTTAATTACGCAACTTTAGTACCGTTTTTGAATATATTATAAATGACCACTTCATATTTTTAAAACTTGTCATTTTAGGTTGCATAACGGACGCCATTTTTTCTTGGAGTTGGTCCTTTAGTTTTTGTTGTTCTGCTTCCAACCATGCCATGATGTCTGGTGGCATGGTTGCCTTGGGACGTGTTTTGTTTTTCTCTTTGTTTGTGACGGTAGGGTGAATGGTGGACGTAATAACGACACCTTCACCAGTACCGGTTATGTTCAAAGGTTCCATGTTACCTTCTGGGTTGGCCCTTGAGTTCTGGCCAACCTCTTTTGGTGTGGTCTTGCCACTCATCTGAGTCAAGAACGGAGTGATTGTTTAGTAACTGTTCTAGCTATATGCACGGATGGCGCCAATGAAGAAACACTAATCCACCCCTTAAGGTCTAACACGTTAGTCCGAGGGATTAAGATAAGTATTCCCCACAATGGGTTATAAAACCTTCCTTGGCGCATATGAGTATATCCTGCAAAACAGAACACCGTGAGCTCGTTATGAGGAATGGGGGGGGGGGGGGATTCTCTCGTAACCACCCTTCGGCGTGAGAATCAGTATTTGGTAATATGGAATATATATTTGATGAGTATGAGAGAGTATGTTTTACCATTTGGAGATCCATTGGTATTTATAGCCGGAGGAGAGAGAGAAAAGGTGGCCAACCACGTTGTCATTTCTTTCCACCAATAATATTTTCAATTCGTGTGATTGTGGAGGTTGGTGGAAGTTGGTGAGCATCATGGCCTTTTGACAAGGACATTTCGTAGACCGTTTGTACTATCCTTCGTGTGTTGTTCCATCCTTATTGGTTGGGTGTTTATTCCCATGTGGATTGTACCTTTTTGTCCCATGCTTGTGGGACCTTTGCGGTACTATTCCCTAGGCGTTAAGGGATACGTATTATTTGAATGAACCACCCGGCGGATAGCGATTACTCTCGCCTTTTGTTCCGCCCAGCGCTTTGGTTTGGGTATTATCCTTGTTAAATGGTGGGTTCAATACCCTACCTCTACACTAACCCAGTTTATTATTATCCGTTAAGTAAGGGGCAATTTGGTAACTCGTTATTTTCGTTATTCTTTCCTTATTTTTTTCTTTTCCTTGAAATAAAAGGGGAAATCAACGTTTAAAAAGAATAGAGATTTGCCCATCTCATCTGTTTAACTAAACCCTCGATCTAACCATAAGATATACATAATCTTTTCCTCACTGCCAGCAAGTTAACCACCACCACACAACCATTGAACCACCACCACATAGTCGCTGAACCACCACCACTATACAATTCCGGCGACCATTGTATTACAGCCCCGACTGAACCCTAACTGAAGGGGTGACGATGGTACTAATACTAATGACCGGAGCCAGAGGAAACAATCGTAGACCACCGAGACTGTCACCGCATCTCACACCACTTGGCCACCATTCGTCAACCACACAATTTCCCGACCAACCCTCTCTCTCTCTCTCATCATATCTGAATTGCTAAAACCCCTCTCGATTTTCTGACGACTCATCAGAAAACTTGTTGTTGGGGGTGTTGGTCTTCGATATTGTTTGGGTGGTTTTTATAAGTGATAGTGGCGGTCTTTGGTGATGGGGGTAGTTTATGATAGGCATATGTATTCAATGGTGGTAATAGTGGTGACCGGTCTTCATATAAAAAAAACAATGGTGGTAATAGTGGTGGTCTTCATATATAAAAAGAAAAAAATAAAGAAAATAAAAAAGTTACTAAATTACCCCTGACTTAACGGACAAAATAGATGGGGTTAGAAAAAAAAAGTACTAAAATGACAAGTTTTAGAAACATGAAGTAGCTATTTGCAATAAATTTTAAAATGGTACTGAAGTTGCGTAGGTACTAAAGTTGCGTAATACCACATGTACTAAAATGACACTTAACTCTTGAATTTAATAATGTAAATACATACATTACGTAAATGTATGTATTAAGCGAAACTATACCGTGAATCACCCTTTTGCTAGTATAGTATCAGAAACAACATATTTGATACTAACTTGATGAGAAACTTCGTCGTTAAATGTGGAAAGGAGACTGAATGAATGAAACTACTGTTTTGCTTGTAAATCTACAAAAATTAGTTACACCGGTTAACCTCGTCAGATACGTAACTTCTCCACCTGATTCGATTGCTTACATGAGGATAGGTTCTGGACCTAGGACTAGGGATCTGATGGGCTTTAAGTGAGTTTGAGTTGGAGTGAGTAAAGTAGTACGTGATGCTAGCTCAATTCATGGGCTCATTGGCGTGCAGGATTGTATTATTTGGTTGTTTACAGTAAGTTTCATGGGTTCATAGGCGTGAGGGATCGTATCATTTGGTTGTTTACAGCTTTTGCTATTTTGCCCCCAGTTTGTTAAGGTGTATTGAATCACTTCTATTCGAGGGTACGTCAAAATTTGTAGTTCATGACCCTTAGTAGCTTTCATTCTCTACCATATATCTTTATCAAATAGTACCATACTTTTCTAATTCGTACACGTGTTATGCCTACGTTATTTTGAAATGCAGTGAGCAACGATTTGTGTTGATCACCTAGACATGACTACTATCTACATGACAAGTGCTCATTGCTTTTTTAACTAACACGATATTTGCCTTTTCATCATGCCATGTGTACTTTTGTTATTGGTGCATTTTGAAAGTTCTTAAGAAGTAATATATTCTCGTCGCAACATTTCTCCTTATAAAATAACTATTAATTACATTGTTACATATAATTTGTTCGCCTCCTCCGGTACTTGAGACTAGCTCTCTATTACAAGTTTCCTGGACCATCTTATTATTGTTGTTGTAGTTGCATTCTTCATCCGTATGCGTCGTTAACTTTATTTTCTCCTACTTTCTCTATTTTTTAAATCAAAACACAATATTGGAGCTTCATGTCCCTTTATGGCTCTTTTAACTTAGTTTATTAAGTGCTAACTAGATTCCTTGGGATTCAAACGAGGACCTTTGCCAATGTTAGTCACATTCACCTTACTTTACCCCAAATGTTTGCCATTTATACCAAGTCAATAGCTTTTGCCAACAGTGGAATCCCTTTCAACTCTTTCCTCATGAAAATCCTTGTTCGTCATGACATACACTTCTCTTAGTGTGCCCCTTTAGCTAAAATATCCATTTTGACATCTCTTGTTCACGCTGCAAAGTTTCTTATTAGGTGATTCTTTTCAGAATTTTTTTGCGCCCCAATGTGCCATGATTCGATCTTATTTCACGAAAATTGGCATAGAGCCAAATACAAACAAGCCAGATGGGTGTAGGATTTTCCAAACCCGTGCATGGTAAGCTCACTAACGTAGGCTTTTCCATACATACCATCTTATGGTACATTAGTGGCCGGGCGCATACGCCGCCGCTTACAACAGCTTGTGGGAATTTTACTTCATTGAACACCAATCCGTCTGATTATACAACACATATATAAATGATCAACTTGAAATACTTGTCTAAATCAGTACAAGTAGGTTCACCAGACAAGAACTTCAAACACCCTATAAATCATCACCTTTAGCATCCAAGATCGGATCAAATCACACCATCATGACTCCATAGATAAATTACTACCACTTGATTCTATCAATCAACTTGATCTCATAGATATCATTCATATTCAGAAATTCAAGTAGACATATTAATATTCTTTTTGCACAAGAGGCCACTAAAACAAATTTTTAAGGAACTAGGTGATGATGTGTTTTTTTTATTAGTTCATAAATCAAGCGATGTATTTAAAAACAAGCGAATCACTATATAATTATTCAATATGTTGATAAATGTGGGGCTGTTAGAGAATAACTTATGGGTTTTGTTCATGTAACGGAAACCCTTGTGTTATCTCTCAAATCTGATCTTGAAGATAATTTATTTGTCTAATATGCATAATGCATTCAATTTGGCTAAGGTTAGCATATATGTTTATTCTCGACGCGTAGAAGATTATCTTCAAATTCAGATCGGCAGTATTATAGAAATTATTTATTATACGTAATGGTTTCAGAACTGGATGTTAGATATAGGTCAGATTATTCTACTTGAGTTTTTTTATTGCTATGAGAGTAAGATTCTTTTGATTGTTTTTAATTCATTCCACAACAATTCTATTAGGTTACTTTTACAACAAAACAGTTAATGCTTTATTAAATTTGTTTAATAATGTTCGTATTTGAAATTAAGAATGTTCATTTGACATAATTAATATCTATGGTTATAATTTCCATGATGCTAGAATTAATGAATGATGCAACTCAAAACCAAAATTTGGATCAGTACACCCTCTTGAACATTCATTAAAGTTAAAACCATTACAAAACAAGAAAAACTAAAACTGTTATTTGATCAGAATATTCAGCTTTTGCTTGCCCTTGGATCTTTCACACGTTAGTCATTCCACATTGTAAACACGCTAGGATTCGACTCTTGTACCGATGAATCACCAGACCATCCTGCATAGTTCTCTGTTGGCAAATTATCATAATCAACCTTAACCATGGCTAGTTCATCCGCGGTACTCCCGGACTGTCCCATAAAATTACCTAAATACCCTCCACCGCTATAGCTCCCACTCGAGCTACCACCATTGTTGTTGGTAGCGCCGTCCATCAAAGAAGATGAAGATCCACCTACACCCATGTTCATCAACCCATGAAACAAAACCGGGTTGTTTTGAAGATAACTATTGTAGTATTGAGGTGTTTGATTTGATGGTTGGTGAGAACCATGCATGTTATAAGGGTGATGATGATGGGATGGAAGGTAATTTTGGTGAAACTGAGAGTCTTGATTGGAATAATGAGAGATTTCAGGGTTATGTAAAGTTAGCAAAGGTTGTGGTGATTGTGTCTCAAATGGTTGTTGTAAAAGAGGGTAAGCTTGTAACACACCACCAGCGGCAGGCGAGGTTCCAAATGGAAAACCCGAGCCATGCACAATCATTTCTTCTCGTTTCCTTGAAGACTCGATCGCTTGCGCCTCTTTCAAGCGTTTTGCGGCTCCTCCACCAATGGGAAGAGTGTTACTCTCAAGTATGCTTTTAACATCATAACGATTCATATCAAAATTTGTGACCGCACTTAGTCCTCGAAATTTTATAGCCGCAATGTCATATGCTTCGGCCGCTTCTTCTTCAGTGCCTGCATGATTTCTTTAGTTATAATATGTATACTCTTGAAACAAACATATATGTTTAAAAAAACATAAATACAAGATTTTAAAATGTTACACATTGTTTTAAAACATGAAAGAAATAAATGCAATAAAACAATGAACGTGTAATGTGGGCCAAATCCCAAAATTTAATTGTGTGTTTTTTAAGAAGTTAAGAAAAGCAAGAGACTATATATGTAGGTGCATGCATTCACATAGGTTTTTGAAAAGAATTTAAGATAGATGAATGAACACAAGATCTGATTATTGATGAAACAATAAACATGGTACATACTGAAAGTTCCCAAGTAGAGATCTTTGTTGCCTGCAACTCTTCCTATTCTTGCTTGCCATCTTCCATGCTGATGATGTCTGATCATGTGATTTAAAACCTCGTATGAGAGAGACAGCGAGATAATAATATAAAGAGAGATTGATTAGGGTTTTTAGTACCTGGTTACACCGCGATACATCGATGCACCGCGAGAAAATCCACTACTCTTCCTGTAAAAAATCAATCTGTGATTAACTATAAACTAAAAAATGATTAGATAATACACATTAAATAGGTTGCTAAGTTGCTAACCTTCGAATGGATGCAACAAGTTCTTGTCTGGTCATGTGTTTCATGTCGTCGATTTCCTTTTCATAGTTAGTAATCTGTAACATGTACATGAAATAACTCGGTTATTTGTGATTCACTTAAGATATAAACACATACATATAGCTGCATGTACTAATAATAAGAAGTAACAATGGCTAGAGACATACAGGAAAATTGGTGGTGGTAGAAGTTCCCCAGTATTTTAGTGCAGCCATATCATAAGCCCTAGCTGCTTTCTCTTCTTTGTCATATCCACCTAGACACCAAAAAAATAATGTTAAAAAATGTTTCAACTTTAAGGTGTAAGCTGATCTTAGCTTTCTTGACTGAAGATCATTATAAAGGTGAAAAAAACTAGACGCGGCGATATGAAACACAACTTACCGAGATAAACTGCATCGTTGGAAAAGCCGAGCAAAGGTATTGCGAAAGAAGAAACAACAAAAGAAGTTAGTAATTATAAAAAATATATAACAAGGTGAAAAAAGATATAAAAAGATATTAAGAATAGCATGATCGCTAAAAAAATCCAAAAACATAGACCAAAGTCACTACTAAACAAATGAGTATCAGCACCGTAACAAAAACTAATAAAAGTATTTACCTTGACGTCCTTTTCTTGATTGCCCTTCTCTTCTACAACTATTGTCCCACAAATGAGCTTCATATCTTTCCGTCCATCTATGCCTGCATTTCGATAATTCATATAGCAAAAACTATTGTTATAAAAGTTTTTGAAAATATATGTAACTAATAATAATAATAATAATAATATCTACAAATGTTATAAAACAAACCTAGCAACACCACGATAGATTGAAGTTCTTTGACCAAAAGTATCCAAAGTCCTTCTAGGGTTAGCTTCAACAATGCTTGTAGTACTATTGGTATTATCATTGCTAGTGTTATCACCACCGGTGCTTGTTTCACAAGTTGAACGTTTTCCACTGCCCATAGACAATGTCAAAGACTGCAAAGTGCTTGAATTCTCTGGTAGTTCATAGCTTGTAGGTGTGGCGGTTAAAGTGTTTTGAACTTGTGGCAACAAACTGTTGTTTGTGAAGAGATAATCTGTGTCGGTACCCGCAGCCTGCATATCGTTATACGTCACAAGATCTGAAGAGTTGTCTGACTTGCTCACACCCAAAAAATCAGCCACTTTAGGGACTTGATCATTGCTACCTTGTGCACCAATAACATTATTATCTAGAAATATTATTATATATATATACAAGGATAATTAATTATATACCTTGGTTAGGGAAAGGGGTGTTGTCTATGTTATCATGAACAAGACCTAGTGAAAAACTGTGAGACTGAGCTGTGTGAAGATGAGGTGGTAAAGATGAATGAGTTGGAGAAAGAGGAAATGAAAGCCAGTTGTTTGAATTCATGTCTTCTTCTTTGCAGTTGAAAGCAAATAATGATGATAATAATATGTGAACACCTGCAGAAACCTAATAACAAAAGTTTTAACAAAGCATAAAAGGAAGTGATAATTAGCTAGTGATCAATGGAAGGATATAAATATTACCCTAAAGCAGTATACTTAGAGAGAATTTGAGGGTGAAGAAAGATATAGGGTTTTAAAAAACAAGAGAAGAGAAGAGGAAAAGAAAGAATTTAATAGAAAGATGGAAGTATTTAATAAATACTCCTTTATCTTTCTATTCTATCTCTCTTTTGATTCATAGAAGCCCTTCTGCAATGTTAATTTTAAGTAGTCAGACTCCTGCATCTTACACACAAATTGTTTTATATGATTTGGATATTTTTTTTAATATTTAATTACGTTATTAATTCTAGAATGCAATTTAAAAAGTATGTTTTTATAATAAGTGCAACAAGGCACGAGCGCCTTTATAATAGTATAAGAAGTTCAACTTGTCAAATTCTTCTTGTGTAATAATAATAATAATTCATCTATTCTAATAAAGTAAAATAATTATAAATATGTATCGGTTTATGGTTAATCCTAACAATTTCTTTCCTTCAAAACTAATATAAGAATGTTGTATGTGAAGCATGTCATGCAAAATTATGCTTAAATGAATCAAAACATTCACAAAATTGAACGGATTAACCTGTCATATATTTTTATTTGTTTTAGTCAATTGGCACAGTCGAGAAGCCCTCAAAGTATTATTAATGAGAAGTATTCTCCGAAATTGGTCCATAACCAAACTTCTTTCAATTTTACAGTTATGATACTAAGAATAAAATTTTAACATATGAAGTGTTTTTGGTATGTTTTTACACGTGCATTATTTTGCTTTATTAAGTTAATTTTTTTATTGGAATAATCATTTTGTGATATAAATAAAATCAATTTATATATAATAATACAACCATAGATGCAATACATTTTTCTATATAAATTATGTATTGCTTTATTTTTAACTTAATTATTTAGATAATCTCGTTTGTTACACGGACACTAAAACTAGTAATAATAATAATAATAATAATAATAATATAACAATAACAACAATTATAACAGTAATAATAATAAGGAATATTGGTTTAAAATCATTCTAACTATGCCATATTGGTAATATCAGTCACAACTTTGTACTTATCTACTGACAGTCTCAACTATTAGTGTATTTGTCTTTAACGGGCCACAACTAATGGATTACTATCTCAGTTAGTCCATTACTGAGTTGGCATGCATACGTGACAAAAAAGATCTACGTGGTATTTGATATCAAGTAGGCTACCTACTAAATACAAACTTAGCATCATCTTCGTCAGACCCATTCTTGCAACCCACCAACAGCCCACCACCCCTGCAACCATCGCCGGAACACACGTCAACAACCATGTCCATTCCTTACAACCACCACCGGAACCCACAACCCCCACCATTATCTTATTCGTCAGCCACTGACGATGGAGATCCAAACAAAAATTGTCAGCAACCACCACCTGCAACTTTTGCTCGGCTTATTTACCTGCAACTCCCGCTAGATCTCTGTACTGCCGCCATGTTGGCACTTTATCGCCAGCTCCTCGTTTACAACCGTCGCCGGAAACACCACCCTCTCCTATCCCTTCAACTAAATCTCAGGAATTAGACTAAAATTGGTCGCTTCTCACTATTCTATTCAAAGATCACGAAGAAAGCGACAATTAGATCCAAATTAGTTTGAAAAAAACCTGTTACGAGTTAGGGTTAAAAGAGGGTAAATGGTTGTCGGTCTTGAACGAGACACGATGTAGGCCCTAAATTAGTGTGCAAATGTATGATTTGGGAGTTGATTTGATGATTATTGTAAGTTGATAATGATTTGATGAAGATGATGATAAGTTTGTGTTTGGTAGTGGGTCCAACAAGGCAGCCTACTCAGCATCAGATGCCATGTAATGTTGCCCTGTAGATTTTTTTTGACAACTAGACGTGCCACCTAAGCATTAGACTAACGGAGTTAGTTATCCGTTAGTCGCGGCCCGTTAAAAACAAATACACCAATAATTTGGACTGTCAGCAGTCAAATGTAAAATTGGGATTGATATTTACCAATAGGTACAAGTTGTGATTATTTAAAACCAATATTCCTAATAATAATAAAAATAGTAATAAGTCAAGTTCTATTTTTAAAATTGAATGCAAACTGAAAACCTAATGTTCGATAACAATCTATATTAATAACAAATCTAATTGCAAATGGTTGATAAGGGCAATCATGCTTTAACTGGAAGCTAACTACGTACTTATATCCTTAACTTTCATTCATGTCGTTTCAATAAAATTTAAAAATCAAGTCAATTGCTTCTTAGGTACAAATGAAGTTACTTCCGGTGTTAGATTAACATGTTGTCAATGGAAGTAAAAATTATGACTACCATCAATGATTGTTAGTATGAATTATCATCGACTAACGAGTAAGAACTTGAATTGCAAAATCCAACTTGCCTAGTAATAATAAGCAAAAAAACAAACTTATGTGAGGTATGTTTATAAATTAGACTCAAAGCTCGTAACATAACTTTTATAAAAACTTAAATAGTATCATTGAAAGTAAATAGAAGATATTTTGTGATAAAAGATCAACTTCACATATAAATAAATTTATAAGAAATTCTTTAGATATCTTTTCTCACCTCTCTCACACTCTATTCTAATCCAACTTGAGTTGTATTGGAACTCACTAAACACCTCGTACTTGCAAAAAATTGACACCCCAAAGTCCAGCATTCCCACACTATCTAAATCATCTTATTGGACTATATGTTTATGTATATAAGTTTATGAATTATTATTATTATAATTATTAAATTAGATACTAGTAATCTAGGATTTTCTTTATTAATCAATTAATATAAAATAAAATTAAAATTAGTATATGGAGGGAGGATGTTGATCCCCGTGCAGTGTTGCAGGTGTTCTAAATTTAAGATTTGAGTAGCAGAAGTAATTGAGTAAAATCTACGATATTTAGTTCTACCAAAAGTTTTAAAATGAAGATAAAAAAAAAAGATTTGTTTTATGGATCGAAAATTAAATAAAAATTAATTAAAAGAGGAGAGAGAGAGAGATTGAGAAAACCAAGTAGAAATCTGTTGACCAGATAATTGGAAACGCACTCGTCAAAAAAGTAAATTAAGAAACTACAAAAAATAATAACTTTGTTGGGTTATAGTAATTAGTTCCTACTTAGCCTCTTTAATATAATTTAATAATTTTATTAAATTGCTGCCTTCTGTCTTCCACTTACTGGTTTGATCAGTCAAAGTAAATTCTTTTGAGTTTTCACAGTCTTTTTTGTTTTTACTTTTTATTGCAAATTCAGTATATATATAAGAAAACATGAATAAATATTATTCATATGTTCAACGTTTGTTCTTTTCAAAAACCATGCAGAAGGACAAATGATTTAATTTTTATAAGAATAAAGATTGAAAAGTTCCATTAAGAACATTAAGAATAAGAGGCCGGACTTAGCAATTACATATTAATCTATCATTAATTGCTCAGTGAAGGTAGGATCCATCACGAATCTTCTAGTGAAAATTTATAAGAAAATTCGACGTGGCGTTACTACACCGGAACATAACCTATACTACATCTTTAGTAGTGCCACCTTGGTGAAAATTATGGTTATATTACGCTTGAATTTTTACTGGATACATTTCTTTGTTTATTTATCATAAAACAAATCATCGCCCATTAAAAATCTTCTCAATACCACACTCGAGCAAAAAGAATAAACATTATATAGTTCTATCTCATCATAGTTGCTTAAGTTTTTCTTTAAATTTTTTTGTTAAATTGTAATAGTTCAATGTAACCACACCATAATATTGTCAGCTTTAGTCAGGACAAACCATCATCGCCTTACATATTTAAATGAATCATGAGGATGAAGGTTCAAGCCCCTTATAAAGAAGCCTTCCTTCCCCTTCATAGCCGATTTGGTATCACTACAAATTTCCACCCTCATAAGGGTTCAATGTCCTTACGGGACTTGGCATCACCGGTCCAGCCCTGGCTTTGATACCATTTGTAACATCTCCTCGTAATCACATTATGGTATTGTCTGCTTTGACCATGAGGAACCACTAGGCCTCATAGATTTTTGACACGTGTGATGTTGGTGAATTTATTAAGCCCCTTATTAGGAAGCGTGAGTTCTCCTACACAACTGATGTGGGATCACTATAGGTATCCACGCCAATAAGGTCTATCGTCCTCTCTTGGGACCTGGCACCGCCAGTCCGACTAGTGTAACTATATCATGATATTATCCGTTTTGACTAAGACAAACCGTCACAATCACCTCAGAGATTTAAAACATGTCATCTTATCCTTCTTCACAATAAATATTGAATCATTGTGTAATTTTAGTCTAAATTTTATAGTAAACGTTATACTTTGTTCAAGTTCTAGCTAACTTCTTGTTAGTTGCTTTATTTTTAAAGGGATATTGGAGCTTTAGTAATTTCAACTTTCCCTTTGACTGAATTAATCTCAACTTAGAAAATATTTATAGATAGACTAAATTTTGAACGTATTTTCTTTCAGCAATCCTATACTAAGTGTAAAGTAACCCCGTTAGCTTTTCGATGACATGGAAAATAGTATGGATTGCTAATGGATAATACGTTGAAAGTTGTGGCTGTCTGTAAATATTTCAGTAGTTAGGCCAGGGTTAATCCTGACTAATAGGTAAAAGTTAAGATTATTAAAATACAGTAACCCTTTTATAAATAATGTATATATTCCCTTAAAAAAAATAGTATTTATCGTTAAGAACAAAATTGTGTTAATGTTTTATACTATTGTATATAAGCTGTTTTTTTTAATGATTTAAAATGTACAAGCCAAATTTTTGTTTGATCAGTGGGCTAGTCTAAGCAGGCTATCTATCCTCTAGATAGCCTATATCTTGTTGACAGTTGCATTACCCAACACAAACTGCCTAAAACATGTGAATATCGAATTCCACTATACGGGATCAAGTAGCCGATGTTTGATTGTTTCTTCGACATCTAGCTAGGTTCCTAAAATTATTACAATCTAGCTAGCCCATTAAAACATTATCACTTTGATCAAGGACAAACCTAAATTCACACCACACATGATTAATCATGGGTTAGGCTAAATGTACCCCCCTGGGTGCTTGTCATACCCCCCTTGGAAAAACTAACTTTCATATTAACCCTTGAAATCATATAATTACCAAATTAGCACAAAAGTAAGGATTTAATATTATTTCTTTTTAAAAGTTGCGTTTTCTTTTTATGATTTCGAGTTTAGGGTTTTGGGTTTCGGTTTTAGGGTTCGGGTTTAGGGTTCGGTTTCGGGTTTAGGGTTTAGGGTTCTGTTTCGGGTTTAGGGTTTAGGGTTCGGTTTTGGGTTTAGGGTTTAGGTTCGGTTTCGGGTTTAGGGTTTAGGTTCGGTTTCAGGTTTAGGGTTTAGGGTTTTTGGTTTATTTTGTAAAAGATAAAGTGGTAAAATAAGGATATTATAAATATATATACTATTAAAATTTAAAAAAGATATTATAAATATTTATAATATTAATATTAAAAAAATAAATTAATAGTAATACTGATAGTTTTTAATTTGATATATTTAGTGAAGGTTATCAAATGAAAGTAATGTTGTAGGGACTGATATGTATATAAATGATGTTAAGAGCTAATTATAATTTATGTAATAAGTTCAGGGGGGGTATATTTAGTAAAAATTGAGTAAGGGGGGTATGTTTAGCAGCACTCTTAATCATTTTGTTTATTGTTCTATATTCATTTGTTTTGTATTTAGACCATTCGTAGTGGTATCGTTGTGTATGCAAAAACGCCCCCCCCCCCCCCCCCAAGTTGTGAGGTTAGTTTTGAAATGGGTCGTTGTGTACACAACAGTGGTTGGTGAAAGAGAAGGAAGAAAAACGTAATTATTTGAAGGGGTTTTGAGACTTTTTACCACTGCACTTCGTTTTGAAATACTTCTAATTATTTACTGGGACCGGGACCTCACGTGTCGCACAACACCCCTATGTGCTTAGTTACCACTACACATGGTCTTGGGGATGATGCACCGGTTGGTACAACAGAAGAATTGCGTGTGGGCGGGTTAGCCAGAGGACCCTAAAGGCTTGTTCGAAGCCAAAAGTCAATGATTGATCTAGAAAAATGAAGGGTATCTCAAGACCCACTGTGTGGTTGGAACCACCTCATACTCTCATAGTTCATATTAATTAGGAATAAGCATGGTAGGTACTGCAATGATATGATTTATTTGGGGTATGCAATAGATGTTCGTGTAAGTAAAAAGAATTTGCTTATAATTTAATGTTGTATATGTATAAAGAAGATTGAATACATGCTCAATTTGTGATTTTGAGCACCTTGAAACCTCCGGGGTTCTTAGGATTGACGCCCATAAATCATGAAGGGTTCCAAAGGGGTATCACCCCATTGGCAGGGTAGGAGAGAAATGCCCTGACGGGGCACAAGAGCCCCCACCCCCCCACACACACACACACACCCACCCACACCCCCCACCCTAGGGTCCAAGGGACAACATACCTATCTGATAGTCAATAGTAATGATGATTCATTGTGCGCTAGATTTGCATGGATGATAAGAGAAGTAATCAAAGAAGTAAGTATCAATGACAAATTGATGATATATATAAATATCAACAACTAATGGTTCCCATTGATGTAAATGTTAAACGCTGGCGGTTATAACCAGCTTCAGTTTCATTTTTCATGAAAAGTTGCAAAGTTTCACCCAACAATTGTAATTGTTCAACTGTTTCAAAACTATTATCGTCTAGTCAGATTAATACAACATATTTCATACTTTATTTTCACATAGAAAAATATCTTGTTCTTGGAGAAACACATTCCACCTTATCTGATTATTAATTTCATTTAACCATGAAATATTTTAATCTAAAAGTGAACTCTATAAACAATATAGAAAGCAATCAAGGAAACTACGAAATCCAGATGCTACAAAACAAACATTCTAAACCTTCAAAGGATGGTGCAAACGACAAACATTTAATTTCCCTCTAGCAGAGATCTTCGGTTTGAATATTGTTTTCACTGGTTTCCTACTTCTAGTCATTATAACCTCTTAAAAGCCATACATGCGCAACAAAACGGTAATTTATATAATCCTTTAGTTAGCAGGGTACATACCATTGGCATTGCGACCTGACAAGACATCTTGCATTGCTTTCTCCTTAATTCAAAGATTCTACCCAGAGAACCCCCTTTTGAGATTTTGGTACCTTGCGCATGTAACTGGATTATATTCTTGTTTTCATTTTAAAACACGGCTTACAGGTTAAAATTCATACAAGTCAAAATCGTATTTATTATTGGACAAAGTTGTAATAAAAATTTATGTTTCTTGACTCTTATGGATTTATCCACAAGAGTCAAGAAGCATAAATAATTTATTACAACTTTGTCCAATAATAAATACATTAATTCCCCACAAACAAATTGTGTTCTATATACAACTTATTATGTTTTATAAGTTTGGCATTATTGATGCATAAAGTAAGAAACACAGAGAATCTGTAAAGGTAATAAAACTAAAAATGATGAATAATTAAAGATTTTAAAGGCGATTTATGTACTGCTTCATGACATTGTTAATGAATTTAATCACACGTTTACTGTCAAAGTTGATTGTAGAGATATGTGAATATTGTCAGAAATACTTATATAAAAATACATAACATTAATAAAAAAATAAGATGGTTGACTGAAGTGCTCCAAAACAAGGAGGCAAGGACCCACGTCTCTCGCCACCTTTTCCAACCTTTTAAAACTGGTAACATTAGATTATGCATTTGTGCATTCGTGTGTGTGTTTTTAATAGTGTAGATGTAGGTGAAGAATCGGCTCAAGAAACACTGACCAAAAAATGAAGAATAAATGGGATTATTAATTATAAATAATTACCAAAAAAAGAAGAATGAAAAACAATCAGTTCATGTGTGAAACTGACTAAATATTAACTGCTGTGATCAACTGTGTCAGTGAGTCAGGATGAAGATTCTTGTTTTGTTTGGGAAAGGTGGTGGGGATTTACCACCGGCCATTAATATTAGAGTTTCTAAAAGTAATTAATTAATAATTCCATTTTTAATTATTAAGATTTAAAAGATGGCCTATGTATGTATATATGTAGTAGGAATCAACGTTTCAGGATTTGTGGCAACATTCGACGGAATGTAACTGCTCCATAATATCAGCCAAGCTTGAATTAATCTATATAATTCATGTAGAAATGTTATATGCAACCAGGAGACCAATGATGCTGTTAAAGTAATATTGAATCATATGGCAAATTTAATATCATATTAATACTTTTATTCCTTAAAATCTGCTACGTTTAATTTAAGGTATAAGGCAATATATATATATTAATTTTTTTAATTTAGTAAATGCATAGAATGTCTTTCAACAAAGAATCTTTTCTGTAGAAAGAGAGAAATGTTGGGGAAAAAATGTCTAAAAATACCAAAAGATAGTAAACACCATACTAGATGACTAGTAGATCATGTGTCAAAATATCATTTGGCACAATATCATGTATGGGTTGTAACCGTTACAAAATCTGCTAGAAATATTGTGCAAAAAATATCTAATCAGCGGGGCTTGTCCCAATGGCCAGGAACATGATGGATGACCCGGATGTTTCGGGTTCGAATTCTGATTCCGACCGGATTTTACCAGAGCATTAAAACATGTCGTGCCTTCGGACGGGGTGAGCCAACTGGGTTTTACCGGGATCGCCAAGCCAAACTCGGATGCCAGCGTAGATCCCGATCATGACAACATAGTTGGCCTGAGTGAGGTGGCGGGGCGTGGCGTGTTCACGCAGTGAGATAACTTAACTGTAAAAGTCACCTATCGAGTATGTTTGTGACGGTCAAAATCCGCCTAATGTTGTGGCAGATTTTGTGACAATACTATCCATTACAAATTAATCATCAGAGGCCAAAATTTGAACCGGCAATGGGTTGTTTCTAATAGCAAGATTTGTCATAAATTGACTTTAGCGACAAATTTCCAAAATAATTATGTAGGAGAAACTATCCTTGTAAACTTTTTCCAATAAATTTCCACAAAGTTTCCCATAATAAAGAGTTGTTAGAAGTACTACCGCACACTTACATACTTATATAAGCAAATATACATACACTTACACACAGTGCCGTCTTTGAGGCATGGCAGGGTAGTCGACGGCTACAGGCCCGACACCCCGCTAGGCCCAAAAAAAATTTTTTCAAAAAAAAAACTATATGTATTTTTATCAAAAACATGTGTGTAATCAATGTTTCAACACAATTACATAATCACTAGCTTGGTCTAATGGTAAAGGGGTATGACATCTAAACAAAAGGTTGTGGGTTCTAGTCTTATTTGAGACAATTTTAAACTTATTTTTATACAAAAGTTTTTTTACACAACTTAAATCATAATCAAATAAGCCCATTTATATTTAAATTGTTTAAACCCAACAAAATGTTTCTTTTACTTAAGGCAAAAAAAAAGGTCGCCTTTGGCCCATAAATTTTTTCGGCTTTTCGGAGCCGGCCCTGCTTACACATACTTACATGTACATGCATGCATACACACACATACACAATAATAATAATAATATTAGTAAAAGTTAATAACAATAATAATAATAATAATCTAAACACAAACAATAAAAAAGGTGATAAATAAAAACAAAAACAATATTTTCTATTGAAAAGGGGTGAAAACTTCTGTATCGGACAATTAACTGCCTATTATGTATGTCTATGCCAATGCTGATTGGGACAATTGCGCCCCAAAATGATCATCGTTCTACCACCGGGTACACATTTTTCTTGGACACAATCTTATTAGCTAGATCTAGCACTGAGGCAGGTTACAAAGGCACTTGCCCATATACAAATTAAAGGAGGAACGTTGGATTATGTCCCTATAACATGACCTCCAAATTCTACTAGTTCGTCCTCTCTTCTTGTGGAGTGATAACACTGGTGCAATCTATTTAGCCATCAACCTAGGATTTCACCACATCTAGCACCGAGGCAGAGTACAAGGCGCTTGATTGATCTACACTTCATGCAAGACATGCAGGTCCTCACTCAGCAGCCTGTTGTTCACTATGTACCTACCTCCCACCAGGTTGCTGATTTATTAAATGCATAACTATCCACAACACGATTTACTCTTCTTCGATCCAATTAAGCTTTAAGTTGGAAGTCACGATCAGCTTGTGAGGCATGTTAATTCGCCGGTCTCTATCTTCATGATTATCTTTTTGAACAACGTACTCGGTGGATGCATGGTTTATCGATCATCACGTTAACTATACTGATTTTATATTAATCTCTGATTAGTATATTCCGGTATAGTTTAAATTCGAATATATAATTATTAGTTGTTCTTTCTATTATCGATCGGTTTATCTATTATATATGTAAACACCCTATTACATATTGTTGGGGAATCCTTGTTTATCATATATATTATCTGGATAGTTTTGTTCTAATATATATTTACATAATTTGTACAACTTTATGATCGAAGTTATAAAAACTTTTTAATTAGATATCCATGGTGAGGGATCAATGACTTCCATGGGTCTGCTCTCAGCCATCACTGAAGTCGTCAACTTATGGCTAGGGGGTCTGTGCCCCAAGGTGCTCGCTGAGTTTATTGCTTCAGCCCCCCTTTATTAAAGCCGGATAATGGAATTCGGCCCATTGCTGTGGGGGCTATCTGGCGTAGGTTGGTTTCTAAAGTGGCTATGAAGATGGTTGGGAAGGAAATGACTCAGTATTTAGGGGACTTTTAGTTTGGGGTGGGAACCCCTAATGGGGCAGAGGCGGTGCTTCACAGCGCGAACCGGTTTCTTAACTCCTTTCACGCGGACAGTTCTTTAGCTATGCTTACTGTGGACTTCTCCAACGCCTTCAATATGGTCGACCGCGCAGCCCTTCTCCGGGAGGTTCATCATCATTGCCCGTCTATCTATCTATGGGTCCAGTTCCTTTATGCCCAGCCGGCTAGGTTGTACGTTGGTGATGACTGTATAGGGGCTACTACTGGGGTTCAGCAGGGAGACCCCCTTGGGCCCCTCCTCTTTGCCTTAGCATTACACTATCTTGTTCTCCGGGTACAAAATGACTGTAACCTCCCATTTCATGCTTGGTACTTGGATGATGGGACTATTATTGGTGGTGCCAACGAAGTCGCTAAAGCTCTAGACATTATCAGCTCGGAAGGGCCATCATTGGGGCTGCAACTTAATATTAAGAAAACCGAGGTTTTTTGGCTAGCGTGTAATGGGGTGAAAGTCAAAGATGGGCTCTTCCCTAGTGGGATTGGTAGACCAGAGAGAGGGGTAAAGCTCCTTGGAGGGGCTGTTAGTCGAGATCCCTACTTTATTAAGGTGTTGGCGAGGCGGAGAGCATCTCGTGCGGTTGATCTTATGAAACTCTTACCTTGCCTTAGGGATCCCTCAGAGCGAACTCCTCCTGCTTAGGTCTTGCATGGGGGTTGCTAAGTTGTTTTTTGGGTTACGAACATGCCACCCCCATATGATGGATGATGCGGTATCCTGTTTTGATAAGGGGCTTCGAGACGCCATCGAAGACATAGTTGTATGTGGAGGCCCGTTCTTTGGTGATCTTCAGTGGCGACTTGCATCTTTACCGATGCGCTTAGGGGGTTTAGGCCTTCTTTCGGCTCATGATGTTAGGGTTTACGCTTTTGTAGCGTCGAGGGCTCAGTCTTGGAAGCTACAGAATCACATTTTAAGGAATAGCGGAGTTGTCGACCTGGACTCAGACTACGTGCAGGCCCTGGAACGCCTAAATGGCACTCTCCCAGACTTTGACATTGGCGGTTTTTCTAATATGGACACCGCCCCACCAAAGCCTCAAAAAACTTTGGCGAATGCTCTTTTTGGCAAAATCGTTCAGAGCCTGGAAGAAGTTTTTGGATTGTCCCCCCGACAGAAGGCGGTTATTGAATGCTTACAAGGTCCTCATGCCCAAGATTTTCTGACCGTTATCCCGATTGATGGCTTGTGCCAAAGCATGTCTGCGGTCGAGTATAGGGCCATTCTTAAGTACCGTTTGATTGTCCCAATGTACCCAGAAGACGAAACATGTCCGATCTGCCGTAAGGCTTGCCTAGATAAATTCGGTGAGCATGCGGTTCATTGCAAGGAGATGCCTGGGTTCAAATACCGACATGATTGGGTGCGGGACGTTCTTTGGGACATCTTAAGGCGAGCTGGGATATCAGCTAAAAAGGAAGCCCCCGTAAACTTCCTTACAGACCCCACGGAAGGGAGATCCACTCTACGACCGGCAGATTTGCTCGTCTTTGGTTGGGCCGGGGGAAAACACGCTTGTGTTGACCTCACAGGGGTATCTCCATTAGCTGGTTTGAGGGATAATGGGTTTGTAGCTGAGCAAACAATGAAAATGGCTGAAACGAAGAAGGTGGAGAAACATGCTAAAGCCTGCAAAGAGAACCAACATGTTTTTGTCCCTTTGGCTTTTGATACCTTTGGCTCCTTGGCACCGGAAGCTATCTGTTTCCTAATCAGGGTCCAACGGGTTGTGCATAGCAATGTGTCGACTCCAAAGGGGCAGGGGTATGTCTTTAGCAGGTTAGGGTTTGCAATTCAGAAAGGGGTGGCGGCGCAACTTGTTGCCCGCCTACCTGCTATGTTGATGTAATATTTATGTTTCTATATAATGAAAAAAGATTTTGAAGCATTAGATATCTGTATATATTCATAAGATTGTAGATTATATTTGTGAATGACTATGAAAACAACATAAATATATATTAAAATCCTACCGAACAATTTAACGATGACTCCTAGGGATTCCATCATAAAATTAGCATTTCATAGAATAAATCAGTTGTGACGTAGTGCGTTACAAATATGTCACACAGGCGACACTTAGCAAAAGGCACTATCCAACCAATAATAGAAATTACTGCATGAAGTTTGCTATTTTGTATCAAATTTAGGTATGTTTTTTGTTAGTGAGAAATGTGTCGCAAATGTGTGACAACTTGCAACACATTTTACTGTGTTGCAAATTTCAGTAAAAATTTATGAGGTTTCTATTAGTAGAGATGGTCTCAAACGCTAGAAGTGTCACTTTGAGGATATCATCGATAATATGCGTCATATGTACGTATACCTGTCGCAAAACTAACCATTGAAGAAACTACTTACGACTGATTTTGTCCACCAAATAACAATTTACGATCTATTAACATTAATGGTGCTATCAGTCACGCCTAGTGAAAAGTTAGATAAACAACTTGATACAAATGTAATCTTCGTTTGCCAAACTAAATCTTTTATAGATAGGTTGGAGTAAAGAAAAGAAAGTTTGGCATGCTTGTAGATTAATCAAGTTTTTTTTGGCAATAAAGGGCATTTTTGGTAGAAAATCACACGAAAATCTAGAGGGAAAGTTTGATAGTTTTCCAAGAGGAGGATGGTGGACCATGGAAGGGAACGCGGGGAAGAGCTCGTGTCGCCTCGAAACGAGTCAAAGTGATGATAATTTATTAATTATATATACACACTCATAAAAAATATATACGTGTGTTCGAGTCTCACCCGTGATAAATATAGGGAGCTTGGGCCAGATAATTTCCCCGCAAATGATGGGTTTCCACCTGAGGTTGAAATGAAGATGATCAGGTGGAGCGATAGTCTGTCATTAGTGATCAAATGGCCGTTCAAAAAAAAATTGTGTGAGTGTATGTGTTTGTGTGCTATTGCTTCCTACTAGGATTAGAATTACTATAGGGTTGTTTTTGTTGGTAGTTTATAAAAGAAATTTAGGTTGTGGTTTAAGGAAAAGGATACATAATTACCCAAAGTATTAAATTCTAATCATCCAATAAAATGAGAACACCACAATTTTTATCAAAGTACATAAAACCAAATTGGTGTGCTTTTGGAGATGAAATTAATCACACACAATCATTCATTCATCTTCATGAAACCAATTTCTTTTGGAGGTGTTCTTTGTCGATTTGCTAATGGCACATTTAAAGATGTTGGAGATGAAACAAATGGGGAACCCGAATGGTGTCCCTATTACCTTAAGGGTTGAGAACTCTCATATTATTTCATTTTGACAACTCGTCCTCATAACTAGCATGACATATAAGTGGAAATCTGAAATAAGTTCATTATATTTTGATGTTAATATCGAATATTGGTTAAAGAAAATAAACATACTCCTATAAGTGTCGCAATGCTCCACGTCAAGGGACATGAACGAAACTTAGGCTAGGGGGTATACACCCCACAACACCGTCCCCTTTACTCGTCACGTTTGTTTCCCCATCATTTAATATCATCCTTTAACATACGAGTATACACCATTTTCTCATTCTCAATTTTTTATTTTTTTATTTAATACAAAAAAGGAAAGGGAGAGTGTGTGACGGGAGTGACCACGATCACCATCCTCACGTCATGTGTGACCAACAAAAGGGAGGGGCGATGTTCCAAGGGTGTCACACACATGACCCCTTTCTACGTAGGACACCACATCAAATTAAATCCCCTCACGCGTGAGGGGGGTTGAAGTTTACCGATTGGCCTTATTCAACAAGTGTCAACATTTTTGGGTAAGGGAGAGGCGTTTGTAGGAGTTTAATCGCGTTGGTAAGCGGAGACAATGCGGTTTCGAACATACATGTTTTCAGTATTAAATGCTTATATGTATACTTGGAAATTATTATCACCTCTGCAAGCATTAAAAACTGCATGTTCATATAGAGGAAAATTAACGTATAAATTAAATTAATGTGCTAATTGTGTGAATTATGTAGTGTAATTTAGAATTACATCGTAGTGTAATTATGTAATTACGTCGTAGTGTAAATACACTACGCTGTAATTACATTATGTTGTATATTAATTACACTACTTAATTCACAAAATTAGCACGTAAATTTAAGTTTTATTTAATTCAAACCCTATGTATGTATATGTATACAAAGTAGGAAAAATTAATAATTTGTAGTATTTTATATATATATAATAAATAATGAAGCTTGATGTCTTAAATTACACTAAAAAATACTACATTTTCTCTTTCATATACAATTAAATAATAATTTTTTACATCTTTATCATTATCTTTTCTCTATCCTCCACTCACAACCACTTTCAATATATATTAAAAATAAATATATTAAAAAATAAATTTGTAGTATTTTATATATATAAAATAAATAATGAAGCTTGATGTCTTAAACTAGCTCGCTGAGCTAGTTTATGATGACTTGGCTACGGATGATATTGTGGTGGTGGACGAGGGAAAGGATAAGGAGCGGGCCAATCATGCTAAGCGACCCGGTACTCAGTTATGGAACCAGAAGGACAAGGAACAGAAAGTGTGGGAGAAGAAGTTGTGTAAGAATTGTGGCAAGATACACGGTGGTGAGTGTAGATGGAGAAAAGATTCAGACGTTTGTCGTAAGCGTGGAAAGAGTCATGCTGGTGAATGCAAGGCTGGTACGAACGCTTGTTACAAGTGCGGAAAGGTGGGACATTACGCTCCAGCTTGTACTGCAGGACCCGCATGTTACAAGTGCGGTAAGACGGGTCACTTTGTTAGGGATTGCAAAGAGTCAGAGGCGGTAGGTACGAAAGGGTAAAGACCTGGAAAAACTGCAGGAAGAAGCACTCAATGAAGGAATAATTGCTTATGCAATAGTTTTATTTTGTTTTAATTATAATTGCCTAAGAACTTGTTTGGTGTTAAGGTTTAAAACTTATGTTTGTTTATGACGCGTTATGAATTGATTTTGGTTTTGAATGATTGTTGTGTCATGATAAGATGTCATTTTAGACAATAGTGTTAATTAGTATGAAACGGGGTCCCTGGGAAGGACGAGACGAGACGTGAGACGTCGAGGGCCTCATAGACAAGCTACCTTGAATAGTTAAATCATATGAACAGCTCTCGACGACTACAAGGTCAGGAGAAAGAAGGTTAACCCAAAAAACAAAGACGATTCGACAAGTGTGTGAGTATTAGAATAGCTCCTTTTGCCTGGGATGAGCTAGGTTTCGGGGACGAAACCTCTTTAAGGAGGGAAAACTTGTAACATCCCGAATTTTATATTAATAAATAAAGGAAGTCCATGATTTAAAAAAAACGAGCGTTAATATTTAATTAATATTAAATATAGAAAGAAGTATGGACTTGGGTAATTAAGATGGATTAAGGGGAATGGGCCTTAGGTCCATGGGCTTTACGGGATATAAATATCCCCTAAACCATCCTAAAACCCTAAATCCTCACACTTTCCATCTTATTCTCTACACACTCAAAACACACATACCACACACCACCCTAAATACGGCCGAGATAGGAGAGTAAGATCCGAGCCAAACAAACGTTGAATCCTCGTTACACAAGATAAATAAAAGATCTAAAGCTCATAGCTAAGCCAACAAACCCGAAAAAGGTATGTTTTGATCCTAAAGTTTACGTTTTTATAAACGTTTAACCTTGAAACTTAGAACGATATTAGATCGGGTGTAAATAGAACGTAAAGTTGTAAACTTGATGTTAGAAGCGAACTTAACGAACTCGCGGCTGCGTATGACTCGTTTAAAATAAACCCAAGACCTATTATTGAACGTTTTAGCTTAAAGGTCCAACCTTTATGCGTTTTCAGGCCGAATCTTATTAAAAATGACCAAAGGAATGATCGCGGGTTGGTTTAAATCATAACCAAGAATTTAACGATAAAACTAAGATGATTATGGAGGTTTCGGGATGAACCGTTGATATGAGCTTAATTATATCTATTTATTATAACTATTTCCTACACTTTTGAGTAACTTTTGGAGTGTTTTAATTAAATAATTGGCTTAATTTGTTATATTTAAATTTTATATTTTTCAAGAGACGACGAGTTATATGAGGGTACTTTTACTAAGTTATCTTTCGGCAATGAGTAAGCAGTGAATCCATTTTATATATTATTCTTATACTCCTATTTAAAAGAATGACATAAAGTAACTGTTGAGATCATTTGAATTGGTTCTTAAAGTATTACTAATTAAATCGAATTGCGGGTTTGTAATGTGAATAAAAAGAAAAAAATAGGAAAATGAAATCTGATTGTTTTGTTGATTCATGTACAGGTTATTTTGATTTAGTGCAAGTGGTGGGCTGAAATTAATTGAAAAAGAAGGACATGAGCAGCCTAGGAATTTATGGGCTTCGAAGAAACAAAACAAAGTGCTTTTGGGCTGGTCACTTTAGGTTATTAACGATGAATTTGTGTCGGCAAAACAAGAAGGAAAAATATTATTATATTAGGACACAGAAGAATATATATAATAAGGGGATTGTTGGTGGCGATTGGGAGCAGAGGTCACGTAATTATTTGAGCTGCCCCTGTTACATATTATTGGAGGCATTGGTTGGTGGCTATTGTGCATAAATCAGAGAACAATTCGCAAGAAGACCAAGGAAGCAAGGAGATTGGTTGGTCAACTCAAAGTCCACGGCAGAAGCACAAATCGAATTAGTAAAATTATTATTTTTTATTTCTTTTCAATGAACTTTAATATCTTATTTATTTTTGTTTTATACTTTATTATGAGTAGCTAAATATTTTATACTCCCTAAGTTTTGGTTGAGTACTATGTTAGATTTGATGGTTTGACGAACTATTATTTGGCGTTGGTTGATTTAATATTATAGGAAAGGTTTTTAATTGATTTGGTCATAATATGGTTGAGTAATTGGATCTAGTTTATTGCTTTAATATTTATTCCACTTGTGTTTAATAGTTTTTTGGAGATTGTTAGGCGCTTGATTAGGTTGTCTACTTTGTGTTTTCAACTTGTTTGCGGTTTATGGTCGAAATAACCGTATGAATTATTCATAAAAGTTTACTAGATTTTTATTATTCTTTCACTAGAGAGGCCGGGAGGCAATTTAATGTTGTGTCATCTTTGTCTTTTGCGAGTTTGGGTAATAATTGCATGGGAGTGAGTTATCCTAGGTCTCTTAGATTATTGTGATACAAGTTGTGTTCAAGTTAATTAAAAATACACCCTTTATATTAATATATATTGTATCCAAAGAGGCCGGGAGGTGATTTGGGTTTTGGGGTACCATAGTATTATTAGGTAAGGTGAGACTGGGAGGTGATCCAACCCTTTAACAATTGAGATCCACATGTCATTAGAGTTCTATGGTGTTGTTGGTGAGGCCGGGCGGCGATCTAGCGCATTTTTAGTGGTCTCTAGTGTCATATTTTTAAGATATTGTTTTTCAACCAAGTCAAGTTCGTTAGCTATTAAGTTTAACTAGTAGGATTCCATTACCTAGGTAGTCGTTTCTCATATCTGTTTTAAACCCAATTTTTATAAAGTTTTATTTTTAGTTTAATTTTTAATTAGTTAAGTTTTATTAGTTTAATTAATATAAAAAATTATATAAAAATCAAAAGAAAGTCTAGATTAGTAATCTTTTAGGTTTAAGAATTAGAGTTTACCCATAGTGTCCTAGGTTCGATATCCGTTCTTACTTGCTAACTACATTGCGACCGGTACACTTGCCGATTGTGTGTGTTTTTTAGGTGAATTCGGTAAAACTTGGTTTTTAATATTATATACGTTTTTCACACATCAAGTTTTTGGCGACGTTGCCGGGGACACTGGCAAATTTATTTTGTTTAAACCGAGTTGATCATCTAATCTGTTTATTTGTTTTTTTTTATTTAGTTATTATTTTTCCTTTAGGTTCCTTTACTTGCTATTTGTGCCTTTAGGTTTAGTTTTTCCTTAAAAAATAAATAATAATAAAAATAAAAAAAAATAATAAAATAATCTTTATTTCAGTTTATGCATAATACCCGTTCTCAAGGCCCACCTTTATTCATTGCATCAAAAGAGCCTGAGAGAGAGTTTCAAGAGCGACTTAAGGAGACTACAGACAGCGAGAGCGATTCACCCGACATCCAGGTTAGCGTCTCTACTCCTAGAATAGATATGGGCGACGCCGTTCCACCGCCGAGACAGACCGTTCATGTTAGAGCCAGCGATGGCATCATGGGAGCCCGATCCGCAATTGTCAGACCTGCTGCGACTAATAACCAAAACTGGCAAATTCCATCTCACGTCATGAATTCTATCACTAATTCTGCTCAGTTCCACGGCTTGGATGACGAAGATGCTCCGGGACACCTGTCCCGATTCGTGCGGATCTGCGAAACTTTTAATATTAATAATATCTCTTCTGACGTCATTCATCTTAAGTTATTCCCATTCTCCCATTCTGGTCGTGCTGCTACATGGTTTGACTCTCTTCCAAACGCCTCGATCGCAACATGGGCTGACTTGCAATCCAAGTTTCTTAGGAAGTATTTTCTTCCAAACGCCTCGACCCCAGCCAGGGGCTCTGCCCCTTGGACCCTGCTAGGGGCTGCCGCCCCTAGACCCCGCTGCCAGGGGCGCTGCCCCCGGACCCTCGTCCGTTGAGGGTTATAATTAAACTAGAAATACGATGAGTAGTGATAGTTAATTGATACATGTAATCATTATACAGTTAGCCGTACATAGCTCAAGAAGGAATTAAACCTGTTATGTTTTCGGGGCTGTGTGCATATTCGATGTGATAGTAAATACACTTACCTTAAGTGGTAAGTGTATGCTTAGTATGATACATGTATGATGACTGCTTGACGGTGCGTGTATGATCTTCGGATATTGCATGTACCGCCAGGTGATAGTTAAAGATATGATTTCTATAGGAATGATGTATGTATGATATGTACATGAACGATCTTCGGATATTGCATGTACTTTTGAGTTCTGATTACAGATATGTATAGTATAATGTATGGATGATATGTGTATAATATGAGTAAGTATAAGGGATAGTTAGGTCCAGGCAGAAAGGGACTGAGCCCTAATAATACCCAAGGCAGAAAGGGACTGAGCCCTAATAATACTCAAGGCACTGAGCCCTAATAATACTCAAAGCAGAAAAGGGACCGAGCCCTAATAATACTCGAGGCAGAAAAGGGACCGAGCCCTAATAATACTCGAGGTAGTAGGGCGTGATGCTCTTTAAAACGTAGAAGTATGTACAGTATGATATAATATAAAAGTACGTGAGTATGTATGAAAGAAAGATAAGCGGATTAAGAATATAGTATGTATCTTCGGAGGCATACGTATATGAAAATAAATGTATGTATTGTATGATGTATGATTAACTAGAACTCACTCAGCGTAGCTGACTTTTAGAATGCACGCAGGTGAATATGTTTATTGTTATGGCGCACGGATGGCACATGGCATGGATTGAATGGCTGGCATCTGAAGATGGAAGATAAACGATGATTTAAATAAGATGTTGAATATTATGTTTTAACGAAAAGATCAAATGTTTTGTATCAAATGATTAAAGTTAACATTCCGCGAAAGTTTTAATAAACCCTGATTTGTAGAACTGTGTTTATGAGTAAATCCGACGATAAAGTAGGGCTTCCGGGAACGGGGCCTTACAGGTATCGTAACAATCATAACTCATATCAACCGAATATACGTTAATGATCAACAAATTTTGTTATATATATCATAATATTGTTCCGTATCTCTTATACGAGTTTACCGATAATAATTCTAATTAAATAGAGCTTTATAGGTAAAAAGGATATATATAGATTATATAGTGTCTTATAAAAATTCTTTAACTTTCATTGCTCACAGTCTGGTTTTTGAATATCTAATTAAACCAATGGTAGTCTAATAGTAGGGGCGTGCAAGAAACCGACCCGAAACCAAAAAAATCAAAAAAATTCGAACCGAAACAAAACCGACGGTTTGATTTTATGTATTTGTAAAAACCGAACTAACGGTTCGGTTTTGGTTTCGAATGTAATAAAAACCGAAAAAACCGAATCGAATTCCTGAATTTTTTAGTTTTTAGGTAATTTATAAAAAAATTAATAAATATGTTACTCAAATATTTTTTTATCGAATGTATAATAGTCTATATGTTAAAAATTAACAAAATTATTTATACATAAATTTATTATTTTTACCTAACTTTTTTTTCATCCTAAAATTTTCAAGCTCAAATTGTAAAAACCAAAACAAAACGAAAACCCAAAACGAACGGTTTCAAAAATTCAAAAACCAAAGTTTTGGTTTTCGGTTTGGTTTTAGCCTAAAACCACACCACACCCCCTATCTAATAGGGTATTGTTTATTTTAAAATTGTTGTAATCGTTATTGTACAACGATTGTGTACTAACAACGTTTGATAAAGTTATTGCATGTCGATTGGCCGGGTATGAGCAGATTCAATACCTACTTGATACCGTCAGTAACGAATCGGTACCAAAGTTTTGAATTTTGGTATCGGTACGGTACCGATATTTCCAAAATTTTACCTTAAACACGGGTACCAAACCAAGAATTTGTGATTTTTGGGGTCAGGATTTTCGGTATCGGTATGGTACCGATCTCATCCCTAATATCGATTATAATCATTATATATTAAACATTGTATTTCCATGAATTATACATGAATTGTACCATCTCAAAATCTAATTCAACTATCTAATCTAAGTATACTAATAAAGGAAAATAATTAAGATGACGTGTCAATCTAACATCATTTTTAACCTAATCTTTCATCTCATTCATCCTACCTATCCTACCTAATCTTTCGTCTAATTCTCTAATTTCCTATCTTATTCATCCTGGTTATTCATGGGTTTGATGACTCAAAATAATTTTGGCAAATGAGTTATAATTTCTTTTCTCATTCTTTAATTTCTCATCTAATGTATCTTACCTATCAATGGGTTATGTATCAAAACAATTTTAATTTTTGGCAAATTGGTTATAATTTTCTTTCTAATTATAATTCTCTAAAAGTGGATGGCGGCGCAGCTTGTTACCCGCTTACTCACATCTATATTGTAATTGGATCCTTTTGTTCATATGAGTTTTAATATAAACAAAAAAAACCTCTTATTTCTTTTATCATACTTATATGTGTAACACCGCATCTTTTACCCTCTTTAATTTAAGCTTAAAAGTAATAACTTAGGAAGTACAGGGACCAAAAGTGCAAATTCTGAAAATTTGTTCCCATCGCGATACGCGACGGGATAACAATCAACCCATCGCGTAGCGCGATGGGCTTGGTGAGTCACCGGACACGTGTTGAACACCGTGTTGACACATGGCGCAATATGACAGGCTACGTGTCATCACCGTATAAGGCGGTGTAAAATGGCGGCGTCGCGATACGCGACGGGCCACAAGGGACCTATCGCGTATCGCGATAGGGTTCAAAAACGGATATAAAAGGGGAGGACGAGTATGAACCCCATTCATCCCAAACTCACCTTCATTTTCACATAGTTAACCTAGGGAGGCGTGCCCAATAGCCGTGACGAGCCGACGTGCCATTTTCTCGTAATACATGCAAGAAACGAAGTTGGAATTAAGCTAGCAATCACATAAGCGAGTAGATCAAGTCCTGCCTTATCGTGTTATCAATCTAAGCATCCGAATTAAGGTATGAGTTATGTTTAAGTTATTTGAATTATAGCTTTGACTAACAATCGAGGCTATGGCCTTTAACCTTGATCGTATTTTACAAACATTCATTAACAATCATGTTTTCATAAAGCGTTACTTCATGATAAAGTAATGTTAAACAAAAGATATATTTTGACGGGCATGTAGTAACTGGAAGGGGGATATCATTAGTAGTAAGTTTCTTGCATAAGGAAAAGTAATTCGCATAAATCCCAATCAACCGAGGGACCCGTTTACTTACCTGGATAAACTTACTAACGTGATAGAACCTATTAGGGCAAAGCATGCTATATCAAACGTCACATAAAACTAAGTGTTTTCATTCACAATCAAAGATAAACGATTTCAAGGTTAAGCTTACAATCATAGCTTAACATCATTCAGAACATTCATACGAACCTATTTATGTATAGGTTAATATCATTCACAGTCAATCAATCAATCAGTCAAGGTTTACAACACCGACGGTACAGGTGAATACGTTCAAACCTTTTTGATCAGTCAAAATATATTTATACTCAATGAGACGAACGGGTGTTTGTCTTAACGAGTCAATCAATGTCTACATGAGATCGAGTAATCTCTAAAACTTTATAATACAAGATAGAAAATAAAGTCAACTCAGACCGAATACACATGTGTCTGGATCCAAACATAACCGTTCAGCCTAATCATTCTAAGGCTACGTGGCCGCGGGCTAATGGTCATAACTAGTCTCCCGGAAAAGGGCTACGTGGCTCGGGAACAATTGTGTGTGTAGGGCAGTGGTACATAGACCAGAAGTAGAAATGCTTCTGCTGAGCTTGTAGAGAAAACTATATTTGTATTATATTGTCATTCAAATGTTTTATTGAGTCATACGTGTTCACCAGCATATAGCTGACGTATTTTTCCAACCCATTGCAGGTAATTAAGCATAAGTAGCATTAACAAGGATTGGAGTCTTAATGAAGATAGAAGCGCGTACAAGATGGCTCCGTTTTTTATATAAAATCCTTGTAATATAAAAAAAACATATCTTTTGTAACCCAATACTCGGGTATTAAATTCCCGAGTAAATTTTCAATGTAAATTAATATTATATTCAACTTAAAGTCTTCCGCTAAAATTTACCCATACACTCTGATATATTTACAAAACAGGTACCAACTTGCGGTCACACGCCTAGGCCCTAAGTCGGGGTGTGACAATATGCATGGGTAGTGAGCCAAAACAATTATAGAAAATGTTGTATATAAAGAGATTTTTTTGAATGTGTAAATTTGAGATTTTAAAGTCTTATTGTTTATACTATATATTTTATTACTTTTTACCTTTAATTTTGTTCATTTTTTCCAAATAACGGACCTTATTTATTTTTATTATTGAATAAATCCCGTATAATATACGAGTTCAAAAACTGTTAGTATATAATATAAAAGAAAACCAAACCTTATATAAAATCTTATAGTTTTACGGTAGGAATTTAAATCTCGGAATCCAAACACAAACCAGGGTTGATGTATCGATGTGCATGTGGCCATGTTGGTGTATCGATGGAATTGAAAGACACGTCGACGGGTCTTTTTTGGGCTTTTAAACTACATATTATAACATAAGAAATGTGACATCTCATTTTAAATTGAACCGATCTAATAAGTAAAAAGATATATAAAATAAAAGAAGTTGAGTTTTAACACATTTTAGTCAACAAAGGCATACAACAAAAAGGCAATTAAAAAGGTAAAAGAAAAATTGATTAAATGTTAGGGAACTAAACTAAAAAACTTACCCTTGTTGGTGTATAGCGATGCGAACAAGTCAAACAGTTTGCGAGCTATTTAAAATCGGCTCATGAAAAACTTGATCAAGCTAAGCTAAACGAGCTCGAGCTCGAGCTTCGTTTATCTAGCTCGTGTTGGTTCCTAGGCATAAACGAGCCTATATTTATTATTATAACGTTGTAAATACACAGTTTTGTTTTGCTTTTTATCAATAGTACTAACTTTTATTGAAGATGGAGTTGTATTAAAAATAAGTTATTTATTTTGTTTTTTGTATTATAAACAACTTTTGCATGTGTTTTAATCAGTATCTTATACGGAATATAATTATGCACTTCGACCACGTGACAAAAAAAAAATTGTAACATTCTAGGACAGTCGTTTGGGTTATTTAATCAAGTTTCGGGTTTCTTGGATTGGATTCCATGCGTTGTAAGGTTTTAATTATAAGTTTATAACCGAATACAGACCCATTTTAGGTTCAGTTAATTAGTTTCAGGTGTATGCGGGTCGATTTTAATCGGTAGTTGGGGTTGGTGAATGGGCCATTAAGTGAGATACAACTTTTGACTTAACGAAAGAATTATGGACTTCCTAAATGGGCTGCTATATAGATTCATAGTTTGATGTTAACGAGCAAATGAAGTCCTTTACAATGACATAAAAAAGGAAGTCGCAGGCCTAATAGAAATGGGTGTAGTTATTTATGTTCGGCCGAATTTAGCAGGCTATTGAAATTCAAGCTTGGAAGTTGGAACCATTGAGAATTAGGTTTTAACCGGTGAGAACATGCACAAATCGGTTAACCGGTTAATTTAATAACTGATTAGTGGTCAACCTTCAACTAACCGGTTAATCGGGTTGGGTACTACCTGGTTTTCAAGCTCATTAGCTTATTAGCTATGTCTAATAAGACTTTGCGGTCTTCGGTACAAATCTTTACTTTCTTTCTCATACCAGTTGAGCTAAAGCTCACTAACGATATGTTTTGTTCATTAAGTATGTTTTTATTGAATAGTTATGTGATATGTCTAATAAGGAGTGAAGTAATGGGTAGCCCATTAATTTATATACAGTGCTAATGATATTTAGCCTTTATTGTGTAAAATTATTAATAATAAGTTATCAAAATATTTAACGTATCAAACAATAACGAAATATAGTTGAATATTAAAATGAGTTAATCAAGGTTACAGATGAATGATAATTTTATAGTTTTGTCACACCATTAAAATGGACCCATTGCTTTTATCATTCTCACAATAATAACACCACGTATACTATTTTTTATTACAAATGCTTGCAATCATTTTCCACTGCTCGTTCATAAACCACTCATAGCAATTACATGTATATACATTATACATTGACTGATCAACATAAAACCAAGTTTAAGTAATTAACAATCTTGAAAACCGCAAGAAGTGTGTGTGTGTGTAACTCCTTCTGAAAGTTTGTATATTGTCGTGTAATTTATAAGAACAAAACATCAAATGAAAAAGTTGATAAGAAGAAAAACATTGTCGTAGGGATGCTATTTGTTCATATATTGAATGTTACATGTTTTTTTACCATGTATATGAGAGTTGCTAACTTTAAAGAAAAGTCTCTACCGATAAATGTTGTTAACGCATTTATTGTGTCCATAGTTGTTAGAATAGACTAAGAGTCGTCTAGGGCTAAATATATGTCAAAGTATAAGCCCATGCGCATGAGATGTATGCTTATGATGCCTCATACACCTAGATTAGTACCCACATACACATAGAGCGTATGCGTATGGAGCACTGGCGAAGATTGCTTAGGGCCAGGGGTGGACCCCCCCTGTTTTTTTACGCAATAGTGTAAATTTACCCGTTTTCGTCCGGAATATTTTATACGTAGTGTAAATTTAGCCGTTTTCGGCCCAAATTTTTTTATACGTGGTGTAAAATTTAGTCGTTTTCGGCCAAAATTTCTTATACGTAGTGTAAAATTTAGCCGCTTTCGGCCGAAATTTCTTATACGTAGTGTAAAGTTTAGCCGTTTTTGGCCGAAATTTTTTATACGTATTGTAAACTTAGCCCTTTTTGGCCGAGAATTTGAGCCCGGCCATCTTCGTTTGTGAAATTTTGTATACATTATGAATCCGCCCCCCCGGGTGTCTTAGTCCAAGCTTCGCCACCGGTATGGAGTTCATATGCATAGCCCATGCGCATGGGAATATCCGTGCGCATAAAGGCCTATAAATAGGCTAAACTCATGTGTATGGATCAGAATTATGGCCATTTCTTCAGCACTTTGTACCGTTATGCTATCAAATTCTCTCTATGATGATAAGCTGCCTAGAGATGCACATCTAGGCGGCTCGAGCTTAACCGAGTGTGTATGTGTTGATGTATGATTGTAATCATTCGGTTATACGCCAATGAGAACACGTTTTAGCTCGATTATCATCAATTTTGTCTCAATTAGATCATGTATGGTTAATAGCTCGTATACCGTTTTTACAAATAACATGTCTGTTTTTTAGCGTCATGAACGAGACGAATGCTCAACATGTATTAACGTTTATTTAAGAGGCGGTAACATGATGCGCAAAGTTTTGAAAAGGATTCACTCTAGGCAACAAAAAAACAAACATAACTTCTCGACAGGTGAAATACTAAACAACATTGGTTGGTATGACAATTTGAGTACTCTAAATAAAATCAAAGTCATCCAGGATAATAAGTCCTTAACAAGTGTGAGTATAACACATAGGTAAATCCCAACATTAGTCGTGGAGGTGAAGCAAGCATGTTGAAGCGCAATCGATGAGTCCTTAAGAGAATGATTCTAACATTTTATAGAATCCCATTTCAAATGTATACATGATAGATTTTGTGTTCATAAGAAATGTTTAGCCTCTAACATTGACGTGACACCTTGGACAAATCCTAAACCATTTCATTGTGCTATGTCCATAGAGATATACCGGACCAAATGGAATGTCATGTCTCAAATATCACAAATGTGTGTTGAATGTATTGGTTAAGATGCGAACTTCACAGTTCGACATGCTTGATTAAGAGCAAATCTATGATTCGTGACCTATTGAGAAGTTTCCACTCAGGCAAAAAAAATCATAATCTCTCGTGGGCAAAATGAACAATCTTAGTTTTATGAGATCGGATGTTAAATCCCAAACACATTTTAATTGTGTCGCCTATAAGCAATGAGATAGCTTTACGATAAATCGTGCTTAAATGTGAGTAGTACCACGGTAAGTGAGCTTTTGAGGAGGTCGTCACTTAAGTACCAAAATCAAAACCGTGACCTTAATTTTGTTGGACAAAACGAACAATGATGATCAATAAAGGGATTGGGTAGTAAAAGCAAAGTATATTACCTCCAAATATGTAAATATGAGATTAACTTACGAGGGAAATGGAAAAACAATAATGCTTTTCGTCTTTATGCAGCTTTCAATAGTGTAAGCGTGCAATGTTACAAAGGTATAAAGTACAATCTCTTAGCTTTTGTGTGTCATACAAACAACTTTAAAAGCATCTTCTATAAACTTATTTTTTTAAAATTTTATATATTATTAATTTACCAAATAATAAAAACAAATTAGCAATTTAACAAGTTGATAATACCCAACAGACTAATTTAAGTCATTTATATTGTATTCTAGAAAAGAAAATGAAATAAAAGGAAAAATGTGTGATGCACCAAATACCCCACAAATAATAATAATAATAATAATTACAAAAACTGTGATCGATCCCATATATAGTTGTGAAAATAAAACTTATATATGTAATGATGCCACACGTATATTTCAAATCACCATCATATAAAATTCATTATAACAAGCACTTTTGTATTTCTTTTTTCTTTTGGGTTAAAAGTGTTCAAATAAATTTAGCATATTATCCTAATTGTATAATGAACTTTTAAAAACTCTCACTCAATATATTAAGTGGCCCGAAACTAGTTATTTGATGACATGACACCGGTTTATATAACTAAAAACTTACAAAATGTGCACTATGACATCTCACGCCTTGGTCCACCTCGAAGAGTCGAAGGTATGCAATTCTTTTTTATTATTTTCTATCATTAATTGTATTCGACCCTAACCCGGTATTTTGATATTATATATTTATATACACCACCAATTGCAACATCACGGTAAAAATATATACACGAAATCTATAATCAAATAATACATGAAGTGGTTTTCTAAGAAAATTCAGAGTGTTGATTCTTCCTTGTACACTTATCCCGACCCACTAGTGCCTGCTCCATTGTTTTTCTCACTCACCATACAATCCTTCTTAAAATGACTAGGTTTGGCACACTTCCAACAAGCCAAGTTGGGCCATTTGCTAGAGGGAAAATTCTCATAATGGCTCATTTATTGAATATGTTTCCAAGTTTATCCTCACTAATTCAAGTTTTTAACTTTGTCCCTTTGGTATCTCGTCGACGACGATATGATAGTGAACACCGACGATGCGTTACTGAAACAAATAGGATAACGACATGTGGTCGTTCCACGATGCGTTAGTGATAATGCATCACTGCTACCCTACGTTAGCAACATAACGCATCGCTGCTACCCTACGTTAGCAATATAACGCATCGTCGACCCTATGTTACACGCATCACATGTCGTTATCCTATTTGTTTCAGTAACGCATCGTCGGTGTTCGCTATCATGTCGTCGGCGACGAGATACTAAATGGACAAAGTTGGAAACTTGAATTAGTGAAGATAAACTTGGAAACACATTCTATATATGAGCCATTTTAAGAATTTTCCCTTTGCTGGAAGCTTTGTTGATGGTTTTAAACTTTTCTTTTATCCTCTTTAAACTTGTTACTTTGGTGTGTTTATTTTATAATTTTTATTTTATCAAAGTATTTCTATTATGTGTGTGAGAGAAAAAGAGAGAGTGTGTAAAGTTTTACATAAAAAGATGAGATTTTTAAGAGTGTTTTTTCTGAATCTATTTGTGACGAAATTTCAATCTGTCTCTAATTGTTTGAGCTTCAAGCCCGACTAGAAAACTCTGATCCATAGGTGGAAACCCTAACAACCAGGTAAAATCACCCCCTAACACAGATGCCGGAGCTCGAACCGGCGATCTTTTCTAGTAAAAGCAACCAGACTACCACTAATCCAGAAGGTCCGTGGTACATAAAAGTTATATGATAAGGTATGAAACAACTAGATTAGCATGTCCCACTATTAAATGTGAAAATAAAATACGACCAGGAATGGTGAAGAAGATTGGTTGTTAAATGAAGTGGTGAAATGATGGCCGACATGGCATCATCAAAGTGTTAGTAACTTTTACCTTTAACAATTCATTCAATTCTCTTCACTTTTCTTCCAATTCGTGGACCACTTTTATTATCAATTTATACATATTTACAGGAATTTGTCATTATGAATTTCTAACATGGCATATGCATAACACCAAAGTTCATGATTGGTCTCGGTTTGGTTTAAATGGTTCGAATTAGTTATGGATCAAACTCGCAAACATGTCTAGCTAAACAAGGCATGTGAAGGGTGAACATGACAGGTTCATGGGTAAATCCGTTTAACTCATTTATTTCTTATTTTTGTTGTAATTTGCACTTACATCGTCAAGATCCAACGTAAAATACTAAAGTTACTCGTTTCTATAAATTGAAAGTGCTTATAAATGCATATAAATAATGTGTAATAATGTGATATTGGTATAGTCCCCACAAGAAGGTGGCAGACAAGAACGCATTTATGAAACACGAAAAGTAGTTTGATGGTTTATTTTAAGTCCATCGTGGGGGTATTATGTCAAACATAGGCTCAAAAGGTATCATAAAAGGAATTAGTCTAAAAGATCTTGTGTTACCTTAATGTTTTTTATTATTTGCCAAAAATGGCCCCAAAGTGTAAGTCTTTTACATGTCAGCTTCACTGTCTGGACTCCAGAGTTTGGAATATATAGTAATTGTTATTATCTTATATTCAAAGGTGAAATGAGAAAAAATGAGTGTAATCTATAAGTGTAAATATAGCAATATCACTTGAAGTCAAAATATAGCAATATCATATTTAAAATAAGAAAAGCATTATTTCATTTGGGATTACCTGGTGAATAATTATTAACACTTCAAGGCTGGCCAATTTCGAACAACATTTATATAAAAACGTAGACGAAGAAGCAAGAAATCACGATAAATTCGAATTCAAAGAGTAATAAAAACAAACTAGCTTTTAGAACTCCACGCGATGTGACGAGATTGTTAAACCGAACAAGAAGTACACGCAAAATATTAAACCACACACATGTATTGCGATGGGTTGATAATGATAATCAAACAAACTTAAAAGTATATGGTATGTTACTAATAAGGGAAGAAAAGTAAAGGTTATTAATACTTAAAAGGAAGAAAATGAAAAGCTAATAAAGTGTATGAAAAGCTTTAGTTTAGTGAAAGAAAATCAAAATTAGGAGATATGGTACAAATGACAAAG
Source organism: Bidens hawaiensis (assembly GCF_021521415.1). Taxonomy (NCBI): domain Eukaryota; kingdom Viridiplantae; phylum Streptophyta; class Magnoliopsida; order Asterales; family Asteraceae; genus Bidens; species Bidens hawaiensis. The sequence continues at coordinate 135,509 of NW_027491139.1, forward strand.
CTTAGGGTGCAACCCTAAACCAACATCAAAATAAATAGTGATTTATATGACTTGAAAGCATTTTACTAATTATCGATTATCTAATAGAAGTAAAGGAGAGAGTGGTGTCACAAGATGAATTTTTGTTTTTTATTGTCTTTTTTGCTTTCTTGTGATTTGACCTTTGACGCCGTTATATTTTTTTGGATATTTTAATGATAGTTTCTTGTATATATTTTCGAAGGTAAGAAACTCATGTAACGAAACTCTTTTGATGGAGTAGCCAAATAAAGCTAATTAGATTAGAGTTTGTTATTTTGGTTGTGTGGACTCAAGTTCGAAACTGGTACACTATAGTAAGATATTGCACTTTTTTAAGTTTTATTTTTGATGTGTCGCTAAGCCCTTATTGGGCCTTGTCAGCACCATTTCGACTTTCGGTTTTAGTATTGGTAGCATAACGAAAACCGATCGAACGTCAATTTTTTTTACATGACGGAAACCAACTGAATTCGCGTAAACTCACTGCGTCAGCGTCTGGGACTGACAACGTCATCTGTTTTTTTTGTTTTAGTTACGTACCATAACGAACGTAATGAAAACCGACCGGATACCAATTTTGTTTTTGTTTTAGTTCTGGTACCGTAACGAACGTGTAGGAAACCGACCAAATTCGCTTACAGCCACTGTGCTTTGTTTTAGTTCCAGTACCACCATAACGAAAACCGACCAACTGCCAATTTTGTTTTGGTTCCGGTACCATAATGAAACCGGCTGAATTCGCGTCGACTTACTGTCGCAACGCCCGAGACCAACAACGTTTGAGTTTTACCACCATCTAGATTTCACCGACATGCCCCGGCGCAACGTGCGGGGTAAAATTCTAGTTAATATATATAATGTTCAATAACTTTTTTTTGGCCTTACAAGTCCATTGGTTGGACCGGTTGCAACATGTGTATGATGCCATGAATAATGTAAAGCTGAATATTTATGTATGTATGCATGATTCGTAGAAAACAAAATACGAAACTACTTAACTTTTAGATGTGAATGTGAATTTCTAATGTTAATAAAATGCTTAGAAAAGAAGCCTAAAGTAGAAAAGAAAAAGAAAAAAACTGAAATTTTGTCAAACCACCAGTTAGGTTCATTGATTTAAATTTCAACATAACAGATCAAGCTGAATGGACTAAGGCAGTTTAAATAAATAACCGGTTCCTAATTTAATCGGATAAATCAAATAATTAGCTCTCGGTCGAATCGGTACATCAGTTGGTTTTGATAAAAGTGGCCGTAACTTAGCTTGAGTACGTGCTATCGGTAAATGGCGTCCTACAATTTATCAGCCATAATCTCTAAATTGAATGTATGATGAAGGCACTCTAATTTGTAGGGAAGGTCTCACTGGGATATGGGGAAAATATGGGATGTAAATAGTTTTAACTTTTTGGTTTTGTCATTACTATACCAAACTCTGGAAAACATATGTTGTGTTAGATTGGACTTTGAAGTGTCAAAGTTAGCGTTAAAACAAATGTTGTCACATAAAAGTTTTATGAGAAAGTATAAACGTCAAAGCTTGTGTTGAACACTCAAAAAAGTGGAGCTTCCTATTGTTTTATTGAGCATGCTCGGGTAATATAGAATAAACAAATACTTAAGCATTATGGTAGATAAAAGTGACATAGCTTTAGTTAGACTTTGAAGTTATTACGTGTTGGTGGCTGACAGCAACATATGACTCTTGAAAATCGGATTTACTAGAGAGAGCGTTTATGAGGCCAAAAGATGTTGAGTGAGTGCGAAGGTTGGACGAGTAGCTTCAAAACTGAGCTTCCCATGCTTTGGTGGTTTCCCTTGCCCGACAAAGTCATCAACAAGGTATCTAGATATTTGACATTGCGGGCAAGGGTGAAGAAGTAGTCTTGCATAGCGTGAGTAGATGTTGGGTTGACTCAGGTCAAACTTAGTTGACTTAAAATTTGTATTTTTTATTTTCTTAGGTCCTAATTAAACTAAGTATAACTTTTTTTTAGTTAGTTTTCAAATTATCAAAAATAACTATGTTTAAGTTCTTCAAATTTATTGTATCAAAGAATATGTCTTGAATTTAAGATAATCGTTAACGGGATCTGACATGTGTTTAGCACTTAATTAGCTTATATATTATTTAAAAATGAACTTGAAATATATAATTAACCAATGTTACAAGAAAGTGGAACAATAGACACAAGATATGATAAAATAATGAATCAGTATGTGAATTGTTTAGTGTTCAATAATCAATCAACAACTTTCTAAAAGCTAAATTTCCCCACTCCAATATAATCAATCAAAGTAAACCTAACTATGAGATCTTTGAACAATTTCTATGTTATTGAGAATTATAAGTTCACTATTTATGTTATAATATTTGCCTCAAATTATATACAGCATCTAATAAAGTATCATTTAAGCTTTATCCTATCTTTATGTTTTTCTTCTCATAAGTATGAGATACTTTTACTATGGTATGATTCAAACTTCAAATTACTTCAAGTGTATCAAAGATTCAAAGCTCCAAGATACGCATTTTCTCCTCTAATTATCTGTATTTGGAGATTCTAATTATCAAAGATTCAAATTTAATTTGGAGAATTAAATTATCAATATATTGTATATATAGCTGCTTATTTTTTTTATATAATATATACCTATGTAGATAAAAACAAAACACGCCACAACTGTATATACGGAGTTTTATAATAATCATATATAAAAGTTATAAGCGAAAAAGTGTAACACTTGTTACAATATTGATTGGTTAAAAAAAACAAGTGAAAAATTGTATATTTAACTAAAGGCGAGGGTTTCTTATTGTAATTTTTAAGAGAACATTATGTAAATTTAGTGTAATTTATTATCCTTTGAAAGAAAAAATTACTAAAAAGCTTTACATATTTTTAAGCGTACGGTGCAAGTGTTATATCCATCATACGTTTCCCGAACTCTTCTTTTCATTCACTCCACCTTTCTTTAGTAGACATTTAAAGAAAGCGAAATGAACAATCCTTGAAACACTAATGCTCTCTGCCTTGCGTCTCTCTCCCTTCGATTTCTTTCTTCATTTAAGACGAAGGAGATGAAGCCAGAGGTGGTGGTGGTAGTGATTTCTTTCTCCGACTGATAGTGGCGAATTCTATGATGATTATGCTATCAGATTACTCAATTTACGTTTCATTTATACTCAGTTTCGCTTGAATGTTTCTCCACTTCTTTCATAATCACTATTGTGAGATAAATCAAGTGATTATCAAGTATTAAATCTATGCTAATAATGTTAACGGATTGCTTTTGATAACAAAAGTGACAGTTAGATTTGTCATTAACTTTAAGAATGAATTGTTATCAGCTAATAAATAATAGTTTGATTTATTAAAATTTAATTTTCAGATATTAATACATAACTTTTGTTATCTTGTTATTAATAAATACAGAATATTAAACAACTTAATATATGATTAAATTATTGAAAAAGAAATAAATTAGCATCTAGCAACATTCCAAAAGGCCCTCAAAATTGAGGACAATCTTTTCAATTAGGGTACCCTCGTGATCATTTGTCTCTCGCAACGCCTGTTTCTAACCTTGTACACGTGTACTCTATTTTTGTTTTATTTTTAGGTGATAACAAATAAATAATACTCCGTAATAATAATGGAAAATGCACGGCTATCTATTATTGAAAATCCACAATGCTAATGAAAGTGAATATCATGTCTCGTTAAGTCGTTTTGTTTGTATACCTTATTATTGTACGAGACTATCATATTACGTTTGGTACTTAAGTACACTGAAGGATCCGTGAAATTTTCACAGGGGCAAGAAAACTTTTTAGTTGGCATATAGTTGACCATAGCTACATAATTTTTTTCTAATAGGGTTCGGCCGGTCGTGTCAACTAATTGTTATATAATTTTTTTTGTCCGGCTGGACCCCCTCCGATCGGCTAGAATCGGGCAGGCTTGAGTAATATAGAAAAAAGATAACCAAACAAAAAAACGTGAAACTTCATTAGAAATACATAAATAAAATGTCATATGTCTAATTTGTTCTTTACGAGTTTTCATCTTTTGAAACTTAACAAAAACATCATATAATAGCATGTCTTTTTCAATACAAATACAACTATCGTTTAAATTCTCATTACCCATTTGATTACTCAAATCAGACTTCACATAAAAGTATTTTCATCGTTTGCAGTTGGGACAGGTAATACGAGAGCTAGCCTCAATAAACAATAAGCCAATACAAATGAAGTTGGTGAGCAAACATTTTCATATGGTCTTTTGTCGTTCTCGAATTCTACAGGGGTCGGTTAAGATTTTAACATACATATATATCACTAAAAATATTTCTTACAAGGGTCGGCCGACCCCCGTCTCAAAGGGTAGATATGCCCCTGCTAAGTATATGCATATTATATGCTTGGTACCAGGTATAGAAATACAAATACATTGAGTGCCACACATCACACATGTGCATAATGTTCATAAGGTAATATTGAATTCGAGTGGAAGCGATAAGTAAAGAAAAAAAATCTTAAAAATAACATTTTTTGTTGAAATTTTGAATGATAAAAAGATTACAAAAGAATTGCATATACATGGATTTTCTAACTTTGACAGCGTGTCAAAATTTTGAAATTACAAACATCAAATGAAAATTGAAACTAAAATATTATATAAGTTTTTTTAACGGCTAACGAATCCTTCAAATGGCTACTGACTAAATTTACAACATCGGGATACACTCCCCTTCCGATATAAGGAAACCCTCACCAGGGCAGGCCAACGCCCGTGAACGCTCTCTCGAAGGCTCATTGCGGTGAGATAAACTTATTTATTTCAAGAATCCAACTAGTAAACACAACCTACTCACCTAGTCTCCCATCATCAGCTGATACTGTTGAAACTAAATGATGGAGCAGTAATCGAACATGAGTCACAAGAAACACCAAATCTTTTCCTTACCACTCCATCACAAGCTAATTGGGGATCTTAGTTGTTTTTATAGCTAAAGAACGCGTCTAATCAATTATTAAAAAGTTTGAATGTTTTGAATCGTGAGTAGCATGTCTGGGTGAAACTGGAGGCCTAAATGATTGATTTTGAGCTTGACAGCTGGGCCAAAACGCCTACAACCATTTGCCACATGTCCGACTAGGCAAGATCTTTTCGTTGATTTGTAATGGGTCTCGTAATTTTATATGTAGCCCAAGATATGTCTTTTTTTTTAAATTTGAACAAACACATTTACTTATCCCTATCAAACTTATTCATTCACAGGCTAACTCTTGAATCAGCTCACAATCAAATACTATAACGTATATGTTATCACAATTCACAACTATATTTGGAATATTTTATAACATGAGTAAAATATTTACTTTAATTGTTTTTTTAAACAAATAAAAATGGTGGCACAATATCCCTGATTTAAAAAAATGCTATGATTGAATGGGAAAAAAAAGTAATTATCAAGAAGAACAATTTTTTGTTGGATTTTTGAATGAGAGAAAGATTACAAAAGAATTCTTTATACGTGGATTTTTCTAACTTTGGCAGGTATGCCAAAATTTTAAAATTACAAACATCAAATGAAATGAAATTAAAATATTAAATAAGGGGATATTGGTTTTTAATACTTACAACTTTCACTAGTCGGATGATATCACTCCCAACTTTCGATTTGTTACCCACCACTCTCAACTATCATCATATTTGTTTTTGTCACTCCCTTGTTAACAGGCCACCAGCGTCGTTAGTGGAGATGCTTATGTGGACGTTTTATGGATGAGTTGGCATGCCTACGTGGAAACTACCATTTAAAAAATCTTAATTTAATCTAACCACCCTTTAATAACAATAATAATAATAACCTAAGTGGGTCCCACCCCACCATCTTCTTATTTTTATGCTACCCCCACCGCCCACCTCCGACCTTCCCCTCCTTTTTCATTCACTTATACAAACCTACAACTAACGAAGCCGGTATAGATGTCGGGACGGAGGATGATGTGTTCGAGTTGAGTTTTCTCCTGGTAGTTTTCTTCACCGATTTTGGTCGATTTGAAGGGTTGGATGTTGTCAGTTGTGGTGGATTGCAATGGCGGGCGGTTTTCGATCACCTTGGTGGTTGTTAAGCTTTGAGTGACACAGAGATTACAAAGATTTAGTTTAATAGTGGAATTGAACGGTTTTGGAATGGATTTGAGAGTAGGGTTTTGAATTTTGAGATTGGGGATTTGAAATCATCGACAGAACCTAGATATAAAATGTTTTAAAAAACAACTCTTCTGACCATTTTATTTGATAATCTAGAATGGGAAATGAAGAAGAATAGCGAGATGGTTGGTGGTGGTTGCAGGTGGATGATGAAGATAAGGGAAGAAGAATGGAAGGGTGGGACCCACTCATGTTATTCTTATTATTGGATTTTTTTTTTTAAATTGTATTTTCCATGTAGGCATCCCAACTCACCCATAAAACGTCCACATCAGCATGACCATTAACGACAATAGTCATTAGTTAACGAGGAAGTGACAAAAACAAATAGAGTGAAAGTTGGGAGTGGTGGATAACAAATCGAAAGTTGGGAGTGATATCATTCAACAAGTGAAAGTTGGGAATATTAAAAACCAATATCCCTTAAATAAGGACCTAAATTGCTTTTGATAGCTAAAGAACGTGTCTAACCAATTAAGAAAAAGTTTGAATATTGCGAATCTTGAGTAGTATGCCTTGGATGAAACTGGAGGCATAAATGATTGATTTTGAGCTTGACAACCGGACGAAACAGTCTACAACCATTTGCCACAAGTCCAAATATGCAAGATCTTTTTTTTCATCTGTAGCCTAAGTTATGTCTTTTTAAAATTTAAACAAACGTTTCTACTTATCTCTATCAAACTAATCCATAAACAAGTATGCTAACTCTTGAATCAGCTCACGATCAATCACATCGTGTAAATGTGATCACAATTTTCACAACTATATCCTTGGAATATTTTATAACATGAGGAAAATAATAACTTTAATTGTTTTGTAAGCATAAATTTGTGTAATATATATCAAAGTATAATTATATAGGGTGGCACACCAACTTCCTCATCCTCACACCACACCTCTACTCTCTCAACCTCCATTCCATTAATGGCATCCTCACCAGAGTACTTACACTTCCAAAATCTCAGACCAATTAAACTCTTAGGCAATGGAGCCATGGGCACAGTCTTCCTTGTTCATGATCACCTAACCGATCCATCTGCTCACTCCAAATTCGCCCTCAAAGTCGTCCAAAAACGCTCCCTTCACGAAAAGTCCGACGCTGACCGCCGCGCCCGGTGGGAAGTTTCCGTCCTCGAACGGTTGAACCAGAAACCCCACCCGTTTCTTCCCTCGGTAAAGTTTAAACTCTTAAGTGTGTGTTAAGTGTGTGTTAAAGTTTAAACAATGGTCAATTGTGTCATTCTGTAAAATCTGGTACCGATACTGATACTGGTTCCATAATAGTCATGTCTATATGGTACGAGTACCATTACCCAATATGAAGTGTTGTAAAAATCCCGACTAGGCGCCGATTAATCACTTCACTGATTAATTTTGGGTTCATCAGCCATTTTATCGGTCAATGGCCAAATCTGACAACAATTACGATTAATCGGACTTAATAGGCTTTTTCTGATGAGGTTATGGCCAAAGTTGACGGTTTCCAACAAGATTCCGTTTAATATCAACGGTTTTCAGCGAAATTTGAGCAAAAATCAGCGGTTCCAGCAAAATTTTAGTCAATTTCTGACCAAAATGTGTTTTTGTATGTATAAAACTGAAAAAATACATATAAAAATGTGTGCGTGTATATATAAAACTGAAATTATACATTAAAGTTTGATCCGATTAATCGCTAATCCTTAACCTGTCGTCCGACTAGCAACTAACGATTTTTACAACACTATCAATATGCAACGGTACCAAAAATCCTAGTACCAAATCTATCATTTCAGCATGGTGCCTATACACTATGGGCACTAGTATGGGAACCGTACCTATACTCGTTACTAAATATTTATCCTAATATTATATACTTAACTCATATTTACATAATACTACCTCTAACGTTTATCTAACAACGTCGTGTTTTAACAGGTAATCGGGTCGTTTGAGAGCGACGAAATAATGGCATGGGCTATCCCGTTTTGCCCCGGTGGTGACCTAAACGTCCTACGTCACAAGCAAAACGACGGCGTATTCTCTCCATCGGTTATCCGGTTTTACTTGGCGGAAATCATGTGTGCATTAGAATACCTTCATACCATGGGGATCGTGTGCCGTGATCTAAAACCTGAAAACATTTTAATCCAAAATTCCGGTCACGTGACTCTCACCGACTTTGACCTCTCACGTGCCCTTACTCCAAAGTCTTTGATTACGTCATCGGAGTCGGAGATTAATAATAATAATAATAATAATCACCGGAAGTTTACACCGTTTGCTAAACTGAAGAAACTGAACACGTCACGCGTGTCTCCGATGATACGTCGGACTGCGAGTTTTTACTCCGGCGAACGGTCGAACTCGTTCGTAGGAACGGACGAGTACGTGGCGCCGGAGGTCGTCCGTGGCGACGGACACGAGTTCGCCGTGGACTGGTGGGCGTTAGGGATACTATCATACGAAATGTTGTACGGTACAACTCCGTTTCGCGGGAAAAATCGTAAAGATACGTTTAACAGAATACTCACGATGCCGTTGAAGTTCACCGGAAAACCAACGCCGTTGACGGACTTAATCACGAAGCTACTGGATAGAGATCCCACGCGCCGGCTAGGGTATGGTGGTGGCGCGTGTGAGATCAAGCAGCACCCGTTTTTCACTGGATTGCAGTGGGACCTGTTAACGGAAGTTGTACGGCCTCCGTTTATTCCGTCAAGGGAGGACGTTGAGTCAACGTCTAAAGTTAGTTGTTTGACCGTAACGGAGTATTTTGAGAATCTTAGGCAGCCGCCGTTAGTGTTGGAATCTCCGTCAAGAGATGACTGTGGATATAATGTATCGTTCACGGAGTTTTAACGGTAGGACGTTAAGGCGGCGTGAGTTAACTGTTAAGTAGGTGAGGGGTATTTAGGGATGGTGTATTTTGTTAGGAATTGCTTAATAAATTTCAATAATTGAATATAAATAAAAGTTATATATTTTAGTGTTTGGAGTATTACAACAGCCTATAAATAAAGGTTTATAATGTTTTAAACAACTTTTGACATGATAAAATCACTTTTTTGCCTTTTGGCTTGCGTTATTAGCATAAATGTGGTGTGGGTAAACTACGTTTAACTAGATATTAAAAAAAGATGTGATTGGTTATTAGTGAGGTGGGCCCTAACTTTTAAGCATCTTGTGATCTTGAACGTTAACCGGATGCCGCATATGGGAAGGAAAGGGAGGGGTGTGAAAGAAGTTGGCGCTGCATAGTTGATTGGGGTGTTGTGGTTTCGAGGGACGTTAATGACTTAGGTGGCTTTGGCGCCAGCCATTGCGCTTCCCAAAACACACAGTCAAGTTGTTTATATGAACCTCAAAGGTTCACATTCCTAGCGGGCTCCTAAATTATTGAACCTCAAACAAAAGGAAATAAACTAATCATGCTTACTCGTTGGCTAAAACAATTTGAGTTTTTAATTGATAGTTAAGTGCTTTGATCTAGTAACATAGTGGATTCTTGATTTAACGAGTTTGATTTGGTTTTGATTCTTGTTTTAACGAGTTTGATTTGGTTTTCAGAATGCTATTGTTTTCTTAATGACTTCAATGGCTCTCACTTGCTTAGGATATTAGATTCTCCCTCATCGTATGCTTAAAACACTTCAAAATTTTCACTTGGGTAAAAAGTTTAGATAAAGTGTTGTTGACATCAAACATCACTATCCACATGAAACATTGTAACCGGTAAACCTTATGACTTGTTAATGAGATGTTCCATCAAAACATCAACATTGTAAAATATCTCATAAATGTGTAGTACCATTTTATATACGGTGTCTTATTTTACTAAAGTAATATTTAAAACTAGCATGTGGACTGTGGAGTATAAGAATGCAATAACATTTACTCGGTTTCATTAGTGTACTTTTTCCTAAAGTATCAATATTGGTCAGCATATATACTTTTTGCTTAAAAACATCATTAAACTTGTGAAAAAATGGCGATAGAAATAATAAGGATGAACTTTACTGTTTAAAATTGATGAGTTGACACTTTGTGGTGCCATATGCTTATTATAATTCCTAATTGCTTTTATTTATATTTCTAAAACAATAAATGTTGTAATATCAAAGTTATAAGTCACGAAAGAAAGAAAAACAATTGCCATGTTTTTCCCATGAATAACCACCAAATTAGAACATCTTGAAACGAGTCCGTCGATCTCTTGGACACACACGTGAAGGGAAGAAGGCTCCGGAAAGAGCAGACATCATATGTTACCATGAATGGTCAGCGAGAGACGCTTGCAGATTTTATAAAAGGGGAATGAAAGAAAAAAAAGAGAAGGTTCATGAGTAGTTTGTGAGATAGTTTTCGAAAAGTTGATGTGAAGGTTTGTATATTCCCGAATTTTATCAGCTCTCGAATACTAAGGTTGTGTGTTGTGGGATAACTAGCAAGAGTTAGTTATCACGTCGATAATGGAGTTTTAACTCTTAACTAGTGTGTTGTCGGTTAACTTTGTTTAACTAATATTTAAAAAAAAAGAAAAACATAATTAAAATTAAATAAACGTGTGTGTGTATGTGTGTGAATATAATTGGTAAGTTTGAAGTGGATTCCACCTATCAAGATTGGATAGCGCCACCATGGGAATGACGCTAGAGGGCAAAATGGTGTTGGGCGCCATCATCGTAGAGTGTTGTGGTTCAACAGCTCCATGGGAGGCTGACTAGGCTCATAACACCTTTTTCTTTTCTCCATGACAGAGAGTCTAAATAATAATCAATCCATCAATACACTAGTACTAGTTATGCAAATGACTTGACTAGTCTTGTTAGGTGTTAAGGTCTATTTTCACAAAGCTATAAAAAGTAGGAACTAATATGATTAGTTGACAAAATTTCTGAAATTACGGGACTGAATTTGATGTGTTCGTGTTAGCCTTCCCCACTATCTTGACTTATACAAAAAGAAGCCGTCCACGAAATATAAATATAGATGTAGTTATTAATGAAAGTAAACATTTTCTTAAGAACAATTCTCGCTTTCAGATTCTAGAAAACTCCAGAAGGATTTACTCTTTTTACTCAAGTTTCCAGTGAAGATCAAGCACTACTTTATTGCTTTTGTCTGCAAAGTTTCAAGAAACGATAAACATGTGAAGAAGATATAAAAGAGAAATTTTTATTATCTGAATTACAATTACAACTAACTAGCTAAAAAACAAACTCAAACTATACATATATATGCACGCTAACGCGGCCGTATATGTACATACAATTACACCCGTATAAGAACATACACAAGCGTATATGTATATAATATACGCCCACATTGTCTTACTTGTTATTTTAATTTAGGTTTTATGAATTCTTTATTCAGTTATGACATAAATGAAATGTGAAATTCTTACGTAGTCTATTCCCTCTCGAATGACGAATCCTGTAATTTTAATTAAAGAGAGTATCTTAAAATTCATAAGAAATTTGCTTGTTTATGTGCCATTTCATTCTATGCTCATTTATACTCCAATAATCATGTGATACCAATTAAATTTTAAATGTACACCAACAAATTTTGAGTATACAATTTTATATGCAGTTATTACTATATAATAAACAGGCAAATTTTTAGAAAAGTTAAGAATACATTTAGTCCTTCGCTTGTGTAAGGTACTAATTAAACGCTTAAAAAAAACACAAGACATAATGTCATAACCCCTATTTTAGATACATGGGCTATAAAAGTTGACTTAATTTAGCTGGCTCAAGAGCCGGTCTAAATAAGAACACCTGTAAATAAAAATAAGTAAAAAGTGGGATATGATATGCATACTTCAACTAAGCATTTGATAAAAACAAATACAAACTTGTATTTTAATTAACAAGTTTTATTATGTTTTTATAAGATTTTCTTAAGGAAAAAAGTATGTGAAGTAGGTGGTGGGGTTCCATATATCCAAACCAAGAATACATCCTTCCGACAGACTCATACCCACGATTGGGTTGTCGTGAAATATAATACCACTATGGCAATAATAAGGTTAAAATGTCATCGTACCTTTTAAGCTAATCCAATACTAATCGAGTGTAGATCCTGCATTCATACATCATGTTGCGGTTGTTGTTGCCTTATCATATACACAGTAAATTTTTTATTCATAATCGGTTAATTATTATGTTAAGTATTTATAAATGCGCGTCACAAATATATCACTTATGGAAATAGTTATCTTTGCGTAGGGTAGTTCACATGGGTGGATTCACAATTTTCTTCTATTGGTGTTATTCTTTTTCATTTCAATAATATCTATCAACTTAACGTATAAATTCTCAGGTTGGTTGTTCGACACTTTAAACTTGTATAGTATGCTAATCTAAAAATATTTACTTATAACCTCAAGTCGGTTACTTTAAATATTTATATAGCATTTATAAAATATATTCAATATATACGTGTGTAAGAAACTAAGATAGGCAAGTGTAATTAAAAACATATATAAAATATGTGCCGAAGAATGCTTGAACTCATGACCTACCACTAATAGAGAGACAAGTGAATGAGTCGAGTAACTAACTACTAGGTCAAGAATAGTGAATGTGTACGTTAAGTTATGATAGCCATCTATTACATGTATGGGGTTGTCGAAATATATAATGTCACTCGAATTTCGAATGCAAAAAAGTAAACATGAACTTTTTTTTACCGGATCAATATGCCACCGATACCTAAAGGGTATGCCCATCCGTGGTTGTCCGTTGTTCACAGACTACAGTGGACCGAAACTAATAAAACAAAAGGTAACGGGGATCTACTACCCAGTTAATACACATTTTTTGGAACAACACTAATGCACATCTAAATATCTAATAACCTATTGATACACAATTGACAATTCATCATGGAGGTGTACATGAGCCAACTTGTGTATAGCTGGCCCATGGTTCAAACCGTCAGGAGTCAAGACACACTCATAGGGACCATTTTAGATTCTTCGTTTTTATTACTAAAAAGTTATTGCACACACCTTCAAAATCAACTGTTGTTTTCACCAATTTGTCCAAAACTATGATCCATCAATTCACGGACTCTTATTTTGTAGACAACAATTTTAAGTGCACATTCACGGATCTTAATTCCACTAAGGGCATATAGGTTTCAAGCACCTCTAGCTATACCGGGGCAGATCCAGTGTTTGGTCAGGGGAAGCGTTTACACACACTCAAGTCCATAGTTTATTTTATAAATTTGTATATATTAGGTCCAAAACCCAAGTGACCCATCCAAAAAAAATTTAGTGACCCATCCAAAAACAATTTAGTGACCCATTCAAAAGATTTTTTGAATGCTTGTGTAATTTGTAGCGTTGAAAAAGAAGCACTTTTAAGTGTTACGAATGAAACTGGACCGTTTTCAAAAGATGAAATCGCGTAGAGGTCAGTTGTAATATGTATTTTGTTTATCTTTAATGAAATTTATTGTTTACATTTCTATACGTAGTTTGTTTAATGTAAATTTTTTACTCGACCCGTTTCTGTTTGACCCGACCCATTTTTGTTTGACTTTTTTTAGTTAGAATTGACGAGTTCTAGGTTGAACCTTTTTTTGCACCCACTGGCTAAATTTTCTGAATCCGCCACTGTAGCTATACCTTTTGCGAAATGTGTATGTTATGTATACTACGGATATATATTTATATTGACATTGTACTTTTTCAAACGTCAACCCTGTGATACTTGAATTAAAGGGAAATAAACCATGATCAAACTTTGTGTCATTCCACGTGGAATGCATGATGAAACCTATTATTGTATACTATTGCTAAACCGTAAGATATTATTTATTATTAATCAACTATATTTATGAGTGCAAATGAAAATAATAACAAAGTAACATAACAAAATCATCTCCCTTAAAAACTGTAAATATTATTCCAATCAACCATAACTAATAGTCTAACACGATCCATTTGCTATATTCATTCCACGTTGATTCACATTCACATATTAATAGATGAGTATGCTTGATGAAAAGGAGTTTGCTGATATAAGTTTAAGGAGAAACTTCAATTATATCATGAAGAAAAACTTCAACTAAACCTTTTAATTTATCTCACATTGATTTTACACTTTTACTTCGACTTTATAGACATCATAGTACTAACGCGGCCCTAAAACTTTTACGTGTAATTGATAGACATCATAGCTCTTAAAAAGTAACCGAAGTAGTCAAAATAAACCTTGAATCCACCCCTATCAGTAACAACCATATCAATATCTATAACTATAAGAGGTTGCTTGGAAATCTCGGACTGAATTATTGAAAGGCCGCACTGATTAAGAGATAGCTTTTGAATCATTGGGATGTCTTTGAAACTTAACTATTAAGAGATTTCATAAACCATAAATTAAAGAAAAATTTCTCAAAATGACCCTTTTTAAGAGAGAGTGTGGAAAATAGCCATAAATTTCAATATATTCCTAAAATGGCCCGTCAAATTTGGACTGAGGAGACGAGATCTGGAAAAATCCTTAGGCCAATAAAATTTTGACAAGCGGATTTTTAAAAATATTGGGGGACCAGTCCATATTTTTCATTAAAAGTTTTTCTTAAAATACAGTCTTTTCCGACGGTCTTTTAATGTTTCCTAAAGGGTCCCCTCAACTTCCAAAAACATGGGAAATTGTGCAATCAAATCCAATCTTTCAAGATGCATTTAGGGTGAATTTGTATCAAGAAAACGAGTTAGTAGTTTATTTCCTATGTGTTGAAATCTAGTCCACACCTTCAAAATTTATTACTAATCCGTCTACACCGACAATATATTATGCGATTCCGTCTATTTCGACATGATCGTCCAAATAATATACATGAGTTATCTTCATCATCTTCCCATTAATACAACGTGCGGAACTGAACAATGCACTCGTTGCCGAACGTTGAGATTATGTTGCCGTCGTAATAGGATCCAACGAACCCGGGACCCATACCCATAACCTCCACTTGATCACCCCTCTTAAACTTCATGATTTGATTCAAGATTAGAGTTTGATGAAAATATGTGAATGGATTATTGAGGATTGAGGAAGATGATAGATATAATGTAAATATGGACGGACAAGTAAGAATATCCTACATACTCGTCTCCTTCGTACAAATTTTAAAGATTCGTGTCTTGAAAGACAAATTTGTAATTCCATGAGTTCAAAATTTGGACGGTCGAGATAAGAATCTTTAATAAACCGTCTAGCAAGACAACTTTTAAATATTAAGATTTCGTGAAGAATATGGACGGGTACCTCAATCTTTTTAAAAATATGATCCCCTTAGTTCAAATTTATCAAGTAAGTGTCTTGAAAGACAAAATGAAATGACACATTTTTTCATGTCTTTAAATGTGTAGGGGTTAGATAAGAAATTTAAATAATACGTCTGGGAAGAAAGCTTTGGAAAATAAATTTTAGTCCAAAAATATAGACGGGTCCCTCAATATTTATAAATCTATGGTCTTATTGGTACAAATTCACCCTACATGCGTCTTGAAAGACTGAATTTGATTGCACAATTCCCCATGTTTTTGGAAGTTGAGGGACCCTTTAGGAAACATTAAAAGATCGTCGGAAAAGACTGTATTTTAAAAAGAACTTTTAATGGAAAATATGGACTGGTCCCCCAATATTTTTAAAAAATCCATCGGATTTTTACACTTGTCAGAATTTTATTAGCCTAAGGATTTTTCCAGATCTCGTCTTCTCAGTCCAAATTTGATGGGCCATTTTAGGAATATGTTGAAATTTAGGGCATATTCCACACTCTCTTGAGAATTTTCCCTAAATTAAAAGGTGTTTTTTTATATAAACCAAACACACTATATTACCTCTTAATAAAAATACTATCAAACAATCCATAACTCTAGTAATAAAATATAGCTTTAAAACTCTAGTTGTTTGACTTGTTGAGTTGTTTCTATCACTTTTCCTTGAAAACCGTTTTAAGATTTTAAGATAGTGATTTGTCAGGCCCATATTCAGAATAATTAATTTGGCCCAAAAATTGTTGTGTTGAATGTTGATATTCAGCCCATGAGAAGACGTAAATTGCAAACCTACCTACCTAGCTCTATTCATGAGGGCCCATCATTGATTATATATTCTGCAATTATTTCAAAAGATATGGCAAAGCACTATAAAATCTTTGTATGTTTAATGCATCACTGTTGAGATATATATGTATGTGTTGGTAAGCTGAAGAAATCAATGAACGTATGATGTGGACGAGTCATGTTCAGATGATAGTAGTAGATTTTAAATTAATATTTATTTAATGAGATTTTCCATGAGAAATAATGAGGTATGAATGTTCAGAGGGAAGGAGTGGTTATGCTGGTAAGGATGTATGGTCAAAAAATGGGATGGTTGAAATCTCATCATATGATTCGAACTTGAGTAACGGTGTTTAGTGAGCCAAAGGCTTATCACATATCCAAACACCATTTTAAAAAACAATAGACATCATAGGGACGTGTTCGTGACATGAGCTTAACATTCGCTACGGACACCCACATTTGTAGTGAAGAACGGGACCGGACATGGTGGTTGGGCCATGGTTGGGATGTTTTATTTTTTCTTCTCAAGTTTCAAGAATTTAAAATAATTTACTTCGATATATAAATGTTTGTATTATTATATTAAACTTGTTAAATTATAAATTATAATACTCAAGTTCGAATCATATGATGAGAATTGATTGTTTTTGCAACAAAAATAAGTATACAAGTTTGTGAGTTTGTGAAATAGAATATTTTTGTGAAGGATGAAAGATTGATTAAGAAAAAGACTTTTAAAAATACAGATATATCACTAATTTGACTTCACATCATCCAAAACGCGCGCGCTCTCTCTTTCTCACGGGTTACCTTTCCCTTCTCTCGCTATTTCTTTACTTAGACCAATAATCCAACCTTGCATAGCTCCTCACTTTCTTCTCTCTTCACTCCCTCAACACAACCATTTTTGGCGTTCTGTAGCGATGGACTTTTGCTTGTCGCTATTCCCATCCTTCACCCCTCTCTTGCACAATGCAGTCATCGCCGGTGTCAGAGTGGTGAAATCCTCAACAATCATGTGTTTAAAGAACTACCAATAAGTATGGCATGCTAAAAAGTTATAAGGTCGTTGTAAGTATGATAACACTACAATGCAAATTGCTTCGATGGATCAAACAAAAATAAAGCAAAAACTAGTTTTAAAATTTTGGCGGTGATTAGTTAACGATCACCAATGAATTACCATCAATGGAACAATGTAGCAAAAGAGCCTTGTTCATTTGGACTCGGCATCAACATATGTCTCTGACCATTGACCAGCATGCCAATGCGAAACCACCACCAGTCCACCTTGCGTAGCTCACACGTCCCGACCACTATGGATAGCATTTTGAGGCCATGGCGAGAAACGAAAAGGGAAATAGAATACAACACTTAATCCAGTCTTGAGTACTACTACTATACAACAATAACCTATAGTTACAACAATGGAGTTTCTTATTCCCATATCTATCCATCTATATTCACCACTGCAGGTGCATAATATTATTCCTAATCATCCCAACATATTTCAAGTTTCACCTTCTTCCCCTCCACATATCATTTACAGAAACAAGACATGCTTATGCCTAGACTCATTTTACAGCTTCTGTTTATGTGCACATGTGCATTTTGCATGATTCTCTGTAAGTGTCTGAAAAATGTTTAAAAAACAATACATAAATAGTCGTATTTGCAAATGATCAAAATAGTTATGAGTGTTTTATTCATATGTCATACCTGGGCTTCTTTCTTAAGCTCTTTTATATAGTCAACAGCTAAATCCAACATGTCTGCCGTGTTTGTTTGCTGCAAGTACCACATTTGCAGGCTTTAATTATATGCATACAATGACGATAACAATAATAACATTAAAATTAACTTTTATAAAACTTTAATCTTACCTTGTCCATATTTGGGACAAGCTCTTGTAATTTCCTCATTCTTTCACTTATTCGGGTCCGTCTTACCTGAAAAGATCCAAAAAGAGCATTCAATTGTACGTTCACAGCATATGAATGACAACAAACATTTTACATACTTATGACATGATAAAAATTTCTCAGTTTGACACGAACCCATTTGACCCGTTACTCAACCCACCCGACCCGCCATTTTTCAAACATATTTATTTACCCTCTCGGCAATGCTTCTCGGGTGAGTAGCACAACCCCGCTTTGCTCGGCTCCTTAAGGGCACAGTATCCTGAAATTGCATTAATTTATCCAACTCAGCAGTTCTTGCAGGCAAACTCAAGTGATGAACAAGTGAAGTAGGAGGACGAATTCTCGCCACATCATTATGCTGCGTAGGAAAACTTATAATCAGGTTGAAAAAAAGCTAAAACAATCATCTACCATACAATTTTTAACCATCAAATACCTGATTTTCAGAAGAATTTAAACTTGACAGCTTACTATGATCACTTTCTCCAAACTCTTTCAAGAAACTATCCGATAAAATATCACTATCATCCCAAGAACTCGAACCAAAACCTCCATCATTAAGTTCACCTTTCATTTCCATAACTTTCGCCTCGTTTTCAGGGATACGAGGCAGCAAACCAGACGAAAAACCCGCGTCATTCTTCAACCTCTTTGTTATATTCCCCGCACGAGGTCCAAAATCATCCATCGATCTCATCACCGGGTAACCTATGAATAACATAATTAATTTCGAATCTTGATAAAGTTCTTGTAAACTGTTCATTAACAACAAACAAGAGGCAAGTTGAGCCTAAAAAAATTCAAATATATATATAAATTATATATACTCATATAGTTATATACCATCCACTTGCAGTAAGTAATAAACATCTAAAATCAAGATAATTGCTTTTGTTGGAAAGTACATGTATTTATCCTTTTTTATCTACAAAATCTTACCTAATTTAGGGTTCTATCAATTATCAAACAACTGTTCATACCAAATTCAAGACTCAAATAATTTTCCCCAAATAGTTTATTCAAGAGTATAATAATTGACTGTCCTGCTACTCAAAATAAAACAAACATACAGACAAATTCAATTATTGCAAATATGTAACAGAGAGAAAGTACCATTGTCGAGATCTAAGTGAGAGAAAAATCCAGCCGGTGAGCTACTCTGACGAAGAAGATTATTATTAATATTATTATTATTAGTATTAATATTATTATTATGATCCGATTGAGGTTGAAATTGAGTTTGATTTTGATAAACAACCGGCTGCTGCTGTTGCTGTGACTGTGAATCTGAATAAACCTCCTGCTTTACAGAATCCATTAACTGTTTCTCAAAACCCCCAAATTGGCTCATAATCGGGTCCGTTTCGGCGTTAGAAACCCTAGAATTGAAAAACGGGTCGGTATCGTCGTCTCCATACAACCCGCTGTTAATCAAATCGGAGAAGTAAGAGCTCGGTGCGGATCTGTATCGGGTCAACCCGGAGTTCATACCCGATTGTTGATTGTGGAGATTTGGATCCATTGGAAGTGAATTGAAGTGAAATTGAGTAGTATTTAAGAGATTGAAATGAAGGTGCTAGAAAGAAAGCAAAGGTAGGCTGACTTTAATGGTTGAATATGCAAAAATAGAAAGTTGCTAAAAATAGCATAGGGGTGATGATAATAAGAAGAAGAAGAAGAAGAAGAAGAAGAAGTAAGAGTGGGTGATGAATAATATTATGAAATGGTGTGAGTGCGAATGAGAAGTGAGTATTGAAGGGTGTAGAGAGGAGGAGGAGATTCAGGTGAGATTTGTGCACGCATGTGAATAGTGTTGGGAACTGAGGGTAAATAATAATAATACTATTATTATTATTATTATTATGATATAGTAAATCTATTGATGTTACTGTTTTACCGTTAAACCGTACTCGGTAAGGTTTAATATATAGTTTTTGTGGGTACTCGAGTACAAACTGACAAATAATGTTCACGTGACAGAAATTCGTTTTAAAAGGAGGATTCCTATACACATGTTTACATCAATCTGATAGGGTACCATCAGTTAAATAGACGGATTCTTCAAACGGTAGTTTAAAGGGTAGGATGTCAGATTATAATAGGCTGCTTTTCTAATGACCGTTTGAAGGTTCGTCAAACGATCATTTGAAAAGGCCCTTTATGCTATAGTAGTATAACTGTTTGTCTCCATATGGTACCCGTCGCCTCTCGTCACTCCACGCTGACTCTTTTAGAGAGAAGGTTGTAAATGTAATCACTGACTTAATTAGCATGATACTTGTTAGTAAAATATATATTCTTGATGGATAGCAATGAGTGAATGCATGGTGGTTTAGTTAACGCTCACAAAAACAACTATAAATCTTTCTTGTGTTGCTTTCTCTTTATCTTTCAACTTGTTTACTTATTGTTTTAACCTATAAGTTTTTCAAGAAATTAGTTGTGAATAAGCGGATATATTAAAAGATTGTCATTAAAATTAAAAATAACTTATTTAACCCTTCTAGGACTACAAGATTTTCACCACTTTAAGGTATCCTAGTTTCTTCCCAATTGAATGGTATGCATCATTCTCATCTTCATGATCTAATGATACTAACTTTTATAAAGTTGGTTCTCATGAGCATATCTCTTTATTGCTTTTCGATTTTCGAAGCTCTAACTAAAGTTATTAACACCCTAGAAAGCATAGGAAATAACTTTCTATGATCCATTGTACAAGTCTAATGATTAAGTAGAGTCCGGAGTGGGAAGTTTGAAATTAATCAACTTCACTTTTCTTGCTAAGTGGATGAGGAGGATGAAAGTAGAGGAAGAATCTCTTTAGTTTAATTGTATCCGAGTAATCCATAACATCTCTAATAGGGATTACATTAGAATGGCTAAGAAACATTATCCGTTACTTGGTCTAAGATTGTAAATGTTAAGAAGTTGTGTGAGTGCGTATGCCGTGTTTTATTTCAAGGATGTTTTCAAGAGAAAGGTTAGAACAAGTTTCAACATCGGATTCCAGAAAGGTACTAGGACTGGAAGTTTTCTTTTAAAGCTTTCTTTCCTAATTTGTATGAAGTGATGAAGTGATGTAATAGGAAATGGGCTTAGAGTGGCTTGGATTTGTTCTCAGTGAAACCTATAACATCGACGCCTATGTATGTTACATCTTTTGTGCCTTTGGTGGTGACTTTCATTTGGCTGAAGTGAGTGCCAATCAAAAGTTTCATGTGACATGTATAGACTTTTGCAAAGTCATCCCCTCAGGCTGAATCTTCATTATGGAAGTGTAAATATTTAATCTTTAGATTGTTGGTTCTATAGTACTGTTGAAGAATCGACCAACCATGTTTTTTCTTTATTAAAAAATGAAAGCAGATAAAAAGACAGTTTTAGTGTGGACAGCTTTGATTTCTCTGGTACAATCTCTACTAGGCAATAATTTGATGTGTTATATATTAGTCATATACATGCCGAAATGGAGGAGGAAAGTCCTACTAGCTCTTTGTTATTCTACTTGTTGGTTTCTGAGGAAGTCTAGAAACGAGTTGGTCTTTTAACAGTTCATCACAGCAAAGGTATTGAAAATACGTTAAGGTTTAAGCGCTCTCATGGATCAACACATGTGAAAGTGGAGCCATGGGGGTTCTACTGCAAGAACAAGCAAAAATCGTTGATTGTTGAACCATAAGTGGAGCCACGGGGTTGGCCGTTGGGTGTCTTATTTATTAAAATAGTTTTTTATCATTTAATATATATGTTATAGTTACTATTTTTGACATTTTTAATTACTTTAAGTGTAAACTTTTCAACAACCTTTCTAAATTTTAAACTTTAAAACAAATAAACAACTATATTTTATATAATTAAAAATTGAATATAAAATGTGGTGATTATGTTTTAACATATTTAGATGCTTTTGTCTTGTTAAAAGTTTTCTATTTTCTAAATGACATGTGTTTTCCTTTCATTCATTAAAAGGTAAATTAAAAGGTTTTTGATTTACCAGGTCATTAGAAAAAAAAATATCACTTTCAATTATTTTCTCAAGTGAAGAAATTATAGAATTGGTTTTTCTCATGAAGCGGGTCATTGTTTCAAACGAACGTGACTCATGGACAATTGGACATGAGTTCAAGACGTTACGAATGAAGATTGAGACTCTTAAATCTCCTATCATTCAGATTATTTTAGTTGGTACCATTGGATTTCGTTGTAATTAAACATTTTTTGTTGGAGAGCTAACCTAGATACAATACCGACTTTGGTAGCTATATCCCTTAGATGGGTTCAAATTAGCTCAACCTCATGCTATATTTGTGAAGAAGGTTTTCGTCTTGTAGGCTAGCTCACGAAGTTTGAATTGGAAATCGGCATGGCTACATGGTGTAAGTTAGTTCCTCTTTATGTTTTTCTTTGTCAATTGTCATGATATTTTGGTTATTATAAATACCTCCCACTCTCCCATATAGCCTTGTTATCAAGAAAAAAGATTCTATACACATGTTGGAGACTGGAGTCTTTGAAAAGGTTGAAATGAAAGAGTCTTCAAATGGTAAGGCTCTCACCCCACACAAGATCATCGAAGACAGTATCATTTCGATGGATGAAGAATAGAAGTAATTTGTATTCACTACTTGTAATATCTTTTTTGGGTTGCCTCTAGCAGCTTCTTAATTACTAGACTCATCCCTTTTCTAATACATACCACCCAACAATCTAAAAAGAATATATTTTCTCATGCTTTCGTATTAGAAAGCTCTTATAAATTATTGCCATGGTTTATACATAATCTTCTTTTGACATTTTTTTACAAATCATATTATACACCCTTCATCATCTCCTACTTCTTATTTCACTCCATTTAATTACATTCATCTAATTCTCTAAAATAAAAAATATAAAAATAAAAACTGTGAATATGGATCGATCAAGTTCACAGGAAAGTCAAACCGTACCCGAAGACAGAAGGCGTGGCCGGTTCAGCGACAGCTGGGTCGTCTCGGTTGAAGGTTTAATAAACAATCCAAAAGCTGAAGAATGGACTGCTGACATGTTCCTGATAGGTGATATCGTGGACGAGATCAAAATCAGTCATCACATATACACTATGGCGCCTTATAAGAACAGGGTCCAAAAGATTCAAAATAACTCGTACCTAAGGAGACGTGGTTCGAGTACCAATCAGGCCCAAGGACCATGGGCTTCGTTGACCAGCCGGAGCCGAATTGGGTCCTTTTACTATTCGTTTCTTCTACATATTTATTTTTTTCTTGTGTTTTGTCATGTTATTGTATAATTTTTCATGTTACAGTGAAGGATTAATATTTTCCTCACAGTTTTATTTTGCAGATTACAATAAAATGCACTGAGATTTTTTATAATACAAAACAAAATGCACAATACAAGTTAAAGAAAACTATAATGTTATATATATATTTAACAGATTTTTAAATAAAGTTAGCATTATACACTAAAGATGTGAGAAAATGTCAAATATAGATTTCAAAAATACAACCTTGTATAATTTGACTATGTGTAATGTGTTGCCAATTTGTCATTGTCTAACCACAAGTAGTATTTACACAATTAACTCTGATAATAAGAGTTATTTACACAAATAGTCCCTCTAATTAAAAAATAATTATATCTTTGAGGTCTAACGTTAATATATTATAAAACGCTAAGAATTTTAAGTTAACATAGCTCGTTTTTTATTTTTTTTCCATTTTTTTCTTTCTGAAAGGCCCGTTTTGCATAATTTGATCTTAAGTTTGTCTTTGCGTCCATAAAAAACACGTCACATAGAGTGACATTTGATACATGACCAACAGATTGGTGCTTAAACCATGTTACAGTATGTAACATCCAAATTTACATGTCCATAAGATATCTAATGTTAACTTTACAAGTGAATATCAAGGGTTGGGAACACACAGATGCACGCTTACAAAATGCTTGACAAGCGACTCTTTCTTATTATAAAACAAAAAACTCAAGACATACAAATAACTTTAAAATATAACTTGGGTTATATAGCCAACCCTTTACTTGGTCCCTACGAAACAACTACACCAATTGTATTCTATTACAACTACTAACAAATATAAGTTCCAAACCATGACTCAATAAAACTTAAATGATTAAAACAAACTGATAAAATTCAAATAAATAGATAATGATAATAATTAAATTAATTATTATCTTGATCTCCTCCAAGCCACCCCATGAGATCATACTCGAACCGCCCTACGTATTCTGGTGTTGCTCAAGTTTGACATCTAATACATACAAAGTAATATTTTATTTTATCCAAACTGAGACTTGACACCAACCCTTCAAAATGGGGCGGTGCCTGAAGTTATACATGTTACACCCATTAGTATGACTTTATGTTAACTACACCCTCAACTTTTAGTCATATTCAAACAGGAGTGTATGAGTATCATATTGGCGCTTATGGCTCTGCAGAGCTAATGATGAATTGTATACATTCATATAACCTTGGGTTGGCATATGGCCAGGGTATCACCATAGTGTTTATTTGAATAGTGTTCAACACGCCTGAGCAGACATATTGTACATATATGTAATATGTTGCCTTTGTTATGCAGGCTTGTACCCAAAACCATGCCAGTTTTCCAGTTTGTCAAATCTTGATCAATTGCAATCCAGCAATATTCAAGCTAGTTTATGGTTTATTCTTGACGCGTATAAACTGTTCAAACAACACAATACAAATTAGCATAAAGTCAACCTACGGTACAATCATCTTATGCAAGTTACAACTTTCTTTGAAATTCAATACTTACACCAAATTCCATTGAGGATCATATCCTTGCAGTAATATCCCTTGAAACCTTTATCGATTGTAGTCTCAGATTTTATCAAAAGAAGAAACTAAAGGGGTGTTTGAGATTGCATATTTTCATCAACTTGTAACTTACCAACTTTTTTAAAAGTAATAATGTAAGAGAGAAAAGTTAATAAATAACATTTTTGTAACTTATTAACTTATTGAAAAATTAAAAATAGTTTTCATAACAAATCCCAAACACCCCTAACAAAATTTCCGATGGGATTAGATATCTAAATACACAAATATTAAACTATTTCAATGTTCATCACAATTAACAAATAATAAACAAAGAATCACATAAATCAACCATTTATACAATTGACGTTCTGACGATTTAAAATCCATATTCCTTCAAATTTGAGCTTGATACATTGACATAGATTCAGTTCAATTAAAGGTCACTTTTCAATTTTACGTTTGAGAATGTTCTGCTAGACCTAATTACTTATCAGATTACATCAATATAATTCAATCCTGGCTTGATTAACCTTCTTTTTTCTAATCACAACTATGGGTTTGTAATAAAATAAATTGAGCCCAACATTTTGAACACGTTACTTTGTACAGATGCATCAATTTTAAAAACTCAAATAAAAACAATTTATTGTTTGGTTAAATTTAAATTTAAATTTAAATTGAATCCATAAAATCTTAAAATAAACAATTTTAATGACAGAATTACAGAAACTATCATTTATGTTTACATCAAATTTCAGTGGTTGTCCTTTATCTTCAAAAGTAACATAATTTGTATTTTATGTATCAAAATGTTTCACCATTTGTCCTTTAACAATAACTCAGTTAGTTTTTCTCGTTAAACGTTATCAAGATGTGGGCAAATTAGTCATTTTAATAATTTATTTAAACAGACATCTTCAAATAATTAGAAACAATTTAATTAAAATATTTATAAAAATATAATTATAATAATCAACCCAACCCCCCTCCCGTCTCCTCTTCTTTCTCCATTGCCACCGAGCTCATCTCTTGCAAGCCACCACCGCCGTCTTCTCCGGCAACAAAGCCCTCGCCGTTCCCACCGAAAACAACCACCACCACATCCGTCTTACACCCATATCTCCAACATCCCGTATACACCATCTTCCCATTCCACCGCCGGCACCATCTCCCACCTCCATGGCAACCAAAAACTCTTCTCTCTCATAAACCCTTTACAACCAATGCAACAATCGTCTCCACTGTCGGAAACCCAACGGCGCCACTAGGACCATGATTGAACCCTAATAATCGTTGCCAAAAACCTAATAAACAAAGACAGATCTGATGAAGGGAAAGTTGTGGTGGTGGTTTCCGGTAATGGAGATAGGTGGAGGTGGAAGACGGTGGTGGCAGTGACAGATGGCGTGTGTGGTGGTGGCAGTGACATTGTCGGTGGCTGGTGGTTCTGTGGATGGTGGTGGCCGACGGTTCTTGATAGTGGTGGTCGGCGATCCTGTTGCGGTGGTTGGATGGTGGTTTGGGTTTGTGTGGGTAAAGTGTAGAGAAGAGAGTGAGTGTGTGTGTGTATGCAGAAAGAGAGATGAGAATTTGAGTTAGAGAGAGAGAGATCTTTTAGGGAAAATTCCCTAAATGATCCCAAAGAAGAGAGAAAAGAAAAATCCTTATTTAAGTCAAGATTTCCAAAACAATCCAAAAAATATGTATTGAGGTGACAACTTGGAAAAATAAACGAAGAGATTTTTTAACCAATCAAAATCTGACACGTGTAAAGGTTCTGACACACCAGACGAGATTCCGACCATATTTTTAACTTAATTAACTTTTTAAAAAACCGTCTCTCCAGACGGTTTTTTTATGTTTCTCGTCTGGTCCGTTCAAATTATTATTCACTACCTTCTTCCACATCTTCATCTTCTTCTTCTTCATCTTCATCTTCATCTCCAAAATCTCCATTAATATTCAACAAGTCTCAAAACACCTCTCGAAGATGGTGTCTCCGGAGTACGAGTAGAACCACCTCTCGGCGGCGGAGGAGACTACGGAGATCTGCCCAGCGGTGACGACAGACTGTTTCTTGAAGTAGGTGTCGCCGGAGAAGTTGTGGACGGCGGCGGTAGTGTGGTGGGTGTTGGTGGCGCCAGCGGAGATGATGCAGGGGAGATGGGGCTGGTGGGGAAGTGGCTGCCGGAGGTGAGGAACTGGTTGTTGGCGGTGGTGATGCGGCGGTGACGGGTGGTGGAGATGAAGAAGAAGATGAAGATGATGATGATGATGAAGATGAAGATTAAATATGGTCTGTTACTCTGTTTATTAAAAATAAACTATTAGTGTGTTATGTTAGTTACAATAAATAAATTGATTGAAAAAAATAAATTAAGTTTGTTACCCAAAAATATTTTTAAAGCAATAAAAAAATATGTTATTGAACAAAAACGAGGTTATGTCATGCCATGAAGATTGTTAAATATCACTATTACCGGTTATTAATTAAGTTTAGTTGGTTTTAAGCTTTTAGCCTACAAAGGTTAACTCATGCCAAACTCAATTCATGAATGGAGTTTTTGTAAAAAGCGTAAAGGTAATAATAACTGTTACCATTTTTATTCTTATAATTATTTAAAATGATCAATGATTTATGTGGTATGATGTAATTTTGTTGATCAATGGAGGAGGTTATTGCATGCGAGATTGATGAGTTTGTCGAGCTGCATATATATAGTATTTAAAACCTTATTACATATTGATGTATATTATACAAAAAACAATAAACCTAACCAATGTTTGGTTTCCTTTGAAAACGTGTAGCACCGGCAAACACAAATAAGGCGTTTTCGAATCCGTAAAATGGGTTTTTCGATGTAATTTGAGCGTTTTAAAGGCGTGGTTCGTTTTGGGTCCCGAAAGTTCGTTTTCGATGTAATTTGAGCGTTTTAAAGGCGTTTTCGAATCCGTAAAAGGGGTTTTTCAAATTGAACAAGCGGGAATAATTTAGTAACATAAAATCCAATATTTTATATATTTGAAATGTTCGGGATATAAATCGGGTCGGTTTACATAAAAACAAATACAAGATAACCCGAAATTGACGAATGTCACAGATTGGGTCAGTTGTCCCACTCAATGGAACATTTCATTCTCATGGTTGTGCATGATATGGCTCTTGATTGGTTGGATAGTCTGGCATATAGGATTTCCTTGTCGTGGGCAGATACCGTGTTGGCCCTTTCTCATTGATCCATCGTGTGCTCGTATATAGTACCATGATCCCAACACGTGATTAGTCTTTTCCCTGACACATGTCAATTTGTGTCTTGTCACGACAAGTCTTCTGCTATGTCTATTAATTATAACTTGACAAGTCCCTAGTCCGCAAGAGATATGTATCTGTTGCTGTAGAGAGTATTCTTCCTGCGGGTGGATATTTGCGAAAGATCCTCCGTTTCGCGGAGGACCTACCATTTGTTGTATGGGTTATTCGTTACCCTACCTCCACACAGATTAATATATTTTATTAAATTAATTGTTAAATTTGGTGTTAACAGAAATATACATTTTAAGAACTTGCATATCAAAATCAATTTTGAATCAAATAGGTTCTAAAGTGTGAATTGTATGAATGTGTAAAGTTGTGCTTGGAAAGAAGAGTATAGATGAATCACGCACGGACTGAAAAATCAACTTTAGATTACCTTTTACTCCACAATTCTATTCATGGCCCATTTTTTATATTATAGTTGTTTGCATCTTCGATAAAAACACATTGATGTTTGCTTTTTTGTTTCCAATTGAAAGTAAAAACAGTTATTTAGTAGGCATTGTTTGAAATAAGTGACATGAATTATGTCATTGAATCCGTTCATCCATCTTTCATAGTGAAATGCTTCCAATCACATCTAAAGTTTATAAGTACAACTCACGTTCATTCATTTTTGACCGATTGATTCTGACATCCCATTTTGCGGTTAATATTTATATAGCTTCTTAAGAATTTTAGAGTTGTGTTTAAAAAAGCTTGGCGATCATAAGTTTGATTATTATTGTTGAAATATTCTTTTTACACCGGTTGTTACCGTTTTAGATACGAATAATAAGTGTGTCAGTCATGTCGTGAATACTAAGAATGACAACTGGTCGGATTTGGAACGAATTTAGGTAATTCTCAATCTCATACTCGATTATAAAAGTGTGTCTCATACCAAACCAAAACCAGACAGACATCTATTGGGTAGTTATACCCATCGGGTATACTAACGGGTTTCGGCTATATCCGTTAGTTTATTAAAAAATACTCGTTAGGTATACATGACCTAAAATCCACCATGCATCTAACTATTAATCAAATACATTTGGGGATGGCACGGGACAGTGAGACTTGTAGGATTTGGGAAGACGGTTAAAATATATGCATCATATATACTTAAACTAATTTAAAAAAAAAATCATGTATGGTATATAATCAGATAAACTGGTATATGTTATTAGGTGGTTATATCGTGAACAAAAATCAAAAGTGATCATATACACAATTACCCAACCCCGTATAAGTCGAGGATATTCCGAGTTTCAAATATTCTCATCGAGTTCATATTTATTGACATCCCTAATGAAAAATAATACGATACTTGTATCAATAAGGAAAGTTGGAGGCATTAGTTAACGGGTTAAATTATTTTATAAAGGGGACAAAAATGAGAAATATGAGAATAATTTGTAGTAAAAAAATCTCAAAAATAAATAATAAGAAAATCTTAAAAACAAAAAAAAGTAAAGAATACAACTAAATGTTTCTCTCGTCGCCCTAACTCACTAAAAAAGACACAATGTTGAAGAAAAACGGTCATTGTGTCTTTTATCATTGTACTTTTATTTTTATTTTTTTCGTCATTGATTGTGATTTTTTAGTGACATTGTGTCTATTTTCTCGATATAGTGTTATATTACTCAACATTTTGTTATATTTTGTCTGACATTGTGTTATATTTTATTTATTATTTTGTCTATTTTTTATTTATTATTTTGTTTTTTTTGTTTGTTTTCATAATTATGTATTTCTTTCTTGACACTGTGTCCTTTTTTCTAACCATAATTTGTTTTTGTTTTTTATTTATATTTTGAGTTAAGATTTTTTTATCACTTTACTTGAATTTTTTAGGGGTTTTGATGGTCGGGCATAAATCATGTGTATGTATGTTTTATTTCATTAATTTTAATTGTTTATATAGATCAAATACGATTACTTTGAGTTTTTTATGATTGCAAATGTTCGATGCTTAAACGAGCTAATCCAGAGCCATTAGGACGGCGATTAAACAAGCTATGAGATATAGGAAGCATAAGAGAGTGAAGATGGATGCTATAGAATGATTTGGAAAGAGTTTGGATGATAACCCCGAAGCCGGTGCTAATACTGAACGAGATGGGTTGACAGAAAGTGTCCAAGAAGTAAAACGGGCATATATTGGGCTAGAAAATGAGTTACGGGCCCATAATATATAAATATTGGGCTTCTCGGAGAGAGGAATCTAAAAATATGGTTTTCTAGTTTCACGCAACACGGTAAAATGGGTCTACTTCCTTCACGATACGCGAAGGACATAAAAGTCGTGAAAACGAGGTTCAACCTATTTTGCTGTTGGACGAACCCTAATCAAGTATCTCCACTTTCAGCCGTCTTGGAACAACATAGGGTAAATCCGTGATTCCCGGATCACCTCCGATTACCTCGAGGTTTGCGGTTTATCATCCCAAACCAATAGCCGAAACAATCGAGGAAATATGAGCGGCTAGTTCATCCTGAACATGATTTCAGTTCTTTTTCATCTTCATGTTATGTATTGAATGATAATTGAATTACACATGATAATCTTGCTTCTTGATGAGTTGATGTTTAGTATTATTGAACAATCAGTCGATTTAGGTTTATTTCAATCTGAATGATTAATTTGTCAATTGTATTGATACTTGTTCGCACAGGGTTTGCTGATTACTTGTGAATTAAACATACAACTGCTCTTAGTTGAGTCATGCTGACAAGGAACCTTTGGTTACTAGTGTCGTGTGTTAGCGATTGTTTATGCCTGTGATTAGGAGTTGTTAAGGTAAACAAATTTTGTCAATTGTTTATCAACATTGGTTAGTAACATGAATAGGTTGAATAATTACTTGCTTGAACCTAGTGTGTGATTCTATTCTCGTTAATTGCTAAAATCGTTAAGTGTTACATGTTCCAAATCTTAATATGCCAGCGTGATCAGCACTCTGAATGAAACTTCATAATCGTTTGTTTACAATTATTTTGAAGACAGTTTAAACAAACGAACGAACGCATGACATTGACCACATGCTCCTCTGGATTTGATACTTGGCTTGCTGTGTTTATAGGTAAAATTAGATTTTTGTATGATCGATACGACATAGTCAGCAGGGGTTTTTAGGCCACAAATCATTTTCACAATTCTTATTTTTGTGTCCTTTTGTATTTTAACCTTTGCCTTAGTTGATAATTATGTATTTTGATTGTTTGATATTCCATGCTTTAAAGCTAACGTTATAACTTTGAAGTCCATGGTCATAACAAAATTCTATATCTTTTGTCTTTTATGCCTCTTTAATCATACGGTCGGTCTAAACACTTATATACGAACTTAATTTTTTTTTAATTGACTTTTGGGTGTTAAAAGTTATGAAAAGTTGTATATTATAGTTCTTGAATCGAAATAAAGTGTACCCAATAATATATTTCTTGTATCCTAAAGCCACCCACTCCAACTATGAAACCAAAAAGAAGGCTATATTATATTATTGTGTTTGACAAATACTTCTGGGAATTATATTAATTCAATTGGAAAAGGGAAAATAATGCTTTTCCAGCCTATTAAAAAACAATATTTTACTTTTTATATTATAGGCTATAGTATAGTTTTCAAAAGTTTTACTTTTTGAATTTGTACTAAATTATATTGAAAAACCATATTTAAGGATGGTAATGTGATGCATACGAGTATCTTGTATCCTTATACCACATATGTGATTCTTCCTTTTCTCAAGTTAGGTTCTAACTCCTCTCTAAGACAACGTTTGATATGTAAAAATAATAGTATAAATAAAATGAATCGTTATGAGAGAATGAAAAAATACAGTGTTTGATTGGTCAATGAAATATATTAAATAACAATATATAAAATGATGATTAGTTATGAGACGATAAACTGTAAGACTATGTTTCAACTTCTCAATAGCAACCCATGATGTTTGTCTATCAACAATAATCTCATGCTTGGTAATAACCCACCAAGTTGTTGTTCAGTAGAATAAATTATCATCTGACAATGACATGACACGTCAACAACAACATAAAAAGCAAATGTGTCAATAATAGTAACCAAGCCCACCACACTAGTCGGATTTCAAGCGGCCCGCGTCGATGCATGGGTGCTAAGTGCAACACACCATCAAAATGTATGTGTGCACGTGTTAGGATTTTTCAAACGCTTTTATGTCCCCACATGTTCCTTGTTGCTAAAGCAATAATATTTGTAGAAAACTATAGAGAGGGGGGGGGGGGGGGGGGGGGGGGGGGTTGAATAGTTTTTCTTACCCTTAGTCTGATTTAACGAGCTAATGGCTTTGTTAAACTCTTTTCATAACTTATAATAATAAACACTTATAAGTAAATAGTTAAGGGTTAAAGATGACACAACCGGATGTATAGAGGTTCAAGTGAATGTTAATTAATTTACTCCACGTCCTCTCCTCGATCCCTCGATCAATAGTTTTCTTCACCATTTGTTTCCCTTAAATGATAGGGATTACCAATACAAACGTCCCACTGTTCAAAGAAAATGATCACCTTATTCACCAAGCACACCATGTAATTAGCTTTACAATTTCTTCTAATCTCACTACATAAATATAAAGTTCTATATCAAGATAGAGTTCTCAACCCAATACAAGACAATACTATATAAAGATAGTGTGTTCTTCTCTCATATCACCAACTAATGATGATTCTTCACTTGTCATAATACTATAACAACCTTGAGTGTTGACCCCTCAAATTACAAGTAAGATAGTTGGATTATAGCTTAGAAAGTCTCTTCTTTTTGCTATGCAATTTTAATATCCTCTCTAAATAATTGAAGCTTGACTAAACTTAAATAATGAAAGAAAATAACCTTGAAGTGTGTGTGTATATGTTGTAGAGCAAACGAGTGAATAAGTAGTTTGAATAAGTCTTCTATTTATAGCCAAGTATGTGAAAAACAAGGCTAAAAGATTGATGGCCTGAGGGTCGCTTCAGCGACAGTGGACATCCAGTCCACTTCACATTGGGTTTACCAATATGAACGTTGTGTGTGGTCATTGTCTTGATATTCTGGCTTCTAATGTTGACCAACACATATGAGAACATGTCCCAATCACTTCTCAATACAATACAACCTAAGTAATTCACCCAGTTGGTTAAACATACTTTATCAACTTCAACCGCTCCACATTTGAGTTTGACATTAACCTTTTGGTAGAGATGGTTGCCCAAATGCATGAAGGATTGTGAAAGACTTATCAAGAGTAGAACAAGTCTTTCAAATATTTGATATCTAAACAAATATGTTTATATATGTGTGTGTGTGTTTATAAACTTATCATAAGTTTCTAAAAACTAGCAACCTATCTTAGCTAAGTTGTCAATTTGTCTTCATTAGATAAATCTTGTAATTTTTCATTACCATGTTGATGTAGAATTCTTGATTTAACCGTTGGTAGACATGAACTTGGTAATCTTGATGTGTATTCTTGATTAAGTTTAATTAATTGTGATTAATGATGATCAATCAAGTGTTAAATGATATATGTGTGACATATAGTTATTAATGATGAACCAGAACTATTTTATGTCACATCAACCCATGATGCCGCCCATCAACAAACATTGACCATATGCCGTTGATAATGAATAAACCCTAAGAAAACATGAAGGCGGCTCTCAAACAGTTCAGTTTAATACATGTGTGCTTCAACCTTTTAATGTTCTAAAAATGTAATATCAAGTGAAATCTCACACTTATATATCTCGTCAAGGTTCCACCTTCACTATGTATGGAACAAGTTCCAACAATTTTGCCACAACTTTTATATACCAAGTAGTCATTCACATCTAACATGTGTTATGATTTGTTGTGAAACTCTCATCAAGAATATTGCAAAACCATTAATCACTAACTACGTTAATAATATTATTATTAATAATAAAATGTATAGTTACTTGTGTTTAAACCTAGAGTTTATAGAAATGAATTTTTAACTATCCATAATTAAGACCATTAACTAGGTTAACCAAACATATTCCCCTACCTAAAAAGTAGTTTCATTTGGGTTGAACTTGAAACTAGTAACCTAGGGAGCAGGTAAAACAAAGGGCAAAATAGTAATTCCATTCACCCACCATCACTACCACTAGAAAATCCATCTTCTTCATATTCACATGCTCCCATCCTTTATATTCCATTCCATTGATATTATTTATAAAAATGCCAAAATTCCCTCTGTTTTTTTATCTTCAATTTCCGATAATTATGTGGCCCCGTGATCTTCTTCCTCGTTTGTAAACCCTTTATTCCATCCCATCACTTAATTATTATTATTATTATTATTCATACAAATGACTACTGCCACTACCACCGGGGTACCATCAACCACCGATGCAAGCAGGCAGGAGATTCAAGCAGCTATTGCTAAAGCCATGGAGCTCAGGGCACTGCATGCTGCTCTGTTACAACAGACCAACAGCCCGTCACATCTCCGGTTGCCGGCGGCGTCACCTCTCCGGCGACCTCATCACTCTGCTCAGGATTACCCTGTTTTTACCCCGGTAAGCTTTTCTTTTTTACAGCGGAAAGTTGAGTACATATTAAATTAACGTGTTAATTGTAAGAATCAGGTATTGTAATTATACATAACATAGTATAATTATAATAATACGATGTAATGACATAACTACAGTATGTGTATATAGAAGTACACTACTTGATTCCCATAATTAGCAACCTTTTCTTTATTGTTATTATTTTATAGTTTTTATTAGCTAACATTTTTCGGTATGATCGGGTTTGACATTAAAAAAGGATGACGCCGTAGCTTATTGTCCGCTTATCCACCTCTATCGTAATTTAAAAGATGTTAGCTATTTTGAGATATGTGCAAAGGACAAAACAAAACTATGATGAACCACTACGCAATCTACTCTATTCAACAGACATATTGCTCGTGAAGTGGTTGATGTTTGTTATTTATCAAAATGCTTAATAGTTAATGCCATAAAAGTATTCAAACATACGTTTTCTAACTTTCTTTATAGATATTATTAAATTTTCTAAGTGTTAGTTGTAATAAATGTTTTATAGTTGATTTCATAACTATGCAGTCGTATGTGATGTTAGCAATAAATGTTAGTCGTAATAATATAATTGTTATGATATGATATTTGTTAATACACAATCAATTTTATTTTATATATATATATGCTAATTTGATTAATATAATAATAAAACTAGTAAGAGTTAAAAGGAGAATTTGTTAAAAAGTTGCATGATTGTTTTATATGTTACAATTCAAGTAACATGTAAAAGTTTTTATACGATTCTCGCAATCATCTACTTAGGGTGTGTTTGGGATTCCTTATTTTCCTCTCCTTATAACTTATGGTGGTTAAATAAGTCCTTTTTGTGTTAACAAAGTGTCTGGGAACACACAAGACCTTTTCCATTTCTCCTTATCAACAATAAGGGTTTTCAATAAGTTGGAGTTTGCTAACTTATCTCCTTATAGGATTAGAATACCCATTACACCCTTCCAAGTTCCACTCCCCCATTGCTAAATTATGTCCATTTTAGTCTTTTAACCAATAAGTTAAACCAAACACTTTTAAAAAAAATAACTTATTGTCTTATGTTAATCCAAACACTTTTTATGAAACTCCTTATTAAAAAATCACAAGACCTTTTTAACTTATCATAAAAAGGCCTTTTTACCTTAAATAAGGAATCCCAAACACCCCCTTAAATTTGGTTGCGTATACGAGATTTTATTCACACATGTCACGTTGATGCTTAACGTGACATATTACCTAACCAGTTTATTACTTTTTAGATTTAGATATAAACTAACACTACATCATATGATGAAAAATATCCATCTTAAAATTCACATCATAAAATGTGAAAAAATCACTTTTATTATTTATTTAAAAACTTTTTATAAACTACCTAACCTTTTCTGTAGCTTTTTATAAATGCATGCATCTTTTACCTTTCTCTTCACTTGTCCTATCTCTTTTATCTTTATAACTTTTTGGGCAAACTTTAATAATTCCTTAATCAATTTATTTATTTTGCAAACTAATATTAATTTACTCAAGAACCACCTTAATCAATTTACTTATTTTGCAAACTAATATTAATTTACTCAAGAACCACATAACACACTTGTAAGTACTAGTAGTGTTTCGCATATAAATCGAGAGTTAGAAAGGGGTTATGGTAAGCGATTACGGAACAACATTACTAATCAAAGTTAAAACAAAATGTATAAGTTACTCTTAACAAAATTAGTTACTCTTTAACAAAATCCATCATCTCTTAACACGGTTTACCCTCTGCATTTTCGACCAATCTATCTGGCATTCGATCAAACAATTAAACAATTTACATCTGCTAACAGAGTTATGATGATGTACCAAGATATCAAAGTTCTCCAAGTTGTTGGGATGAATCAAGTCTAAATGGAGATTTAAGATTCTTGTCTGGTTACAAAAACCCAAACACATCATCAAGAATCTTGTTCCCACCAGAATTAACCAGCATCCTCCCTCACACATACCCATCCGACGATCACAAAACCCTCACCAATCCCCGACCATCACCCGGAACCAACTTCTCTAGATCAAGAAGAAACAGCCTTGGCGATTTCACATCAATCTTGTCAAGCAACAGACACAAAACCACAACCGATACCAAGAATCATAAGCACTCAAACTTGGTGGTCCCAATGACCGATTCCCATTCAACGGTTCAATCTCAACCAAAGCCGAAATCGGGAAAGACACTTTCTTGGTTGTTTCCTCGGTTAAACAAGAAAAAACACAAAAATATAGAAAATACAGAAAAGTCTCCAAACCGGGTAGGATCAGAATCATTGGATGAAGCGGGTTTCAAATATTCGGGTATGATTGAGGCATTAAAGAAGGAACTAACCAAAGCAAATGAGAGCCGGGATGCAGCATTATTGGAAGTTTCTGAAATGAAATCTTCGGTAAATGATTTACAACAAAAGTTGGAGTATTTAGAAAACTATTGTGAAGAGCTCAAGAAAGCTTTAGATCAAGCGATGTTACGGATGAAAGATTCTGATGATTCCCGAGCCGTTAACATAAACAACAAAAAAATGCCGGTTAGTAATGAAGTAATGGTGGAAGGGTTTATGCAGATGGTATCTGAAGCAAGATTATCAGTAAAACACTTTTGCAAAACTTTGGTAGCTCAAATCGACGAAGAAGATACGGTTTTACTCAATAATATAAACTCGGCTCTTCAACCACACAAGTTATCTTTGAACTCAAAAAACTCAAAAGCAGTTTTATGCCATTTGGAAGCCGTTATAAACGAGTCACTATACCAAGATTTTGAAAACTGTGTGTTTGAAAAGAACGGGAGCCCGAAGCTTTTGGACCTGGAACAAGAACGTGAAGCACGATTCTCGTCTTTTTGTGCGCTTAGAAACTTGAGTTGGAATGAGGTTTTAAGGAAGGGGACAAAGTATTACAGTGAGGAGTTTAGTAGGTTTTGTGATCAGAAAATGAGTGGGATAATTACATCATTGAACTGGAACCGACCCTGGCCCGAACAGTTGTTGCAAACGTTTTTTGTCGCAGCTAAGTGCATATGGTTGTTGCATTTGTTGGCGTTTTCATTTAGTCCCGCACTCAGGATTTTGAGGGTGGAGGAAAACAGAAGCTTTGATGGTGGATTTATGGAGGATGTGTTTGTGGATAGGAAACGGGCTCAGAACCCGAACCGAGTGAAGGTCATGGTAATGCCCGGGTTCTACATGCATGATAGGGTTTTAAGGTGCAAGGTTCTCTGCAAGTATAAGACTGCTGGTTGAAGTGACAAACAGTAGTGTTAAATGTTAAGTTGACCATCTTTTGTTTAGTTTTTGTTGATGGGTTTATATTGATTGTGTTGTACCCTAGATGCTAATGCTGATAATTCTAATGTCGGGTTTGATCAGGATTATATGAAACGTGAATTGTAGTGAAAACCTAGACTGTGGGAACCGAGTGCTCGCGGTCAAATTGGGTAGCGTTTTATCTTAAATGATTCAAAACTATACTTCTTATTCAAATTTCGTTCGTTTTTAAAATAAATGAACATAAAAGAATTTCCCACTGAACTATTCACTAAACCATTCGGTTCATTTACATGCCTAAAGAAAATTGAACGAAATGCGAATTGTAGTAGTCAATATAAACAGACTTAGAATGGATAGAAATAACAAGAAGGCAACTTGCACAATGTTATAAAGGCTTCTCAAAAAAAGAGAATGACCTTTCTTCTACATATAAATAACAATAATGATGATAATAATAGTAATAATGATCGTTAAAATGTATATAAATTTGAACACCAAAAGCTAAAATTTTACCAAATCAAGACGTTGGTGAGCTTGGCGAAGCGCTCCACCAAAAGCTAAC
The DNA here is from genome assembly GCF_021521415.1 of Bidens hawaiensis. NCBI lineage: Eukaryota > Viridiplantae > Streptophyta > Magnoliopsida > Asterales > Asteraceae > Bidens > Bidens hawaiensis. The sequence continues at coordinate 174,321 of NW_027491139.1, forward strand.
CGAAAGACTTGTAGTGAGTGACCGAACATAGTGCCACCATTTAGGAGGGATGTAAAGCATATCACCTTCCTCTAAAATGCAATCCATGAACTCAAGATCTTGGAATTTTGGAAACTCATTAGGGTCAATGTTGTCGAGGTCAACCTTCAGATAATAATAATGAGAATCAAACCACCAGTTAGAGGAAGCAATTTTAACCCGTTTATATAAAAACAAGTCGAATCAATCAAATAAAACGGAGCATGACATATAGGGGCATAAACTAGACATATGTTCCTGAGCTACTCGAGATTGGCTCGCCAAAAGCTCAAATCAAGCTGAGCTTAAACAAGCTCGAGCCGAATTTAACTTATCAAGCTCGAGTTGCCTCACGAGCTTATACAGGCTTATTATATACATATAACTTTTATTCAATATATTGAATATATACTTTTATAATAATAATTAAATATAAAATTATTATAAACATAACTAAATAATATATATTATGTTACGTATAAGAATGATTATATTATACAGAAAACAAGTATAAATGTATATAAGTTAAGTAATAAATAATAAATGAGCCGAGCTGAGCTTGAGCTTGAAAACTACTCACAAAACTCGAGCAAAAAAAAAGCCAGGTTCTCGTAAATTAAACAAGCCAAGCTCTAGCCTAGACAAGTCGAGCTCACCTCTTTTACACCCCTAATGCCAAATGGGCAGAGCAAGTTAAAAGTCAACCAAAATTTATTCGTGTGCATAAAACCTTTTAAATCACTTTCTTAAATAAAAATTAAGATTATTATTGTAATAATATTACACATTAATTATTTAAAAAGAGAATGGTTTTTAAGTCGGCCAGCGCAAGCTGTTTGACCTGTATTAAAACCACCCTTTTTGACCCGTCACCGTTTACCTGGCTGGAATTCTTCAACATGGATTCAGCATGCGGGTAAAGTTCCTCAGATAATGTAGCGGGATAGAGCCTAACATATTTCTTTCCAACAACCTGAAGGTGCAGTAGTATAATGTAATCTAACATTTATAAGATTGGTAAACATAAGTTGAGGTTATAACATACCTGAGCAAGAATATTATGATGAGGGTCATGATGTAACGGTGTAACTGTGCCAGCTGGACCAAACCAAGCGTTAACCGACTTCATTTCAGTTCCACCAGCAAAACAGTAGTCAGGAATAAGAATATCATTCCTTAGCTCTTGTATCTACACATATGAACAAAGATAACTAATTATTACTTACAATGAAATTAAATGATTTAATCACTAGTACATGCCTGATCAAACAAAGGATGCTGGGCTAAATAAGTAGGAACATCAGGACCGTTGGATTGAATTCTTTCAAGAAAATCAGAAAATGTTAGCATCTCTTGCTTCCAATCATTGCATAGATAGTTTTTTCCAACCTGCAAGATGTTCTACAATATATTTTTTCAGAATCTACACAATCTGCAACAAAAATCGGTCATTAGGAGAGCTTAAAGATTGACTTTTCTTAAGCATTTGATGTAAGTTTTTCATTTTAAAACCAAAAGTTAAGTTAAAAACAATATAATATCAGTTGATTGAATCTATACATCACCTCAACAGGAACAGTTCGGTATCCAGCAACCTTTTTAAGGTAATTCAAGTTATTCCACTTAGTCCTAGCTGGCCATTGAGTCATACAGTCACTTAACAAAACTGGAGAACCCGAGAGAAAATAGTCGCGCATAAATCCCTCTAACGAAAGTGCAGATCTCTTGCTAACAGGTTTACAAGACAATGACTTCTTGGGCAAGATTTGAAGGACCTACAAGTTTAACGCAACAAGTTATATATAACAAAACCAGTTTATTAAACACTATCACGTGCTATAACTTCAAGAAATGATTTGAATGACACGGAAATCTAATGAATCCAACTTTTTTACACTTGAAAACAGGGAAACCTAAGCAGTCTTCCTCATATCTACAATCTGTTGACTTTCAAAGCATCTCAGCATGATGTCAACATTCTTGCCATCTTCACTGTTTTGCTGATAAATATGTAATTCAGAGAGGCAAAACATTACTCAGCCATCAATGCACATACAAACAACAACAACCGTATCCATTAAATCCCACAAATAGCAAAACTATCTGTAGGGTCTGGGCAGGAGGGTAAGATGTAGACAAACCTTACCTCTACCCATAGGGATAGAGAGGCTGCTTCCACAGAGACCCCCGGCACCAGTAACAAACAGTTTACAAACCATCGAACCTAAAAAATATAGAGATAAGAAGCTACCAAAACACATAACAAAAGACGTGGTCGGGAGTAACATTAACATAGCATCATAAAACAAATATTTAGAATCACAAGACCAGTGTTTCATAATATCACTATTTCCTTTTTACAGTTTTGCCCTGATACAAACATCATAACAACACAATTAACAATTAATTAATTAATTAATTAATTAATTAATTAATTAATAATAACAAATGCAGTAAACTCAATTCCTCAATTCACATATAATTTCACACTCAAAAAAGTAATCAGAAACTCACCTCCTCCATATTAATCTCATTTTGATTTACTAGCAATTTAGGCTTCTCACCGCCATTAACCGAATCCTCCGAAACCCTAACAAGCGCATTCGCTCTCTCGGTCGCTTTCGCAATCGCCGCTTCCAAATCCTTCCGCAACAACACTCCTCCCATTATCAGTCCCATATCTAAAACCCTAAGCCCCTCTTTCACCTCACCATTCACATAATGAATCTTCGCAACATACAAACACGCCATCGAGTACGCGTCTCTCCACACCGGCAACACCGAGTGCCACGGCCCGGAGTGCAGCTGCTCCCACGCCATCTCACGCGCCGCCTCCGCGGCGCGTACGTCTCCGCACGCACCGAGCGTGGACATCCTCACGTACGCGTAGCCGCCTTCCTCGGATATCCTCTGGAGAATACCGTGCGCCTCGGCGTCTAACGCCGGAGTTTCGAAAATGTCGTCGGAGGTCACGGTGGCCATTGGTGGTTAGTTACGGTGGAGAAGCTTCGATTTATTTAAAAAAAATCGACGGAGAAAGAGAAGTTTCGTTTCACCGACTTTTTAAGTCTCCACTAGTGACTCACAAGTGCGTGACGTGTCCGGTTTAGAATTTTTGGTTTAACTGTTTATGTCCAGATATTATTTTAGATATTTTTCACTTTTTGCCTACGTGGCGTATGGAAATGTATAGGAAATAGGAAATTACGATATTCTCCCTGTACGGGTTTCCTAAAACAGGCAAGCATGAAGTTTGTTTTGGGCTAGGTTCGTATTTTGTTAAATGGTCCAAGTTCGGAGTATTATTTATTAATGGGCCAGGGTTTGATAGTGTACATTGGTTTATTGGTGCAAAAACTAGGTATTTTCAGGAACCGAAACCGGGTAGGAATTAAAGATGCACACAGAACCGGTTAACCGATTATTATTATTATTATTTTATTAAAAATCGGGTTTTTTCCGATTATTAACCAATTTGGCCTAACCGGTCAAAACCGGTTAGTAACCGACACGAAAAACCGGTCTAACCGGTTAATTCCCGCAAAAAAATCGGTTAGCATATTAACCGGTTAACTGATTTGTGCACCTCTAGTAGGAACCGGTTCCGAGTATGGTCAACAAAAGTTAAATCAGGTCGGGTAGGAATCGTTCCGAGTATAGTCGGGTATTTGACAAGGTTTTCCAGGTTTATTGGGGTTTTGGGTAGGGTCAGGTTTTGACAAGGTATTTCCGGTTTCGGTTTTGACGGGTCTAGGTTAGTTCTAGTTCCAGGTACAACTCTGGGAAGAAATCCTATACCAGGTCGTACTCACGGGTTAGGTACGTGTAGAAATAGATTCCGGGTCAAATACACTCGGCTGGGTCCGGAACCAGGTATTTTGTGCACCACTACATTGGTTCATAATGCAAATTGCAAAATGAGTATGATTCACTTATAGAATTATGAGTTCATTGTACTGAGTTATAATTGGAATTCAATGAATGATGGTGAAAGGGACCAAGATTGTTGTAAACATCATAAAAGTTTTTTAATAAAAAAGGCATCCCCTCAAAAGCATCCAATCACGTAGGGGGTTAGAAAGTTTGATAAAGGTCTGCAATGACGAACATGATAGTTATATCATTTGAAAAATAATAAAAAGATCACCTAATAATAAAGATCAAATGACACAAAATATATGACATTTGCTTACACCAATAGAATGATCAAACCCTTTTGGTTATTACTTATAAACCCGACTATCAGTGATGGGCCCAGGAATTATAGATGATGATTACAATAGTCACACATAAAAGTCGAGCGTGAGGCCTATATCCGTCATTTTGGGTTCATTATATACTTTTAGAATTCTTTTAAAAATGAACCTAAAATTATAGTGGTTTCCTACTTTCCTATATAAAGGATACTTTTGTATGCCTCAAAACATTGGGTAGTGCAATGTTTGTTTAATCACTGAATTTAAATATAAAAAAGTTTAGTCAGAAATTTGTAAAAAAATTAGGGAGGTAGAGAGAGAGCAATTTAAAGTGTGTCTAATTTCTATTTCAACAATACATTGATAGGCTATTCACTAGTCAAGATGTAGGGTACGGCCAATAGGGGGCTTAATATTATTTTTTTTTAAATAATCTAGCTTTTTATAAAGTACTCTCATATGTGCCTACGCCCTTTTCAAGCATATGTGCCTCCGCCTTAGATCCTAGAGGGTGTCAAATGACCGCGCACATGCAAATATAAGCTATTCTGTGTATAACGGGGTTACCCATAAATTTTATAATTCAAAGACTTGATGTATGGTTGAAGTCTCAAATATGGATACCATTTTTAGTCAACTTAGTTTGATGAGCATACGCTTGACACTTTAGCTCCAAAGTGAGATAAATGTTAGTTAAAACGAAAACTATGATTTTATATATAAATTTAAGAGATTTTCGTGCTAAATGGTAATCCATGAGGGGACTGTGAAATTTTTAATGAAAATTAACGATTCAAGAAATTTAACCTAGGAGACTCAATGAATCAGTTATGAGAGTTACATATAGGATATGATTTGATCGTGAAATGTCACAGTTAAAAGACGTCTAAGAAGCAAGGAGTTACGGTAAACATTGTAAAGGGGCGGCGATTAACAACTTAAAAAAAACTACAATGAGTTTCCCTGGCTTTGCCTTATTACTATTGTGAGCAAAGATGTGCGCTCATATAAAGGTTTGTTAAAAGTTGTTTATTAAAGATATATGATTTAAATTTACATGTATATGATAATCTTCGCAAGCGTTTAAACTAATTAATTGTAAAATATCTTAAATGTTGTAGAGGACCTTTGGCAACCCCGTATGTTATAAAGGACCTTTGTGGTAGCCTTAAATGTTGTAGAGAACTTTCTGGCATGTTGTTGCAAAGGAAGATGTTTTGTTACAGTAGTCACCAGCATAAACTGACTTATTTTAATATGCATTTAAGAAGAACTCGACCCTTTTAACAGCAATTGGAAAGGGAAGGCGAGTTAAAGGGCATCGAAAAACCATAAGAGAAGGAAGAGGTTTTATAGAAAACTGGTTGATCAGGGTAAAAGAAATACACTCAGATCCATTTGGGTCTATTGGAAATTTGGAATTACACAACGGGTCAATTTGGATCGACAAATTTAAACGAGGTAGAATGAGTCGGTTTAAGTCCAAATAGAAAAGCCAAACCCACTACCATTAGGCATTAGCCACCACCTATCCGTTGCCCGGTAGCCAGAGTGCCACCACGGACACAACTACCACCCTAAACAAGTCGCCACAGCCGCCGTCAATGCATCCTCCGTCAACACCACGTCAGCAGCACTGTTAAGGTATGTGCTGCTGCCTTCTCCAACACCACCGCCAGGATTTCCATTGCTGCCAATACCCATACCACAAGGCACAAGCCACCAAAATAAATACTAACGGACAACGGAGAAGGCGTCCTAAAACGACTCATTTCAACCCAAACTAATTTTAGTCCGAACCATGTTGACCTGCACCATTTTTTAACATGGTTCGTTCTAACCCGAACAAACTTTCACTCAAGCCTGTTCCGACCTAAACCCAGTGTGACCTAAAACTCAATCCGACCCAGTTGTTCCATGCTTAATTTAATAATTTAGATTGTTTGTGACTCATGAGCTAAACTTAATAAAGAACTCATTAGCATCACACATATAGGTAAAACTTGGTTCAATAGGAAAGTAATGAAGTCATCCTGCAGGTTCGACCGTTCCTTTAGCATTCATTCAAGAATCATAAACATGCAAAAGAAAGATTCATTTTCACAGAGACATCCATTCTACAGTATGCAACTGCTCGAGATCATTATTTAAGCATCAAAATCAGCAACAATAAAACTATTGTCAACAGCCTTACATTCTTATCAGAAACAACAGCTTAAATAATGCCATCACTGTCCTCATACCTGCATCCAAGAAAACGGAACTAATTTGTTAATGAAAACAATCTGAATTACAAAACTAGAAGAGGCAAGTCAAAATAGGTTTGGGTCAAAACAGTTTATTTCTTGTACAAAACGGGTCGAATTGACCCAAAACATACTTTGCACAAAAATGTGAGCTTTATCACAAGTATTTAGTGTCAAACAACCCCCCAAAAAATAAAATAAAATAAAAATAATGATAATCTTTCAAGAGGAGGTAAGTCAAAATGTAAACTTGAAAGAGCCCAATTTAAAAAGAAAGCAGTTTATGAGGCTCCTCCATACACCAAAATGCAATTTGAACAAATTTTGACCTTTTTCTCATAATTAGACAGACCAAAAATGTCACCTTTAAATAAAAATATTAAAATAAGAGAGACTTACAGTCAATCATTGAAGAACATTCTGAAATTTATGCTCCTAAATACTCCAAGATGTCGTCATTGCTAAGCCAATAATCAAAATCTGTATCCAATGAAGTCGTTCCATTAATTCCAAAATTAAACGGGCTACCGAATCCTCCATAATCTAGTGATAGACTATTGATTGATGATTCAAAATGGTTCTCAATGGGTCTTTCTAGCCCGTTATGAAATCCATCGTTTTGAAGATTCTGCAAACCATCAGCCAGGACTGCATTCGGGCTTTCGTTCTGGAACACGTTAATCGGCTGCTTCCCTGCAACCGGTGGAGTATGAACCATATATGGAACCAGATTATGTAATTCCAAACTTTGTGGCCCATGGTGGGCCCCGGTTGGTATATAATGAGATTCTTGAACCAGTGGATACAATAACGTGTCACTAGCCTCGGGTATTTGAACATCGTTTCCAGTTTCAACCAACAGAGGTCTGCCAGCTGTCAACGTATGGTTGTTGGGTATATTTTCTTGAATCGCGCCCATTTGGTTTATTTCGGGCACAATATCTTGTGGCTCGTATGATGCTATTTGTTGCTGAGGTGGCTTCGACGGTTCAGGTTTCCCCCTTTTAGGAACGTTGACACGAGGATCTTTAGATGAAACTGAGGCCCGCATGTTTTCTTGAACCGGGCCCATTTGGTTTATATCAGGCCCAGTATCCCGTGGCTCGTATGATGCTATTTGTTGCTGAGGTGGCTTCGATGGTTCAGGTTTCCCCCTCTTAGAAACGTTGACACGCGGATCTTTAGATGAAACTGAGGCCCGCGTGCTTTCAAGCCCGTCAACATCATAATCACTATCATAACTATTTGGAGGTCGCTTTTTATTAACACAACCAACTGATAGACTATCGGTTATCCCTGAACCGCCATTATCACCACTCGATTGTTGGATTAAAGATTCCTCTTGGGTCAACACTGCTGACCAAATTGAACCCTCTTTAGCAGTCATCTTGTCTTGCAAGCACTTTGACCGATTGACCAATTTTCTAACTTTAGCAATATTTGGTGACATGTGTTTAATAACAGCAGTTAAAACCCCAACTTTCCACATCTTCTTCAAATCATGAGGCTTTTTGTACGGTGGAGGTTGGCCCATTGGAAGCCCTAATCCGGCCCACCAATCTTCACCGCCAGTGGGCCACCACGGTGGCGGGAGACCTTTATCTAATGGAAACTTCCTCTGTGGTGGATCACAATGTTGCATTAAAGATGATAAAAGTGAGCCCAATGTTGCATCTTGTAAATCTTGAAGAATGCTATCTGAGTTCCCGTTTTGACGCCCAGTTCCTCGTTTAGATATGCATTCAGTCTCGTGTTTGGCTATGGCCGCAGGCCCGTTTTGGTCAAACTTGACTTTCTCTTTCCACCAAGCGCACAAGTTCTCCGATGAACCGCTAACAGGCTTACCCGTATCGGGAATGATCCCATAAACAAACCCACGGACGTTGCAGTCTTCTATAAGTTTCAACATGTACTTCAAGATCCCATCTTGAGCCCTAGACATCTTCTTTCTACGGGCCTGATCACTCGCTTGTTTAGCCTTTTGCTTGTCTAAAGCTTGTTGGGCTAAAATCTTTTGCTTTACTTTTATTCTTTTGAGCTTAATTCGATCCTTGTACATCCGTCTTTCAAGATCTTCAGCGTCAATTTCTTCATCACTTACATCTTTCTCTGATATATTCTCACACCTTATATCATCATCACCTTCGAAGTCTGAACCGTTCTCAAACCCGTTGGTATCAATCATAAGATCATCCATCGCTATTCAAATGTACGAAATCCAACAAATAATTAAAAAAAAAATCTCTCAGAGGAATTTCATCAAACACTTAACATGCACTAAACTCCTGGAAGCACAGATATAAACCTAGTGGATCGAACTAATCGAATCAACCGATGAACAAAAGTAAGTTTCTCTCAGAGGAATTTCGTCGAACACTTGACATGCACTAAACTCCCCAAACGAATCCTTACCCAAAACAACACAGAATTAAAACCCAGTTGACCAAACTGATAAAATCAAGTTCGCACCCTATAAACTTGAATAAAAAACACAAGAATCAAATCCAGGTTTGAAGGGGTATGCACCCGCCTTAACATCGAGCGGGGCGGGTCAACCCACAAGATATAGACAAGAGGCTTGAAATCAGGAAACATCTGCGCGTGGCGCATATCACATATGCGCAAGCGCAAGCGGGGCGGGTCAACCCACAAAGCCAAAACCTATGCGCAAGCGCATGAAACATCTGCGCGTGGCGCATATCACATATGCACACAACACACACATTTAGTGTGAGAATAAAGAGAAGACCTTGCGCATCCCCGGGATAGGCGCATAAAGGCCGCGCGTAAGCGACACACAACAAATGAGACAATAGTCTAATCCAAATCAGGATAAGGACAACCATGATTGTACTCATCAGGCAACCTTCCAGAAGATATCTTTTAAGGAATAAAGAATGTGCTGATGTTGACAGCTGCCAATGAAGGGTGGACAACTCAGCAAAGCCCATGTGCCACCACGTGATGGCACATGGGTCAGGTGAAATACCTTGGTTAGAGAATAATCAATGAAAAAGCACCAGGTGTCCTAAGTACACGTGGCGCAAAGCAATAGGAGGAGGCCAAAAAGGCCCTAATTGGGTCTGAGCCCAATCATTGGAAACCCTAGCACTATAAATACTAGGCAGCCTCCACAGTTGGAGGCAGGCAAGAAAATATATTCTAAGTCCTTTACTCATTTTCAGATCCTGATTATCCTCTCATACAATATCTGATTCTCACACCGGAGGGTTACCCCAAAGAGGACCCCTCTGTCCCTTTCTGAGGGGTAAGCTCACGGTGCTGTTCGTTTTGTAGGTGGAAGAACTCGTATCTCGGAAAACCATCGGTGATATAGCACACTCGTACCCGAGGAACGTTGATCGTATACAAGTAAGTCGATACACGCTTCTTCATTGGCGCCATCACCTGTTACAACGGCAACAAAACCACTATTTCATCAATTTTCTCTCTGAAAATCTTCACCATGGTTTCCGGTGTTCGAAACAACGATCAAGTTCTGGAGGATAATGAGCTTGAGGATGTTAATGAGGGACATCAGGTTCTGAGGGCGCCGCGTGACACTGCGCGCACCACCAGTAACCATCCCTTCAACACAACACCTCATAGTCAAACTGAAACTCCCCCAGACGATCTCACGTTCCAAAATCTGACTGGTGCAAAACAAAAAGGACCAATGGGCCCGGAAGTTGGAACCAATGACCCTAAAGAATGGCTCATAAACGAACAACGGCGTTTAATGGACAAATACAATGAGTTGGTAAAACACAAAAAGTTAGCCGATTTAACACAAAGGCTCGCATTTGATAAACAAACCATTCAGGGAACAACAAAAAAGACGCGCGCGCTGGAAGACGGTCATTCTGTTCACACCGAACAAGCTGATATTAGTGATGAGGAAGAGGTGCACAGCATGAAGAAGACGCGAGATACTCATGCAGGAGGTTCACAGCTTCGCGCACACATGCACATAGCACCTGTAGCCAAAGCTGATATGGATTTATACACACCATACAACCCACAAGCGAAAGGGCAAGTGGACGTAACCACACCATATAGGCCAGCCATCTTGGTAAAACATTCAAAATTCGCTGAGCGCATTGCGAAGGCTCCCATTCAACACAAAACCAAGATGCCAAGTGGTTTAGGCAAGTACGATGGTACAACAGATCCAGATGATTTCTTACAAGGTTTTTATAACACTGGAAACTTAGAAAGCTGGACGATGCCAACATGGTGTCACATGTTTGCTTGCTGCCTCACGGGTGCAGCGCGTGTCTGGTTCGAAAGCTTGCCGACATGACAAATCGATGGGTTCGAAAAGCTATTGGAAAAGTTCCAGGCTCACTTTGTACAGCAGCGCAGACACACGCGCGACCCCGATGACATCATGCACTGCGTACGCAGGAATGATGAAACCATTGAAGACTACATAACTCGTTTCAATCAGGAATCTCTTGCAATTGGAGGCATCACTGAACAACTCTTGCGCGTGACCTTTATACAAGGTGCGCGCAGTGATCAACTCCGCATAGCTCTCGTGAGCAGAGAAGGCATGCCAACCACTTGGGCTAAGCTTATGGAAGCATCGCGAGTCTTCGCGCGAAATGAAAAACAAATTTCCCAAGACAGAGCAAGAGATAAAGGGCATCAAACAGAAGCACCACACAACAATGAAAGGAGGGGCAAACAAAACTCCGTATGGTCCAGGTTGCAACAAACCAATTATTCTCCTGCAGAAAAGCAAGCGCAACAAAGTTCACCCCAACCCCAAAAAGACATTCTTAATCGCGGAGAAGGTGACAAGAAGGAAGGCGGCAGAGAGCCTAACAGACCTCTACCAAGAATATGGACTCCCCTCACCAAAACGCCTTCGCAAGTGTTAAGCACAGAGAATGTCCAGTTTAAAAACCCCAGGCCATTACTCCATAAGGGACCACCGAACAGTGGCAAATATTGTGAGTTTCACAAATCCACAGGGCACAACACCGATACATGTCATCATTTGAAGGATGCGATCGAAAAAGATGTGAAATCAGGCAAGTTGGCTCACCTGGTAAAAAATCCAAGACCAGAGAACGAACAACCAGACGGAGCCTCAGCCAGTAAAAAATTCAAAAGAATCTGTGTAGCTGAAGGAAGAAGGCAAGGGCAAGGATCGAGGAAGAGAAGCGCAAATCCAAGGGGATTGGCGCGAGCAACAAGTAATCTTTCCAAGAATCAGAGAAGGCCCGTCTATCAGCAGTCCTCTAGTCATCACTGCACACATCGCTCATTATGAAGTGTCAAGAGTCCTGGTAGACACCGGTAGTGAGTCAGACATCATGTATGAGCAATGTTTCAGGAAGTTGGATCCAGCAGACCAAGCAAGGCTCGAAGTTGTGAGTGCACCAATCTCGGGTGTCTCAAACGAAATTATTCACCCCGTAGGTCAGATACAAGCCAGCTGAAATTGTCAACTTCCTGGTCTTGCCCACCACTTCATGCCATAGTATGATCTTGGGTAGAGGAACGATTGCCCAATTCAACGCCATACCGTCACCAGCGCATGGCGCGTTGGGGGTCCCAACACCGACAGGAGTAACATTTGTGTACCGAGATCATTTATGCACAGTAATAAGTATACCTCGAGAGGGGAGAATGAAGCTTCTAGTGGCAAACAACGCGCCAGAGGAATGGATTCTCAACCCAAAATTCCCAGAACAAACAATCACAATCGGAGCTACGATATCATATGACACAAGAGTGAGAATGAAAAGATTGCTCACAACGCATATGTCAGTCTTCGCGTGGCAACATTCTGATATGACTGGGGTTCCGCGAGACCTGGCGCAGCACTCTCTCAACACATTCAAGTCCGTGGAGCCAATTGCTCAAAAGAAAAGAGTCATGGGAGACGAGAAGACAAAGGCCATGAATAAGCAAGTAGAAGATCTACTGCGCGCGAATATCATTCGCCCAATACGATATCAAACATGGGTAGCCAATCATGTGATGGTAAAGAAGAGCAATGGGTCATGGAGAATGTGCATTGATTTCAAGGACCTCAACAAGGCGTGTCCAAAAGATTGTTACCCCCTCCCAAACATTGACATGAAGGTGGACTCTGTGGTGCCATTTAAGCTCAAATGTTTCTTGGATGCCTATAAGGGCTATCGCCAAATTTAAATGGCACCACAGGATGAAGACAAGACTGCTTTCAGAACTGACAAGGGTGTTTTCTGTTACACAAAAATGCCCTTTGGTTTGAAGAATGCAGGAGCCACTTACCAAAGACTCATGGATGCAATTTTCAACGAGCAGATTGGAAAAAACTTAGAAGTCTACGTTGATGATTTGGTGATTAAAAGCAGGGAGGAAAAACAAATGCTCAAAGACATCGAAGAAACCCTTCGACGCCTAAAGGAAGTAAACATGAAGCTCAACCCGAGCAAATGCACATTCGGCGTGGAAGAACTCGTATCTCGGAAAACCATCGGTGATATAGCACACTCGTACCCGAGGAACGTTGATCGTATACAAGTAAGTCGATACACGCTTCTTCAAGGTTCAATAAACTGATCAAATTGGAATAAAAAAAAGGTTAATTTATTATTAATATTCTCCGGAAACGTCGAATAACGATGGTTACAAAGAATGATTGAGAAAACCGAAGAAATGGGTGGGATGTAGAAACGGATACCTGGGATCAATCAATCAGCTTCAAAAACATATAATAATAATGAAGGATAATTGAAACCCCATGCTATGGATAAGGGGATGGAAAATAGGTTGGGAATAATATTAATAATTAGAAATGAGTGAATGAATGGAAGATGCGGAGGAGCATTTGGATTATGTGCGTGTATAAAGCATCTGCGCCAGAATCGATTGGAAGATGGATTTTGGTGAGGGTCAAAAGACAATTTCAAGTGGCCGACGAGTTTTAACAAAATAATATAATAATTCAACAATTCAACTAGATTTTTGCTTCTATTTAAACACTTGCTAAACATTTTTAAATAGATAATTACTAGTATGTATTTTCTAATTTAATGCAGACTGAATATTTATTTGTCTTACTTCTTTAGTGGGGACTCGAGTTTAATCCTCTCTTGTATTATTTTTAGTGAAGTATAATAATGAAGGATTAAAACTAGGTTTTACGAGAATGTTAGTTCCTGAGTTTTATTTAATGAGAGAAAAGAAAGAGAGGATTGAAATAAAAAAGAAAGAAAGGGGGATGAAAATGTGTTACTTCATTTGATGTTGAGTTTAATGAAAATGTAAGGAACAGAAAGAAAATTTAGGAGTTAATAGGCAGTTAATATAATACACACCCATTTTCTCTTGTAATCCGTTCAATTTGAAATAATGAGTATGGACTTAAATTTTCTAGCATTTTGTCTTCTTTCTCCCCTGCTCTATTTAAAAAATATCTGAAACATGATTCCTTAACCTTTTCTTCTCATTTCCCTCCTCTGCCATCTTTAAATGAGACTCGGGAACACAGCGTTAGTTCGTATGCCGAGCCCACCCGGGTTTTCTTTCTACTGTGTGTTACGTCAGATAATTATGCTCTTGTGGTGACACAACTGTTAAAGGACAGTCGGCGCCGTGGATGTGGAGATGGATTCAGTAGAGATCGTTTTTCTGATAATGGTTCACACAGAGGAGATCATTAGACAGAGAAATTAATTTAGGGTTTTTAAAAATTAAAATAAATGGTTAAAAAAATGTATCGGATCATTTATCTTTTTCGTGTTATAAGACCGTCCGTAGTGGCAACGTTGCCACCTGCGTTTTGGAGGATAACGCGGGGGGTACAACCCCCCCTGCGTTTTGTAATTTTTTTTGGCTACGTTATATATACAACGCGAGAATTGGCTCCAATATCAAAAAATGAGCCGTTATATATTACCTTGCAGTGGGTTACGACCACGGCGGTTTTCTGGTTGCCATGGTTTTTGTGGTGTTGGACGGAGCATTGGACGGAGTTTGGCTGGTTTTCTGGTTGCCACGGCCGAAGCATTGGACGGAGTTTGGTGGTGGTGTTGCCATGGCTGCTGGTGATATACATATGGTGTGGTTTTAGGGTTTTGATTGGTATATGTAAGTATGTAATGAATGGTTTTTTATGGGCCGGTATTTAGTGTGTTAGTTTGGGCTTATATGGCCTTATTTTTGTTTGACTCGTAGTCTCATAGTACTCACTAGAGGTGTACAAATCGGGTTTTTCAAATATCCGGGTTTGGGTATGATCGGGTTTTGAAAAATCAGCTATTGGCAATATCCGGGTAGGATTAATGTAACTTTTATTTAATACAATATTATTGTTATTTGATTATTCTTATTAAAAAATTTAAAAAAAAACAAAAAGTGTAAAAGTGACTGGGCGTCACATGGCGCATAACGCCTGGGGGTGGAGAGTTATGACTACACCCTGTTTTTGTAAAAAACAATAACTCTGACTGGACGCCACATAACGTATAATGACTGGAGGTGGAGAGTTATGGCTACACATGGTCTAATTGCCCCCAAATAAAATAAAATGATTGTATATAGTTAAAAGGACGAGTATACCCTCGTGATTCCGGATAAACGGGAACCAAGTAAATACAACCAAGCAACCAACCCACGGGAGCAACAATGGCGTCCATTACTACTACTTTAGCTGCAGGTAGTTGTTTAGTGGCGCCAAGTGCTAGCAGACTTGTGACCTCCGTTTCTCCGGTGGTGGTGTACCGGCTGAGGAATAATCGAGGCGCATTATCATCATCAAGAAGAAAAGTACTTGTGGTTCGTGCTGCAAGAATCGAATCCAAAGGCGTTTCCCTAGGTGCCAGAGCTCCAGATTTTCAGGTTATCAGTATTATTATTTGATTATGATTCAATTTATTGTTATTATTAATGGCGGATTATTTATTTATTAACTTGGTGACAGCTGGAGGAGCCACTCACCGGAACTGTGTGGAAATTAGACGACTTCCAATCTTATCCTGCATTACTGGTACTACGCAAATTATATATAAATAAATAAATAATTATTCATGATACTCAGTTTTATAAATTATAATATTCATTCACCAAATGTCTTACATATTCCTGTTTGGTTTAGATTCTAGGCAAGCTTAAACGACTTCGAGCCTTAAAATAAACTCCTTTAGTAAATGATCAAGCCTATTATTTATATAATCATTATTTAATGTAATAAATGTCTAATTATATGATAAGAGTCAGGTTATCGTACAATAATCCTTAACGTACAAAACGTATGCGAATCACGCTCAAGGCAAAAACAAAACGCTCAAAGGCAAAAACAAGGTAAAATCATAATACGCTCAAAACAGGTTTCGTGAAGAAAACTAAAAAAATGATCGATTAAAGATCCAAATCTGTTTTTTTTTGGTGAATCAATGATTAATTGGGTATGTATTGATGATTCTGCGATGTTGAGATGTGATTTCATGGATCAATTGCGTGAATATAGGTATTTTTGTACGTTAAGGATTATTGTATTCTATCCTTTATCTATATTATAATATTTATTACATATAAAATTATGATAAAACTAACTAAATATTATATATATATAAAAATATAATTAAAAATATATAAAAACAAAGTTAAAGTGTATATAAATTAATTAATAAATAAATAACAAATGAGTCAAGCTAGAGCTTGAAATAACGAGTCACTGGCCGAGCTCGAACTTTAGACAAAAAACTCAAAATGAACCGAGCAACGAGTCGAGTTTGCTTGCACTTGGTTCGTTTGCACCTTTACCTGAACCGCTGAACGGATGAGCATAGTTATAGGTTATGACATCTTTGGCAGGTTATGTTCATTTGCAATCACTGTCCCTTTGTTAAGCACTTGAAAAAGGACATTGTGAAGCTTACAAACTTCTACGTGAAGGTAGGTTGCAAACTATACGTTTTCGTTAAGTACTGTGACCTTGCATATTTAACAATGTAGACTCTTTGTTCTACGAAACAGAAAGGACTTGCAGTTGTTGCAATATCATCAAACTCCATAGTTACTCACCCGCAGGTTCGGTTCACTTCAGTTTGCCATTTTTGAAACATATCAGTTTGATTTTCATATGAAAAACGATCATTTCTATGGCAGGATGGACCGGTTTTCATGGCGGAAGATGCAAGAAATTTTAATTATCCATTCCCATACCTATATGATCATGTATGCCAATTATTCTTTGTATAATAATTTCATACATACATTTATATATCTTTGAGGTATGTACATGATTTTATATATACTTATAAGCGAGCAGTCACAAAATGTTGCAAGAGATTATGGAGCAGTTTGCACACCTGAGTTTTTCCTATTTAAAAAGGTACAATAATTAACAATAGCCTCTGAAAAATTAATTATGATCATAACCGAGCACGGGTTGGTTGCAGGATGGGCGTCGACCTTTTGAACTCGTTTATCACGGTCAGTTTGATGATTCTCGACCGAGTAATAATGTTAGTGTCACGGGGAGGTCGGTTACGTCTTTTAGAACGATAATTGATAATCTTCTATATTATTTAGTTATGTTTCTCTTAGAATAAACGGTTCTGTATATTGTAGGGACTTGAACTTGGCAATAGATTGTGTTCTTAGTGGACAACCAGTACCCACAAATCAAAAACCAAGGTATCTGTATATGTTGTTGACTTTGTGGTTGTCACATATGTTTCATTTCTGTTTGAAAATATTGCACAAATTATTCATGTGGCTTGACCATATTGCAAATTTCGTCTAAACATATTTGAGAGCGTTGCAAATATAGTCCCTGCTGTAAATCATGATTAGGCTTTAATGGAAAAGTGATGTCATGTGTTATTCATGTGAGGGTAATTGTGTCTTTTCAAATTCGAAACCTGAACAAAATACACTTTCAAACTCCAGAACTCGTAAGTCGACTTCATCAGTCATCACTTTCGATTATGCACTAATCGAAGGTGATGAAGTAGACTTTAGGAATTTTGGTGTTTGAAAATTGCAAGAGGATTTTATTATAATGACACAATTACCTTCACTTGAAGGGCACATGCCATACTTCGCCATTAAAAACCAAATGGGTTAACCGTGCGGACTAAACTTGCAGCCCTCTCACAAATGTTTGGTCTAAGTTTGCAGTTTTTAAATCTGGAGACCAAACTTACAATGTTGTCAAACCACGAGAACCATTTGTGTAATCAACCAATATTTTCAAAATTTACTCTTCTTGACAGCGTTGGATGCAGCATAAAATGGCATCCCGGGGGAAATGTTTAAGTCGGGACATATTGTGCAATGTAATGAAGGTACACATTAGGTTTATTTTACATGTTGTAACCTTTTTATTTATTTAAAGCAAGCGATTTAAAAGGTGATTTTACCTTATCCTATTTTACGGGTTTTCCTTTTTAGTTAAATCTGCTAGTTTAACTCATTTGATTCTTTTGTTTCATTGTAGCCTTGAGATGTTGGGTAGATAAATGGTGTATAGGTACAAAATTTCATTTGATGAATTAATATTGTTCAAAAATGCCCAAAGAGAGGGGAAGACTTGTAGTAGTACCCCTAGTACAAGTTACTTTGTGATTGATAACTCAAATGTTTAAAACATATGTGTTGGTTATATATTCATTTATTGAACTAGTACATTTTATTTTGCATTTGTTTGTGTTTGAAGTTTTACATCCGTAAAAGGAGGGGGGGGGGGGGGGTAGATTCTGCATGAGAGTCATTTGCATGGCCTTAATTTCTTTTCTTTTCTTTTTGTGGGTTCAAATTTCTTTTTGGGTTATTTGGTTTATTAATATCCGGTGACAAATTTTTCATGTGGTCGAGTCGGGTATTTGATCCGGTGATAAGGTGTCTATGCTGTATCAGAAATTGCATATGTTGTTGTGTTCAAATATTGCAAATTGCATATTTTAATTCAGAAATTATGACTTGCAAAAAAGAAAAAAAAAACTATCTAAATTTATACAGAGATATTACTCTTTCATTTTGTATAGTAAATGTACTAAACAATATTAGCTTTTTCGTAATGCACATGGTGTGACGGTAATGTATCTTCCCTTTATCATAAATGTCAATAGTTCAAAAACCATGCAGTTTATGGTGTTTTCGCCTTTAAATAGCTGTTTTCGCCTTTAAAATAGCTCTGGGGTTTTGGCGGGTTAAAAATAAATCCAAAGCAAAAAACTTGGCGTAACTAGTGTAATTTAAATTTGATTCGAAATAGTACCCCTAGTAGATAATGGTGTACTGCACTTTATATTTTGGCTCTAGTTTCTTGTCAGAAGCTATGTGGTTTTTAATAAAACATCTGAAAAGAGTGTAAAACCGAAAGAATATATGGATGTCCCAACATAAAAAAGGAGAATAGAATCACCACCTCAAAATATTTCGTCTCTTTTGTTCAAATTTCAGTTTATTAGTCCGCTATATTTCAACAAAATACAAGAATAATCATGAATCAAAGTCTATTCTGTTTACTTTTGAGATGGTAATATTTGCCATTCTAAAAAAGTTAAAAATTTTTGACCTTGACAAAGGCTCCTTGTTTCGTCCCAGATTCTAGCATGGCATCCAAAACCGCAACATCTCGTGCACCTTCAGCATATGAACACCGAGCTTCAGCTTCAATGTCATTACTATTCTGCACACAAGTTTCTAACATATTATACATATACATATACACATATACAAATATTACATAAACAAGTATTATACATAAGGGTTGAACGAGTTAAAAACAGTCCAAAGCTTACTTTTAATGCTTACAACATCCTAAAGCGTTTTTATTCAGAGATTTAGAGTGTGTTAAGAGTAATAATACTGTTTTTGATCATTAATACATTGACTAGTTATAAATACTTTAAAAATGGTCAAGTTCAACCCGCCCGCTCTGTTTTGACCCATGCTAAAATGACTCATTTTGACTAACACCTGTTTCGACCCGTTTTCCAACCAGCCCATCTTTTCACCTCTAGTTGAAATAGATACTTGCAAAAATTCGATACATGTATATGTGTATAGGCTTGTAAACAAAACAAACAAACACGTATAGAGTACGCTTATAAACCGAACAAATGATTGAACACGAACAATTAGACCGAAAGAAGTTTTCTTGTTAGTGTTCGTTCATAAGAAAATGAACAGTTCACGAATGTAAATGAACATAAAAGAACTAATTGCCTAACTGAGCGAACACGAATTAAAAGTAAACATGAACAACAATCTGTAGGGCCTTAAAAATTGATAAAACCAATCTAAATTGCAATGGGTGATATTTTAATTTCATAAAACTAGAGTAAACTGTAATGGACCTAAATTTTTTTTCATGAATATACAAACGAACGAGACATGTGCTGATGTTCGTTCTTTTAACTCAAATGAACAAAATACTTGCTGTGTTAACATAAACAAACTTTCCATTAACTGCACGTTTGGTTTGTTTACAGGTATGTGTGTGCAGGGCCGCCCGTATGTAGAAGAAGCCCAAGCTAAGGCTTTGGGCCTCCAAGTTTTTGAGGCCTCAATTTTTAAAATATTTATCTTTATTATTAATATAAAAATATAATTTAAATATAATGCTAAGTTTGGCTGCTCTAGTTCAGTGGTAAAGTTCCATGCTTGTGTTGTGGAGGACCTACTATCGAATCCCATCTTCACTATAAAAAGTTTCTTTTTCTTTTATATTTTTTTATCTTACCATGAGGGGTAGAAAACTAGAAATAGTAGTGCCTGTAATCCAAAATTAAAGAGATCAAATATTTTCTTGTGTTCTAATTGCAATTGTTTTTTCTTTCTTTCAAAATAAAGGATTATAAAGCATTTCAAGTTATTTTTTTATAATAACTTAAGCATACATAATATATAGTTTTCAATTGTAAAAAAAAATGTTTCGACTCTAGAAGCTAAAATGCAATGTCTATTTCTCTTAAAACTAAGATGATATATGAACATTATAATTGTAAATGCCTATGTTGAAAATGTCCAATGTGTATGATGTTGTGCACAAGATGTTTTTGAATATCGTCCAATCAAGTTACCTTAATGTCGTGTTTCAACAAATTTATATTTTGGTTGGTTTCTTTTAAGAAACAAATCTAGAGAAATGAAAATGAATCGTTTTTATATCTAACGTATTTATTTTATTAACTGTGAAGCAGAATTAATAAAACAAATGAAAATTACAATACCAATTTTTTTATTATTTTTTTTATTTTTGTAAAAGGCCTCAAATTTTTTATTCGCTTTAGGCCACTAAAATGGTTGGGCCGCCACTGTGTGTGTGTGTGTATACACACACATATACATACATAATCATATATATAATACCTGAAGAGAGGCCCTTGAGATGTCACTTAGAAAAGCTTTGAGCTCTTCAGTGACCCCACTGAATGGATAGAAAGTGCTCTTTGTTTCCTTATTGGCATTAAACAGTGTAACCTGTGCAAAGTTTAAATTAATAATTAATATTATATAAAAATTGTACACTGCAAAAATTAGACGATTCTGCATTACCACGTAACCATGTTGTCCGTCTTTGTTTCCTCTCTCAACTTGCACGGTCCCATTTAAACCAACAACTCGCCATATAATCTGTAATATATACACGGAAAATAATCTGAATTACATTTTACATTCAATTCATAGATAACAAAATAAATAACAAAAAACGTAAGAATTTGTAACCTTTGGTGATTTTGAGGACACCAACATTACATATACTCCAGAACATCCGTTCTCAAGTTGACTAGAAATGCAAAAAAGAAAAAAAAATGTCATTTTAAAATCAAATTTCAAAGGAAAAATGGAAATGATAAAAGAAGGGTGTGTGTTTTATGAGTGTTAACTTACAATAAAGATGAAATGGTATCTGGTGGAGGTAGGGTTGTATCCACATGAGATGTCATAGCTGACACTGAAGCAACCTCACATCCAACAAGCTGACATATATTCATGTTAGTGTTGATATATATATATATATCTTTTTCCTTTTATTTATGTTTAGTATTTTATAGTTAGGATAAAAATACCATTCTTAAGCCTGCAATGTAATGTACACCCATGTCTAGAATGAATCCTCCCTGCCACACATGTAGAGATAGAGAGTATAATTGGAAATATAATGTGTTCCATCAATATCAAAATTTTATATATAGGCATGTGCATTTTTATTATCAGAAACTTTCTATTAAGCATTATTTGAAGGGGTTATTAGACTATTTTTCTGTCCTTAGGCTATGTGTAATGGGGCGTGAATTTGGGCGCGAAGGGGCGCGAACACTGCCCCCCGGGCGATTTTTGGGCGAAAAGGGGCGGGGGCGGGGTGTTTTTATCGCCGTGGAAGAAGAAGAAATATTATTATTATATTATATGTATGTGTGTGTATATATGTGTATATGTATATGTATATATGTTGTGTGTGTGATATATATATGTATATGTATATATGTTGTGTGTGTGTATATATATGTATATGCAAAATGAATCCTAGAAACAAACCGAACCAACCGAACCACCCATTCCCTCCTTTCGGTCAACATCATGGTTCGCAAAACCATCCGAACGTGAACTTACAATGGAACCCGATGAACCTAAACCAACCGCGCTATCCGTTTCAATTTCCCGACCCGAACCTAAACATGTACGCCAACCGAGCTATATGTTTTTTTTATAATTTTAGTTATGTATTTTTTTTGTATTTCTTTTTAATTTTAATGCATTTTTATTTAATTATTTGAAGAAATTGGTTTTTATGTGATTAGTTTAATTATAAAAAGAAAATAATAAAAAAGGATACTGTGGGCCCAACTTGTAGCCCCTACACCATTACACCCCAAAAACAAATTCGCCCCATTTGCTGACTGGCGCCACGTGTCACAATTCGCCCCCCATTTGTAGCCCCTCCACTACACATAGCCTTATAGCTATGTGTAAAACAATTCTTTTGTACGCAATACAAAATTCTTATAGCTGATGCAAAATTGCATTTGATTTCATAAAACAATTCTTTTGTAGGCAATACAAAATTTCTAAAAGTTACCCACTTTCTGCACATCAATCAAAACACATACGCACTAATAAAAACCTATAGAACAAGTTATGAAGTCAAACTACATCATACAGAAATGAGCTTACATATTTCCTGTTTTTAGCAACTAACTTTGAATTGTGCACATAATAGAAATCAACTTACATCTTTTTAACTGATTTTATACCAATTGCAAATAACGACATCTTACTGGTAGATGTGATCTTATTTGTCATTTTAGAGTATAGGTAAATACACAACTTTTTTTTCAAAAGCATTTTTTCATATGTGCCATCTGATTCGCAAGCTGACATGGCATCAACTGCTTATATCAGGCAATTTACGGGTAAAACGAGTTACAATGAGACTGATTGCTAATATTGGTCATAATTTGTAACTTGGTAATTTAGAACTCCGTTTCATTTCAGTCAAAGTTTCCCAAGTTTTACATATTTAAAACAAGAAAACCACCCCCTGTACATAACCTACTAAAATTTTGAACTGACAATAAACAAAAAAAAAAAAACAGTTCATTTAACTTCACCAATGACCAGTATGACTATTTGCTTAGTAATATGATTTGTAGAGTTTCTAAATAAAGTTACCACATACAAAGGTTAATGTCTTACAGTAAAATTGCGCCTCCATGAACTTGAGAAGTAAGGATTTGAACTGTTCATTGAGCCTTCTATGAGTACTTGCACACTCATCATATCTCCAATTTCAGACACCAACTTTCTGCTCTGTTAAGTAAAAAATAAAGTTTCTCTAGCAAGATCTCAATGATACAAGTGAAAACCAAAAGTTCAAGATCAAAGTACCTCTACAAAAGCAGGCTCAAATCTGTAATTTTCTGCGACAGCCCATATTTTTTTAGCAGATTGATTGTTGCAAAGAGAATTATAGCCTGATAATGCAGTTTCTGCCTCACTTATAGCTGCAGATGAAATCATAATAGAATAAATAAAGTTAAAGTGTATTAAATTATTATTAATATCATTCAGCATAATTGCTTTAACAGGATCTCACTTACATGCAGCAGCTGGTTTCTCTTCAGAGCCAACATTTCAGTGAAAGAAAAAACATGCAAGGAAGCAAAAGAAAGAAGATATAAGTTTATTCCATGCAAAATGAATAGAAATAACTAATTATTTGCTTGAGTTGAATTTAGGTTACCTTGAAGAACATGCTTTCCAGCCTTCAGAAGCTTTAGTGACATATCCACCTGCACGTAACAGTAGCATTTGATCATTTTGAGTTGGAACTTTAATAATCACCGGTTCTGCTTTGTTAATTTTGAAATTATAAAGGTAACTCCAAAAGAATGGATTCTAACTTAGAGATGGTGCTAGTATAATGGCAAAATTTTTGTTAGTTGTTCTAATACAGATAGGGCTGTAAACGAATCGAACCGAACCAAACCAAACCAAATTAAAGCGAACAAGGCCGTGTTCATGTTCTTAGCTTTCATCGAACAAGCGGATGGTTTACGAAAAGCTAACCGAACAAAGCTTCTTGTTCGTGTTCGAGTTTGTTCATTAAGGAAATGAACGTGTTCGTGAACGGTTCACTAACACTAATGAACACAAACAATGTTCCATTTGATTTGGCTAACCTAGAAAGGTCGGTGTCAACGGTTTGGTCCGGCTACCAAGTTTGCATTGGTGTTTTTTTTAACATTCTTATTCATATGTTAATTTTACACATAAATTAATCACATAATACTTATATAAATATTTTTGTTGTATAGTTAATAATAACTTTGCTTAAATCTATACGATAAGATTAGAAAAGTCACTAAAAGTTAAAAACCTATAACAAACAAACACTAACGAACATAAATGTGACAAACACATCACGGACATAAATGGACTAACATGGCCTCTGTTCGTGTTCGTTCATTTAGTTAGTTGGAACAAAATTCCTTGTTCATGTTCGTTCATTTATTTATCAAACGAAAGAACATAAATGAACTTCGGGCCGAACATCGGACATTTACGGCCCTAAATACAGATGGCAATTAGTATAAACTAAAACAGTATTGATGTGAAATGTCAATCATCATCCTACAAATTACACAGAAATGAACCTGAAATTGGCCAGCAAGAGCAACAACGACTCCAACAATATCCGGATCCGAAATAATATCATCAAGTCCGTCATCTCCGAACTTACACTCCACATTCGGAAACACCTTCCGAGCAATGTCCGAAGCCTCGCGTGACGATTTCTACACAAATTTATTATTAATCACTAAATCAAACAACACACTACAATTCTACACACTGAATCGATTAAATTACGCTAGTTTAGTTTGAAATAAATAATAATACCTCAGATCGACTCCAGATAGCTTTAACAACCACGAGGTCCGAGATCTCAGCTAGTCTCGGGAGGTATTGAGATTTGACGAATATTCCGGCACCGATAATGGCGATCTGAGGTGGATTTTGAGCCATTATTAATATTATTGACGGTGAATTGTGCGTGAATTCAAGATGGAGAACAGGATCACTAGATCAGTAGCCCGTAGTTAGTTACATGTGTAGAGGTGCACAGACCGGTTCTCAGGTTAGTGGTCAACGGTAAAATAATATGTTAGACCGGTTAATCTACTCGGGTGCTAACCGGTTTCGAGACAAGAAACTCCTACCCGGTATAACCGGTTTCGGGTATAACCGAACAGTAAACCGGTAAATAACCGCAAAAATGGCGCTTAAAAACTAATAAAAAACCAAATAACGGGTTCGGTTAACTGGTTTGTAACCGGTTTTGGAGATCGATAATATAAACTGGTTTCCAACCGAAGGTTAGAAGCGGGTATAAACTGGTTAATGGTGGATCGATACTAACCGGTTAGGATTTTGGGTAGGAATCGGTTAGGAGCCGGTTGACCGTTTTGGTTGTGCACCTCTATCTTAAAAAGTAATTTACGCAAGTTTTTTACCCACCCGTTGCTCTGGAACAGGTTAAATGCATTGCATATTCAAAAGGTCTCACATTGCGCCGGATACGTAGTGGAGAGTCGGTTGGTATTGGTTTGATTCGTTATGGTAAAAATATTGTGCAAAAGGTTTCATTATCAAATATGAGGGGCTAAAAAGTAAAGATGTGAGTTAAAAGGACAAAAGTTTCGTTACCAAAGCTGATGGATCAATTAGTAAATATGTGAAACTAGGTTGAGAGACCGAAAAGTATACTCAGAAAACTTGACAAAAGTCTAATGAACTAAAGTTTGTAATTATATATATATATATATATATATATATATATATTAATTTGTAAGTTACCGTTTACTCACAATTCTACATTGTTCATAAGAAATACCTATAGGGTTTTGACAAGTGTGCAAAGCACCACTACTTCCAATGTGACGGTTGCAATTTATTAGTTGTTTATAGTAAATAGTAAATAATATGAACTAAATAAATTACTCTATGTTTACCTATTAGTTTTGTGCTTTCCACTTGGCGTGTATACCACCCGTCCTTCCTCTGTACTCTCTATACTATAGAGTGTGGACAAAAGTTACAAGTCTCTTTGCTAAATGTATTGCTTTGTGAACTTACTTAGTTGTTTTTTAACGTGGTTACTTTAGACTTTTAGTACACCCGTCCTTCCTCTGTACTCTCTATAGAGTGTGGACAAAAGTTACAAGTTCCTTTGCTAAATGTATTGCTTTGTGAACTTACTTAGTTGTTTTTTAACGTGGTTACTTTAGACTTTTAGTTACTTAGTTGTTTTTTAACGTGGTTACTTTAGACTTTTAGTTAAGGCTTTGTTGCCTTTTCTTTTTTGCTATTTTTTTCCATTAATTCTTAGTTGTTTTACTTTTGTAACTTAACTAAATTAATTTTTAATTATAAAAAATTTATATAATGATTATATCTTAGATAAATAAAAAAAATAAACGAAGTAAACACATGTCGAAGTTATTTTTGATATATTAAATTACAACTTGATTTTGTTGGTTTTTTTCTTTTCGGTATTGTAAAAAGCCTAACCGATAGCGACCAAATTCGTGTCGACTCACTACCATAATGGCTTCGATTTTGCCTTTTTTTGGGTTTTAACTTTCGCACCATAACGAACGTAGCCGCTAAACATCGTTTTAAACTTTTTATATTTTTTTTTTCATCTTAAGACTAGGTTATAAACCCGTGTATTACACGGGTTTTAAAAGTTAAATCTCATTCATTATCTTATTATACGATTCTGGTTCTACAAGTTGCGATAATCATGTGGAAAAATCACATCAAAATCGTTGAAAAGTCTCAAGAGCTGAAAAATTTTTAAAAAATTGCTCCTAAGTATATTGTTGTATTAGTTTCAACATATCTTGCTACTGAACTAACAGTTGCAAGAGTTTATATCGGTAAAAAAAAGTACCAGAGGATTCAAAATGAGGGTCTAATGATATTAAATTATTAACCATCTATAACCAACAAAAAATAAACGTGTGTTGCTTACTTCATGTGTTTTTTTTTCTAATTCATGCCTTAGATTATAAATATAGAAGCAAGAGCAACGACATAGTTGGTAATATTGGCAAAGAAAGTGTCATACTAATAAAGTTATAGCATTTTATTACACTTTTTTTTGGTTTCAAACATGTCATCTTATTAAACTTTTAATTTTAGATGATCTTGACACATTTTACTCAACTCCAACGACATACAAGAAACTAAACAGTTATAATGAGTTTTATATTTGTGTGTAAATGTAAAAAAAACTGTGTAAAGAAAACATGTTCGGAACCAAAAATAATATTTTTCTTAAAATAATCAGTTTTGACCCTAATTTGTATGGACCAAACTGGTTCTTTGTGTTGCGTCTATTGACACGACTCGTCCCTTTTTCTAGCTATAAGAGAACACAAATAGCAAATTTGACTCATTTACTTAAAGTGTCGAATACAAGTTTATCTTTCTCGAAATGTTCTAAGTCATACTAATGGTGGGTTTGTTACAAGTGAACCTTGTTAAGACCCATTACGTAAATCAAAGTAAAAAACTGTTGCAAAGATTTTATACGCAACAAATAAGTATCTCACTGAAAACCAAACCATCATTCCTCCCATATATCAATCGATTTTGAGATTTTTGTATAGAAGATAGAACACAAACAAATCATAATAATAAACAACCAAGTTATAAGAAACATATTAGTATTTCGAACACCCTACTCATGATCTTACTCATTACAATGATTTTGTATAAAACGGGTTTGCAACATCGATAAATACAACCATTTTCTTATCATTTATAATAGTCAAGTATATTTTATGTTCTTAACTTGTAAACTTAAAAAAAAAATGAGTGTTGTGCCTATAACAGACAACACAATGTCATCACCACCAGGATACTCTTCCAAGAAGATATGAATTTTGCTTCATGAATATAAATGGATATCATAAAGGAAACAAAACTTACCATGACACCACTGTATATTAGGGAACAAAATAACTCATTTTTTATATCAGCTTGGCCCGAAACTCTAGATGATGCAAGTTTTTGCCAATGAATAAGCACAATGAATTTCACTATCAGTTAGCATGTGACAAAATAAATGCACATAATTATTAGATCTGAAAGAAAAAGTACCGTGTGCATCATCATCAATTAGCTATTCTCATTGAGTGTTGAACAATGTCATTTTAGCAAAAATTATCAATACATATAAAAAGGTTTATTATATAGAATTAATAGTAAAAAATAATCAAATAAGATGAACCATTTTCGTATTGCTTAGAGTAAAGATGAATCGTGATATCTCTTGAATTGGTCACTAATAAACTAAAAACATACAACACAAATTTACACACACTAAAATGAGTTTCAAAAGTTCTACATATGTTCTTTTAATTCTATTTTGTTTACTTTATTTACTATTATGAAATTATAGATAAATCATTAATATGGAATGTACAAAATATTTATTAATTGTATTAATTAGACAATTATGACTTTCAAAGTTAAACAATAATGATGCCACTTGTCAAAAAATTGGACAATTAGGTGTCATGTGACACAACTATTGTTTTTGTTTATTATAATAGTAGATATATGAGTGTCACTACTATCATGAGCACTAATCTATTTTTTGGGTTGTGTCAGTATTGGTACAAACTTAACTAATACCGACCGGAATTGTGTAGCTTTGATCATAAGTTGTGTGTGTAATGATATTGTTTTCTTTTTATACAAAATTGTCTTGATAACTGATTCTGACCGAATTCATGTCCCCTCGCCGCAACGCGGCAGGTTTGTTTACTAGTTTAAGTTAAGGAGAAACCTGATTTGAATACCTTCAAACCCTATCTATCAGTTTCAAGCAAGCTCCAATTTAAGTTTAATCTTGGCTTGATTAGAAAGTTAGCGAGTGGATCTCGAGTAACTCATAAGCAATATGAAATGTTTATACCGACATGCTATATCACCTTAACCGTTAAATAAATGACTGGTGAAAGGACGGGTTCCATGGATCATGATAGGATTTGCAAATCAAAAAAAACAAATGTCCATGTCAATTACATGGATGAATATTCCGAGTATTTGATACGTCAAAGTTTAACTTTTTGGATAGAGGTTGGATGTAATTAACAATCACACGTTATTACATTAATAATTAAGAGTGTTTTTAATAATATGAGTCATGATTTGTTTTTTTATGTCATCTCGTTTCTATCTTAGTTGAACCCAATGTACTCAAACTGCAAGGCGCATTCCGAACCTGTCCAAAGTACCTAAATTCAACTTTTTATATTAGTTAAATTATGTGTTTAAAATAGAAAAAACATAATTTCATTAAACTAAAACATATAGTTAAAAACATGAAACAAATACATAAAAAAAACATAATTTTCATACCAAAAAAATAAATAATAACGCATGGCAGTTCAAAAATCATGTGACACCACAGCTTCACATGATTGTTGCGTATTGGTGATCACATCTCAATATCTTAGATATTGCCATTGCAAACTCGTTGGACGCAATCTCCAAACCCAATGTTTATAGTTGATGATGTCGGGCATCCCAGGATGACCATGTCTATCTCCATGCACGTCGTACACGTAAACACTTGATGTTCTAACAGACATAGCTAAATATAACAATCTTGAGGTTCTAACACACATAGCTAAATATTCATCGTATTCGTCAAGGAGATTACTGGTTGCGAGTTGTTTAACTTTCGAAGTACAATTCTGTGACGATGTGAAACTCTTTCTCATACCCCTATATATCCCTTCTTGAAACCATTTAAAATTGGTATTTATATCTACAACAATTTTTAAAAGTAATTCCTTGACAAGCGAAACAGTCGTTCGTCATATTTTGGGTTATCGTTGAAGTAATCTTCCATTAGAACATAATGAGCCTTTTCACGGTCTTGTGACACATACCTTTTTTAACCATGCCGCGTCTTCAACTTTATATGCGGTTGGGACTTGTTCAAGAAATTCAAGCCCACAAGAATCAAAGACAAACACTCATCCGACAATATTATGTTTCATGGTGTAGACCATTGAGTACTCGAGTAGAATAAATATGAGTTTCAGAGTAGAAAAAATGGTAAAATCAGAAGAAAATAGGTTAAAATTTTGGGGTATTAATAGGATTATATTTTTTAGTTTTTAAAATCTTCTATGTTCAACAGTCAAAAAGTTAACGGCTATATAACCGTTTCTCACGGGCTTCCTCTTTGGGTTCACGAACCCGATCACTACCCGGGGAGCAAGGGGCTTCCCAAACTACCTGAATTACTCCCTCCGTCCCATTATAAGTGTCATAGTTTGATTTTTCAAGTCTTTCTTGTTTAAATTTGACCGACAATATTTTTGTTTGTGTTATATAATACTTGATGTAAAATGTATGAATGGATTGAGTTTTAAATGTATTTTACATTGATATAATTTTCATCAAGTATTATATGACACGGACAAAAATATTGTCGGTCAAAGTTAAACAAAAAAGACTTAAAAAATCAAACTAGGACACTTATAATGGGACGGAGGAAGTACATGATACCGCTACCCAAAGGTGCCCTTCACCCTAACTAAAGTATTTAAAATTATTTTAAATGGTTGAATCAAGTTATGTTTAAATGATCATGAAGAGTTATATCACACCTAGATGAAAAGCCAGAATCCAAACAAACTCGTATGCATTTACTTCATTACATCATCAATGAAATCAATGAATAAAAATCTTTTCCATAAAAGAACCATACCTCTTTTGCTTTATTACATTATCAACTTTGATGGCGTCTTAATTTTGTTAGTTTGGATGATTGCAAACAAAACTAATAGAAATACAACGGACTAACGGATATATGGAGCACATATAAAAATAAGTTGGACAATATGTTAAAAAACAACAATATCATGACCTAATTAATGAGTCTTGAAAAATATAGACTTTCAATAGACAATTTTTTTTTTCGTGTTGGGAAAAATAGGATTCTATGATCAATGGACCCGACATACACAACAACGGTCATAGATGGTTTAACCTAATCACAAATAAGACCATCACCAACGCCAAGTGTTAAATATACTTACAAACTCGTCTACAAAGTTGCATTATCATATTTTCATAAATGCGTCAAAAACATATTTTCATAAATGTTAAGTATTGTTAAATATACTTAACAATACTTATATTTTCAAATAAATTCTTCTACATTTATTTTAAAATGCGTGCGGTATGGCAAAGTGCATTATCCATAATGGAGCATGTGGGCATGCCATCTTCACATCACCAAAATAGGCTTTTGGTTTAAAGGTATTTACCATTATTACTTGTAGTTTGATCGACTCTAGCTTTGTTGCAGCCGCTAAAATACTTAAAGCTAATATAAAAGAATTCTATTTAACATCCGATTGAAAATTAGTTTTGGTTTAAATGCTAAACAAATGTAACTTTAAGATGTTTACTAGAGTGTATGTTATGATCCTTTCTTATTTGGGGCGTGAAACGAGCCATATCACTTGCCTTGCCCCCACCATCATAACACCTTTAGCCAAATGATGGCACGTTTTCCCTTCTATCGCCAATTCCTTCACGCCAGTTCCTTCATAGACGCTGCCCAATTTTATTGTTCTTCAAGACAATTAGGTTTAGCCGCTTTATCATTTCAATCTTTAAATAATTATTTGACAAAGTTCACTCACTCTACCGCAGTTCACCTCATCATGATAACACGTACGCTCTAGTTGATTAATTAAAATGTGAATGCATGCCCCCTTTACTAAGATGACACGCCTACACGAACAAAATGTCTCTTCCAAGCCACACCACATTTAACCCACCATAGCCTTATTTATTAAAGTGTGCAAATGTAAAGACAAGAATCATCTAAATAACTGAACTTAGGGTTCCAATGTTCCTGTGGTCACACGGTTTGTCTTGCTATTTTCATCAATACCATAAAACAAACATAAAATACCCAAACAAAGCTATAATATTTCATTTAATTAATTATTTTATTAGCAATATTACATTTGTAACCAAGAATCATATCCTATTTACAAATTAATCTTTTCAAGAAACAAATAAAAGAATCTTTAATACCAAAACTTATATATAGTTGAATTAATTATAAAGATTGAATCAAGATCAACATCAAGAAATCAAACCCTAATGGGTGTGTTTCTGTGTGTCTTTCTTTGGTGTCTCACCGTGTGTGAATTTTTGAGGAAATGATTAATATTTGTTGGGCCTGCAGCATATACTCCCCACATATTCTGCATATTTTTCTATACTCAAAATGTCACTGAATATGATCAGATATACAATACAAGTATATATATTAAATTCACCAAACTCCTTCAAACCTGTACGTTCATGAAAGCATAAGGTACAAGGACGTAATGCATGCAGGGTTGTAAGGATATTCTAGCCTTGCTTTGTGTCTGCATGTGCATGACTTGTTGTGCCACGTGTTTCTTCTTTGTCTATAAATTTGATGTCTCCGTGAGTTTCATTGTTCATTCCAAAATGTTCCATCACTCAGATTCTCCTTAATTGTCTCACAAGGTCGGTATATATATGTTTCTTCTTTGTCTATGCTTCACTATATATAAAGGCATGGTTTGATAAAATTAAGTACTCCCTCGTCCCATTATAGGTGTTATGGTTTGACTTTTCAAGTCTTTCTTTTACAACCTTGACCGTAAATATTTTTGTTCGTGTCATATAATATTTGATGAAAATTATAATGTAAAATACATTTAATCATACAACTAAAAAATAGTTATTACTAAATTTGCAGGTATTTTCTTCGTAATTCGCTTGCTTCTTTAAGGTACGATCGTGTTTAGTTTGCATTACTTATATTTTCATGCATGAACTTTAGTTTCTCATTTGATCATGACATTCTGACATCATCGGAATTACTAGAGGATATGGAGACGGGAGAAGCAATAGAAGATAAGTTCTCGAAGAAGCATCCTTGTTTTCAAACCGACACAAAGATCGGGATTATTGGGGGTGGTCCGAGTGGGTTATCGACAGCTTATGCACTATGCAAACTCGGTTACTCTAATGTCACTGTTCTAGAGAAACATCATTCTGTAGGTGGAATGTGTGAATCTGTAGATATTGAAGGTACGTTTTGTTTTGTGATAACTATTATCTATCTATCTATCTATCTATCTATAATCTATCTATCTATAATATATATAAATGAAAACATAAAAATCCTACGTGTCGTGATGTGGTCGCTCCTCCTTTTTTTAGAGTCACCAGATTTGCTTAATTTTTAAATGGAGGCTTCTCATGCATTTGACCCGAGTTCATGGGTATGGGTCTTACCAAACCCAGATATTTCTTAAACGGGTTATAACATCTCATTAAATTAAAAATTATTCTCACCAAATTATTTATGTAAAAATCCTATAAAATAGGATATAATAAAAAATAATATCTTATTTATTTTAAAAAAGATATATATATTATTTAAATTAAAAAAACCAACTTGATAGTAAAAAATAAACAGGTCTTGGGTCTCATCAAACCATAAGTATATTATTAACTTTCGTAAATATTATTTATAATTAAAAAACCAATTTCATAGTAAAAAAATAAACGGGTTTTGGGTTTCATCAAAACCATATAGCTTTTAAACCGGGTTATAACATCTCATTTATTTGTGAAACAATTTATCATCAAACCATAAGTATATTATTAACTTTTATATAATAGAAAATATATAAATTAAAAAAATAAATAAATATTAGAACAATATAAAACAACCCCCGTAATACAGGAAATAAAAACTAATGTATATATATTTATAAATCTTGGGTTCTATATTAGACAAGTTTTAATGTTGTCATGAAGTACGAATTTTTTTGACGTATCTACTTTATGTGTGCGTATCATCATAAATATCTTGAAAATTGGCTAGTTTGTTTAATTTTTTCTTGTTTATAACAAAAGTTTGTCCGACAATTATTTTTTATATGTTTTTTCATGTATTTGTTTTCTTTATTATTTAAAAATGCCTAGCATTTTTTGAACGACAAATTTTATTAGAAAAAAATCAACTAGTCTAGCAAGGAGATGGACTAGAACAACACACCCAAAACAGATACACGCCTAATAAAATTATATATAAAATGAAAAAGAACACCAATCAGCCCAACTTACATCCGTTAGTTTCCCTCTACTTTTGACCCATAGGAAGCTATTTCTCTTCATTTCCTCCTTTATATGATTAACCGAGACCCGTTTGTTATCAAAGAGAACCATGTTCGGCATCTTCCATATACACCACAAAGCCGTGAGGACCACAATGCATAGCTACATATTAATAATAACATAGTATTATCAAAATATACATTTTAAATAGACTTTGATTTTTAGCCTGCAACTCTTTACACATCTTCAGATTACACCATAAGACTATGAGAGATAAACAGACTAATCTTAGTCAGCACATTTTGAACACAGGAACTTATAAAAAAGTTAGGGGATCGACCACCTTATGGTCAACAATGACTTGATACATGCCCCGAACAAACGAAATTTAACATGCAATTATAGTTTTTTTTAGCCGTCTGCAAGTAGACAAAAATGAGCCAAGCCAAGATCATTCTTTTACCCTATTTGTAGGCGATTAAAAAATTGGGGTTGCAGACTTAATTAGTCTGCTTGAGACACGTGTCGAGTAATGGTTGGTTAGAAGATGAGTCCCATAACTTTTGTATAAATTTCAACGTCTAAAAAGTGACGACCAAGATTAGTCGGCTATGCTTATGTGGCGAATTCTTACTGGAAAATATATTCGTAATAATAATTGGCATGCGATTTTCATACACCACGTTGGATCTTTAAACACCAGTTTTCATCTATACGACTCGTATAGGCATATACGAGTCGTATTGGCCCTAGGCCATCCGTTTGAATCGTAAGGTGTCAGTTTTTGTTCCTGGTGCCTTGTATAGTTCTATACGGGCTGTATAAGCTTACACGAGCCGTATAGGTCTATACGCGCAGTAGAAACACGTTTTTATAATTAATTAAAAGTTGTAAATAAAAAAAACACAACTAATAGATAACATCCGAATCCGAAATGGTTATAATTTAGAAGCCCCACCATAAAACTCTGAAGGCTAGTCAAACCTTGCTCAAGGGAGAAAATATATTCAATTTTTATCAAGTGAAATAAGGAACTCAGTCAGCAGCAGGTTCGATTCTACTCAGAAAATCGGCGATTCAATCCACGGTTCCAATTTCCCCATTGATTATTTCATATGCAGATTCTGTTAATTGTCTATTAGGGGAAAAGTTAACGTACACTTAGACCTTAGTGCTAAGTCGGAGAATCAAGTAGTGTAATTACATTTACGATGTAATTACATAATAATTACACTACTGTTTGTATATATAATTACACTATTTGATTCTCATAATTAGCACGCTAATTTAATTTGTATATGTTCCAAACCATTATCTATTAAGTGTTCGATTTTGATTTAATATTGATATGATTTGTATACATAGGCTCAATCCCATACAACCTGTAGAGGTATGGTACTAAACCCGGTTTTACGACCCTAAATTTATTATGTTTGGCTTATTTTATTATATGGACTAATACAATGTTATTGGGCTGAGGGGGTTTTGTGGAGGTAACCCTAACTGGGCTAGGCCCATTAGGGTACCATGATGGTGGCCATGAGACTCTCTATATAAGGAGGTCTCCACCTCCTTATTAAGGGGTCATGCTCAATAAGGGCCACCACCACTTTTTTGTGTCTGTAAACAAGAGATCTTTTAGATCTCTTAGCAGTCACCTCCACACCCCCGAAAAACCATTGCAGGTCTCAAGCAACCGGAGAAGAAGATCAAGACGTGGCTCGTTCATCTCGAAAATCCGTGGAAACATCGTCATGGATCAGGTCAGATTCATTTCATGCTTCGACATTGGCGCCATCCGTGGGACGGCAACGAACTACCCTTTGATCTTCATCTCGGCTGTCAGATCTCTCCCAGGAAAAACCCAGATCTGGAAGTTTACAGAAAAAGGCTTCAAGGCTTGTTCTATTAAAGCTCAAAAAGATCCATAGATCTAAAAGAGGCTTCCAGATCTGTGCGAAAAGAAACTGCCGGACTCGAATGGTCAAGTCTCCGGATCTGTGATGGTTTTAAATCTGCTTCGAGCTTCAGATCTATCTAGATCTGATTTACAGATCTAGATCTAGATTACAGACCTGGATTTTAGGTTTAAAATTGCAGATCTAACTCTTAAATTGCAGATCCAGAAAGTATCAGATTTCCGCCGCCATGTACGCGCGCCCGCGGATTCTCACTCCGCAGCCATGCATGTGCCACCGCGGAAACCACCATGTGGGTTTTGCGCAAGAGACCTCCGCCATGCACGCGCACTCGCGAGTCACCACTCCATCGCCGTGCATGCGCGCATCAGGCTACGCGCCAAACTTAAAGGTTGGAAATCCTCATAATATCCCATATGGCTACGCGCCAAATTTAAAGGTTGGGAATCCTCATAATATCCCATCAGGCTACGCGCCAAACTTAAAGGTTGGGAATCCTCATAATATCCCATATGGCTACGCGCCAAACTTAAAGGTTGGGAATCCTCATAATATCCCATATGGCTACGCGCCAAACTTAAAGGTTGGGAATCCTCATAATATCCCATATGGCTACGCGCCATACTTAAAGGTTGGGAATCCTCATAATATCCCATATGGCTACGCGCCATACTTAAAGGTTGGGAATCCTCATAATATCCCATATGGCTACACGCCATGCTTAAAGGTTGGGAATCCTCATAATATCCCATATGGCTACGCGCCATGCTTAAAGGTTGGGAATCCTCATAATATCCCATATGGCTACGCGCCATGCTTAAAGGTTGGGAATCCTCATAATATCCCATTTGGCTACGCGCCATGCTTAAAGGTTGGGAATCCTCATAATATCCCATATGGCTACGCGCCATGCTTAAAGGTTGGGAATCCTCGTAAACCCATCAGGCCAAGCGCCAAACTTAAAGGTTGGGAATCCTCATAAACCCATACGGCTTCTCGCCGAATACAAGACCGAACGCGGCTCCGCTCCGTTCAACATGCACACCACCATGATGCTTGAGCGCAGTCGCATATCACATGCTCATGCACCACATATGCTCACGCATCACATATGCTCACGCATATTACATATGCTTACGCATCACATGCTCTCACATATCAAAGTCTACGCGCACGCGCATGCAACATCTGCGCGTGGCGCGGGACATAAAGTAGCTCGTAAGTCGCCTCACGCGCAAGCTTTATTATTCTTATAGCTCGTAAGCCGCAACTCGCGCAAGCTCAATTATTATTATAGCTCGTAAGTCACCTCGCGCGCAAGCTTCATTATTATTATAGCTCGTAAGCCGCAACTCGCGCCAGCTTCATTATTATTACAGCTCATAAGTCGCCTCGCGCGCAAGCTTTATTATTCTTATAGCTCGTAAGCCGCAACTCGCGCAAGCTCACTTATTATTATAGCTCGTAAGTCGCCTCACGCGCAAGCTTCATTATTATCATAGCTCGTAAGCCGCAACTCGCGCAAGCTCCATTATTATTATAGCTCGTAAGTCGCCTCACGCGCAAGCTTCATTATTCTTATAGCTCGTAAGTCGCCTCACGCGCAAGCTTTATGTTTCTTACAGCTCATAAGTCGCCTCGCGCGCAAGCTTTATTATTATTATAGCTCGTAAGCCGCAACTCGCGCCAGCTTCATTATTATTACAGCTCATTAGTCGCCTCGCGCGCAAGCTTTATTATTCTTATAACTCGTAAGTCGCCTCGCGCGCAGTTTTTATTATTCTTATAGCTCGTAAGTCGCCTTACGCGCAAGCTTTATTATTCTTATAGCTCGTAAGCCGCAACTCGCGCAAGCTCAATTATTATTATAGCTCGTAAGTCGCCTCACGCGCAAGCTTCATTATTATCATAGCTCGTAAGCCGCAACTCGCGCAAGCTCCATTATTATTATAGCTCGTAAGTCGCCTCACGCGCAAGCTTCATTATTCTTATAGCTCGTAAGTCGCCTCACGCGCAAGCTTTGTGTTTCTTACAACTCATAAGTCGCCTCGCGCGCAAGCTTCATTATTATTATAGCTCGTAAGCCGCAACTCGCGCCAGCTTCATTATTATTACAGCTCATAAGTCGCCTCGCGCGCAAGCTTTATTATTCTTATAGCTCGTAAGTCGCCTCGCGCGCAGGCTTTATTATTCTCATAACTCGTAAGCTGCCTCGCGCGCAAGTTATGTTACATTATTATCGAGATGCGCGCTCCATCTTTTATCAGGCCTCGCGCCACTATGATGCGTGCTATATCTTATTTATGACAGGGCACCATCATTATCATAAGGACCGCAACATGTCACCATCATGAGGAAAACCTCCCAAAACTCAAAGACAATAAAGACAAGGCCAAAGAAAAGGGAAAAAACCGCCCCATGACCTAACACACCTCATAAAGTCCAGCGCTCCACCTTGACGCTTGCGCGCCCAGGAGAAACGCTGGACTTGGGGGGCTTGTAGGGGTATGGTACTAAACCCGGTTTTACGACCCTAAATTTATTATGTTTGGCTTATTTTATTATATGGACTAATACAATGTTATTGGGCTGAGGGGGTTTTGTGGAGGAAACCCTAACTAGGCTAGGCCTATTAGGGTACCATGATGGTGGCCATGAGACTCTCTATATAAGGAGGTCTCCACCTCCTTATTAAGGGGTCATGCTCAATAAGAGCTACCACCACTTTTTTGTGTCTGTAAACAAGAGATCTTTTAGATCTCTTAGCAGTCACCTCCACACCCCCGAAAAACCATTGCAGGTCTCAAGCAACCGGAGAAGAAGATCAAGACGTGGCTCGTTCATCTCGAAAATCCGTGGAAACATCGTCATGGATCAGGTCAGATTCATTTCATGCTTCGACACAACCTGTCACACCCGGCCCTGAGCGGCGGAAACAGCCGGGCGCGCTCGAGTGGGGATTGATAATTAAGCACGGGCCATTGCAAAGTTTCAAAGATTTTCATTGCGCATGAAAAGTTTAATACAAATACATTACATTGATTAAAAATTACATAAAAACATCCAAGTATAAAAACTGTTGAAGATTTCCACGCCATATCCCCTTGCGCGGCGGGAACAACCACGCGCATCGAAGGGATAGAACTAAAATCTTCCAAAAAGCTAGTTTTAGATGTTCAGCGTGAGGTGCTCTAAGTGTGACTCCATGCGCTACCTTGTTATCTCCTGAAAGACACGTAAAAACATTCGAATCAGTATAAACTGAGTGAGTTCACAAGTTTTAGTAACTTGATAAATCGTATTGCATCATAATCTTGAAACAAATCATTCTGAAACATAATTCTGATATCATCATTAAAACACATGCTTGGTAAAACATAGTTCTATCAACATATTCTGATAAAATCGTTCCGCGGTTTACGCGCGAACATTTCTGGGAACTGTGCTCGTCTGTGCAAAGGGGCGCTGCCACTACGAGCTAAAATAAGTAATACCGTCCCGCGGATTACGCGCGAACGTTTCAGGAAAAATGTGCTCGTCCATGCAAAGTGGCGCTGCCACTACGAGCTAATCAATAATTCCGTCCCGCGGGTTACGCGCGGACATTTCAGGAAAATGTGCTCGTCCATGCAAAGTGGCGCTGCCACTACGAGCTAATCAATAATTCCGTCCCGCGGGTTACGCGCGGACGTTGTGCCGGAAAACAAAGCGCTCGTCCATGCAAAGAGGTGCGACCCCTACGAGCGGGCTCAAACCCATAGTACTGCCCCATGACCATACTAGGCACTCGTCCATGCAAAGAGGTGCGACCCCTACGAGCGGGTGGATCAAACCAGCAGTCCCTACCCTTAGAGTTCCAATGGTAAAGTGATCACTTACTCGAGTTCTAGCGCACATACATCGAAAACCTTAGATAACCGTTCGCATTGCTCATCATGAAATATAATTCAAACACATAATCGCTTGCATAGCTTGTAAGTATACCACGATAAAATATTATTTAAGTACGTGTCCCTCGCCCCGAAAGCAGTTTAAAAATAGTGAAAACAGTGAAAATAGGGGCTGTGAGACTCACCTGTGGTTCTTGTTAAGGGATTAAATCGAGATTCGGGTTTTCTTGGTGTTGGCCTCGGAATTGAAGGTCTAGAATACGATTAAATAACAAGAAGTATATATATTAAGATCAAGAAATAGGAGAATATAAGGGTTGGAAAGTAGATCTCAAGGTTATATTCTCGGCTTACCTAGTAACAGGATCGGAAATGAAAACAACGGATGCTTGGGAGAGGATTAGTGCAAGTTTGCAGTTCTTTGAAGTGTGTTTTGGGTGATAATTTAGGTTACATATTTATAGGCAAACTCAAGGGAACACAATCCCTTGCTTTAGGGGATTGTAATCTTTTCATATCTAGGGGTAATGATGATAAAGTATGGAAATTATTATTATTTATTTAAGAGTGGAGTAGTGGATAAAAGATTTTGATTTGATTTGGTCAGGACATGCAGGTCTGGGGTTGGTGAGAATAGGGTGGCTGACAGTTGACTTTTCATGTTACAGTGTGCTTTTTCAGGTACTTTTGTTAGTGTACAGTAAAAAGTGGAAAATCTCTGAAACACGCTATTGTTTCCTTTTGGGCGGGAGTAATTTCCTTACGTCTGGAGAATAGACTAAGTGTTCTGTGCGTATTACTTTGTGCGCATAGCTTTCTGCGTGAAGGACATTTCTTTGCTGCGGGTAGGTGCGTAACCTTCTCGCAGTTAGGGACATTGAGTTTCATTTGTAGATTCTCCAGGTGGTCTTGGTATTTCAACATAGTGATCAGTTATGTTGAAGTCAATTCCATCTTGGAGCTTCAGACAAACTAGCTCTCAATGTTCCCGCCATGCGGGGAGGTTAGTTCCCTTCCGCACGCGCATAAACGATTTAGGATGCACCCGCCTTAGCATCATGCGGGATGGTCAGCCCATTAGACAACATAACGTTAAGGTACATAAAACCAATACACTCGCGCATGGCGCATATAACATATGCCCACGCAGGTTCTTAACATGGCGCGCTCGCGCAGGGCGCACATAACAAATGCACGCGCTGACTAACATGGCGCGCTCGCGCAGGGCGCACATAACAAATGCACGCGCTGACTAACATGGCGCGCTCGCGCAGGACGCACATAACAAATGCACGCGCTGACTAACATGGCGCACTCGCGCAAGGCGCATATAACATAATTACCTAATATTTAGGTTGATTACTTGGTTTAAGGGATTGGGAATTTACCGGGTGTCACATTCTCCCCCTGTTAAGCGAATTTCGTCCCGAAATTTAGGAGACGTTGCTGGCAGAAGCCATGTTCTGAAAGAGGTGTGGGTATTTCTGGCGCATCTGGTCTTCTCTTTCCCAAGTGAATTCAGGCCCACGCCTCGAGTTCCATTGAACCTTTACTAACTTGATTCTGCTTCTGCGTAACTTTTGTTCTTTCCAATCGGTTACTGCTATAGGTTCTTCTACGAAGTGCAGCTGTTTGTCGATGTGAATCTCTTCCAACGGCAAAATCATCGTCTCGTCAGATAAACACTTTTTGAGGTTGGACACATGAAACGTATCATGAACTCCACTGAGTTCGGCGGGTAAACGGAGTTTATAAGCAACCGGACCGATCCTTTCCAGGATCTCAAATGGTCCAATGTAGCGCGGATTCAACTTTCCTCGCTTGCCGAAACGGGGGACTCCTTTCCATGGAGAGACTTTCAAAAGTACTCTATCCCCTACCTGAAACTCCAATGGTTTCCTTCGCACATCTGCGTAGCTCTTCTGTCTATCGCGCGCTGTCTTAAGGCGATCCCTTATCTGAAAAATCTTGTCTGTTG
Organism: Bidens hawaiensis; assembly: GCF_021521415.1. Classification (NCBI taxonomy): domain Eukaryota; kingdom Viridiplantae; phylum Streptophyta; class Magnoliopsida; order Asterales; family Asteraceae; genus Bidens; species Bidens hawaiensis. Next base: position 216,237 of record NW_027491139.1, read on the forward strand.
TCTCTTGGATCAATTCTGGACCAGTCATTTGCTTGTCACCCACTTCAGCCCAGCACAGTGGGGATCTACACTTGCGCCCATACAAAGCTTCGAATGGCGCAGCCTTGATGCTTGTGTGATAGCTGTTGTTGTAAGAAAATTCAACCAATGGGAGATGAGTATCCCAGCTACCTCCGAAATCGATTGCGCACGCGCGTAGCATATCTTCCAATGTCTGGATTGTCCGCTCGCTTTGCCCATCCGTTTGAGGATGATATGCCGTACTCATGTCAAGACGAGTACCTAAAGCCCCTTGTAACGATCTCCAAAACCTTGATGTGAACCGACTATCTCTATCAGAAATGATGGACACTGGGACTCCATGTTTTGAAACTACTTCTCGAATATACAGTCGGGATAACTTTTCCATCTTATCGGTTTCCTTGATCGGCAGGAAGTGCGCTGACTTAGTTAGCCGATCCACAATAACCCATATTGTGTCATAACCCCCAGGTGTCCTTGGCAGTTTGGTGATGAAGTCCATAGAGATTTGTTCCTACTTCCACATGGGAATTTCTGGCTGTTGAAGCAACCCTGATGGTTTCTGGTATTCAGCCTTTACCTTCGAACACGTCAGGCATTTACTGACATACGTCGCGATGGCGCCTTTAAGATTGGGCCACCAATACAGCGCTTTAACATCTTGGTACATCTTGTCTGCGCCAGGATGTACGGAATACCGCGTCTTGTGAGCTTCGTTTAAAACTTGCTCGCGCAATCCTCCCTTGAGAGGGACCCATATGCGGTTAGCGAAATATAGATTGCCGTTCTCTTTAAGTTCCAAACTCTTAACCATACCCCCAAGGCATTCGTTTTTAACAAACTCTGGTTTCAAGGCTTCTTGCTGAGCGTCTCGGATGCGGGTAGAGAGATCTGCGTGAATGGTCAACCTTAGAGCCTTGACTCGTAGCGTTTTTATTCGCTCCTTCCTACTTAGCGCGTCTGCTACCACATTCGCCTTTCCAGGGTGGTACTTAATTTCACAATCATAATCATTCAACAACTCCACCCATCTTCGTTGCCTCATGTTTAAATCCTTTTGATCAAATATATGTTGAAGGCTCTTGTGATCCGTAAAGATTATACACTTTGTACCATAGAGGTAATGGCGCCAAATCTTTAGCGCGAAGACAACCGCTCCAAGTTCCAGATCATGCGTTGTGTAGTTCTTTTCATTGGTCTTGAGTTGGCGCGAGGCATACGCTATGACTTTGTCTCGCTGCATAAGGACACATCCGAGTCCCTGATGTGAAGCGTCGCAGTAAACGACGATGTCGTCCGTCCCTTCGGGCAGAGACAAAATTGGCGCACTACATAACTTCTGTTTCAACATTTGAAATGCTGTTTCCTGATTTTCGCCCCAAACAAACTTCTTGTCTTTCTGAGTTAGCGCGGTCAGTGGTAGAGCTATCTTGGAGAAGTTCTCAATGAAGCGTCGATAGTAGCCAGCTAGTCCTAGGAATTGCCTCACCTCAGTTGGGGTTTTTGGCGCTTCCCAGTTTTCGATGGCCTTGACTTTGGAAGGATCAACGTGTATTCCTTTCTCGTTTACAACGTGACCGAGAAAGTGAACTTCTCTAAGCCAAAACTCACATTTGGAAAACTTCGCATACAACTTTTCTTTCCGCAACAATTCCAAAATCAATCTCAGGTGTTGCTCATGCTCGGCCTTGGTCCGTGAGTAAATCAGAATATCATCTATAAACACAATCACAAACTTGTCCAAGTATGATCTGCACACGCGGTTCATCAGATCCATGAATACAGCCGGCGCATTAGTTAGCCCGAAGGGCATCACTAAGAACTCATAATGGCCGTATCTAGTTCGGAAGGCTGTTTTCGGCACATCTTCCTCATGGACCTTAAGTTGGTGGTATCCTGACCGTAGATCTATATTCGAATAATAACTGGATCCCTGCAACTGGTCAAATAAGTCGTCAATCCTCGGTAAGGGGTACCGATTTTTGACTGTCAGCTTGTTCAGTTCCCTGTAGTCAATACACATTCTGAACGAACCATCCTTCTTCTTAACAAACAGTACTGGAGCTCCCCAAGGTGAAAAGCTTGGGCGTATGAAACCCTTATCCAATAGTTCCTGTAACTGATTGGATAGCTCTTGCATCTCAGATGGGGCTAATCGATAAGGCGCTCGAGCTACTGGCGCAGCTCCTGGGACCAAATCAATACGAAACTCGACTTGTCGCGGCGGCGGTAATCCGGGCAAATCTTCAGGAAAAACTTCTGGAAATTCGCGCACTACTGGTAAGTCTTCAATTCTTCGCTCATCTCCTTTCTTCTCTACGACATGCGCCAGGAAGGCGTAGCACCCTTTCCTTAGGCACTTTCGCGCCTTTAGGCACGAAATCAGTTTCGTCGCAACTCCCCTTCTTTCCCCTTGAATTACCAAGGTTTCTCCGTTCAACAGTGGGATCCGAACCTGCTTCTCATGGCAAATAACTTCCGCGTGGTTCTCGACTAACCAATCCATACCTACCACAATGTCAAAACTTCCCAAGTCTATTGGCAACAAATTAATATTGAACCCGTGACCTCCCATGACTATTACACATTGTTCAGTTCTTTCGTTCGCGCATAACTGCCTACCATTGGCTAGTTCTATAGTATAAGGCGTGTCTAGCCTACTGGTTGCTAGGCCTAGGGAGTCTTTAAACTCAGCGGATATAAAACTCAGGTCAGCGCCGGTATCAAATAAGACAGATGCAAAATGTCCGTTAAGCAAAAACGTACCGGTTACCACATTCGGCTCTTCTTTAGCTTCGCCTGCGCCGATCACAAAAGCTCTCCCGCGAGCTTGGTTCCCCTTTTGCGGGCAATCCCGACTAAAATGCCCTGGCTTCCCGCATGCGTAGCAGTTGTCGCTTGCTCCAGCTTCTCTGACACGGCAATTCATCGTCTTGTGCCCTGGTCTGCCACATTTGGCGCATTCGATTCTGGCGCATTCACCCTCGTGGTGATACTTGCATTTGTTGCACCATGGGCGAGGCCCGCTGTATCCTTTTCGTGGTGGCTCCGCGGCCTGAATCGCGTAAGTCCTTGCGCTCTCCTGCTTCTTGAACGGTGGCTGCTTGGAGTCGGACCCTCGGTGGTGAGAGTTCCATTTCCTCTTGGGATCAGAGGTTCGCTGCTCGATTCCGCGCGTAGTTAACATACCCGCACGGACCGTATCCCTTGTAAGGGTGATGGCCCGCGCTACCCGCCTCATCAAAAGTTGGAGGCGCTGCGGCGTTGAGCGGGACCCTAACAACAGGAGGTAACCCAAAAATATACCTCTCAATCTTCTTTTCCTCCGTGTTTGCCATGTCTGGCACCAACTGGCAAAGCTCGTTGAACCGGTTGTTGTAGGCGTCGATATCCGTTCCTACCATGGTGTGGTTCCAGAATTCCTGTTGTAGACTCTGGATTTCTGCGCGAGAGCAGAACTTTCTCATCATCATTTCCTTCAGTTCCTCCCAGGTCTTGTGGAGAGCAACTTCTCGCCCCAATGTTTTCGTTTGAAGCTTCCACCAAGACGAAGCTGCTTCTTGGAACATGCAGGTCGCGTAAAGGACCTTCTGGTTCTCACTACATCCGCTAATGGAGAGAACTGTCTCCATCTTGTCAATCCAGTTGTAGAGCCCAATGGCCCCTTCGGTACCCTTGAATGGCCAAGGCTTACAGGCCATGAATGTCTTGTAGGAGCATCCTTTGTCCAAGGCTCCTGATTCGGGTTCTGGGGTCTCATTCTGACGACCCTGACTTGATTCGGCCTTGCTGGCCTCATGTGTTGCGATTGCTTGCGCGATTATTTCCGCGAGTTCCTCGGGTGTCATGGTAATTCCTTTGGCTTTAGTTGGAGGCATTCTCGCTTTAAAAGAGAATGAAAATATATCAGACTTAGCGCATGTACTCTGAGCACATAATGTTATCATTATTTACTAGACACTGTGTGACCCGTGTTCCTAAGTGTGTGTATAGTTTCTTTTGAAAATATTTTCTTTGAAAAATATTTCATGCGATTTCCCCCAACGGTTATAGTCTAGGTTAAAACTTCTTTTCCTAGTTCGCTATAACCAGTGCTCTGATACCAATCTGTCACACCCGGCCCTGAGCGGCGGAAACAGCCGGGCGCGCTCGAGTGGGGATTGATAATTAAGCACGGGCCATTGCAAAGTTTCAAAGATTTTCATTGCGCATGAAAAGTTTAATACAAATACATTACATTGATTAAAAATTACATAAAAACATCCAAGTATAAAAACTGTTGAAGATTTCCACGCCATATCCCCTTGCGCGGCGGGAACAACCACGCGCATCGAAGGGATAGAACTAAAATCTTCCAAAAAGCTAGTTTTAGATGTTCAGCGTGAGGTGCTCTAAGTGTGACTCCATGCGCTACCTAGTTATCTCCTGAAAGACACGTAAAAACATTCGAATCAGTATAAACTGAGTGAGTTCACAAGTTTTAGTAACTTGATAAATCGTATTGCATCATAATCTTGAAACAAATCATTCTGAAACATAATTCTGATATCATCATTAAAACACATGCTTGGTAAAACATAGTTCTATCAACATATTCTGATAAAATCGTTCCGCGGTTTACGCGCGAACATTTCTGGGAACTGTGCTCGTCTGTGCAAAGGGGCGCTGCCACTACGAGCTAAAATAAGTAATACCGTCCCGCGGATTACGCGCGAACGTTTCAGGAAAAATGTGCTCGTCCATGCAAAGTGGCGCTGCCACTACGAGCTAATCAATAATTCCGTCCCGCGGGTTACGCGCGGACATTTCAGGAAAATGTGCTCGTCCATGCAAAGTGGCGCTGCCACTACGAGCTAATCAATAATTCCGTCCCGCGGGTTACGCGCGGACGTTGTGCCGGAAAACAAGGCGCTCGTCCATGCAAAGAGGTGCGACCCCTACGAGCGGGCTCAAACCCATAGTACTGCCCCATGACCATACTAGGCACTCGTCCATGCAAAGAGGTGCGACCCCTACGAGCGGGTGGATCAAACCAGCAGTCCCTACCCTTAGAGTTCCAATGGTAAAGTGATCACTTACTCGAGTTCTAGCGCACATACATCGAAAACCTTAGATAACCGTTCGCATTGCTCATCATGAAATATAATTCAAACACATAATCGCTTGCATAGCTTGTAAGTATACCACGATAAAATATTATTTAAGTACGTGTCCCTCGCCCCGAAAGCAGTTTAAAAATAGTGAAAACAGTGAAAATAGGGGCTGTGAGACTCACCTGTGGTTCTTGTTAAGGGATTAAATCGAGATTCGGGTTTTCTTGGTGTTGGCCTCGGAATTGAAGGTCTAGAATACGATTAAATAACAAGAAGTATATATATTAAGATCAAGAAATAGGAGAATATAAGGGTTGGAAAGTAGATCTCAAGGTTATATTCTCGGCTTACCTAGTAACAGGATCGGAAATGAAAACAACGGATGCTTGGGAGAGGATTAGTGCAAGTTTGCAGTTCTTTGAAGTGTGTTTTGGGTGATAATTTAGGTTACATATTTATAGGCAAACTCAAGGGAACACAATCCCTTGCTTTAGGGGATTGTAATCTTTTCATATCTAGGGGTAATGATGATAAAGTATGGAAATTATTATTATTTATTTAAGAGTGGAGTAGTGGATAAAAGATTTTGATTTGATTTGGTCAGGACATGCAGGTCTGGGGTTGGTGAGAATAGGGTGGCTGACAGTTGACTTTTCATGTTACAGTGTGCTTTTTCAGGTACTTTTGTTAGTGTACAGTAAAAAGTGGAAAATCTCTGAAACACGCTATTGTTTCCTTTTGGGCGGGAGTAATTTCCTTACGTCTGGAGAATAGACTAAGTGTTCTGTGCGTATTACTTTGTGCGCATAGCTTTCTGCGTGAAGGACATTTCTTTGCTGCGGGTAGGTGCGTAACCTTCTCGCAGTTAGGGACATTGAGTTTCATTTGTAGATTCTCCAGGTGGTCTTGGTATTTCAACATAGTGATCAGTTATGTTGAAGTCAATTCCATCTTGGAGCTTCAGACAAACTAGCTCTCAATGTTCCCGCCATGCGGGGAGGTTAGTTCCCTTCCGCACGCGCATAAACGATTTAGGATGCACCCGCCTTAGCATCATGCGGGATGGTCAGCCCATTAGACAACATAACGTTAAGGTACATAAAACCAATACACTCGCGCATGGCGCATATAACATATGCCCACGCAGGTTCTTAACATGGCGCGCTCGCGCAGGGCGCACATAACAAATGCACGCGCTGACTAACATGGCGCGCTCGCGCAGGGCGCACATAACAAATGCACGCGCTGACTAACATGGCGCGCTCGCGCAGGACGCACATAACAAATGCACGCGCTGACTAACATGGCGCACTCGCGCAAGGCGCATATAACATAATTACCTAATATTTAGGTTGATTACTTGGTTTAAGGGATTGGGAATTTACCGGGTGTCACACAACCCGTTCCGATTTCACCAAATCTATTAATTAATTTTTATCAATTTTTTTTAACAACTCATTAATATGGCATTATCATTTATATTTCTGATTGCAGTTCTATTGATACCTGCTTTCTAATTTGTTCTGATTTTGTAATATCATATGTTCACCATTTATTTTGATACCAATTCTGTTTTATCTTAGTAAATAAAAACGTAAAAACGAGTACAAACATATCAAAAGTACTAGCTATAGATGGGGTAAATATGTAATTTTTAATGTTTTAGTAAACATAAGGGTAAAAATGTAAAATAGTCGTTATAATAATAATTATATTTATAATAAAAAAAATCTAAATAGGTAAAATTGCAAGTTTTTGGGTTGGGTAAATATACATTTAAAAAGAGGTTTGGAGGGGGGAATATGCCATTGTCCTTAAAAAATATAGTTGTTTGATGATGGAGTGGATGGTTATAAACAAGTCGATTGATGATGGTGTTAAATGACGTTGATAAAAACCTACAAGAGTACGTTGTATAGCGTGTATACGAGTGAAGGTGAAATATTCTATAAAATTTGAATAGGAGTGAGATGTTATAGCCTATAAGAGGCATATAGTTCATCCACAAAGAGCTATATGAGTAGTATAAGGCCTATATGATTCGTATAGAAGGCAAAAAGCTGTCTCCTTGTTTCCTTCGTATACATATTAGTCACACATACGTGACCTATACAACTCATACACACCTATATGAGTCGTATAGTTCTAACACCATAGAGATGATTTAACTTTTTACCAACACCATAGAGATGATTTAACTTTTTACCAGGAAGGATCTATGATTTGGGAGGTCAAGTCCTAGCAGCCAACAGTGCACCAACCATCTTCCACCTGACAAACCAAATCAACACCTCAACCGGACACTACACCGACACCAAACTCATCGACGACTACATCTCCATCATATCCTTAACCTTAAAACTCCAAGACGAAGCCACTTCCACGTCCAGAATCGGCATACACGCAATAAGCAACATTGCTTCAGACCCAACTCCTTCATTCCTCAAATCCCATGGACTCAATATTCCAAAGTCCGTTGCCTACGGGTTCACGGCTTCAGGTTACGGGTTTGTTCAAGACATGCCGTATGCTTACGTGCATGAGTTTACTAGGACGTCAATGTCGGGAAAAATTAGGAGGTTTAGAGGCGGGTATACGAGTGTTTGGGATAAGATTAGTAAGCAGCTTCCGGTGAAGGTTTATTGTAATGCGAGAGTAGTAAGAGTTGGAAGAAATGATGATAATATTAATGTGGAGGTTGAGATTGGTGAGAAGTTGGATATGGAGTTTGATAAGTTAATAATATCGGGTTCGTTTCCGGTAGACGGTGGGAAGACGTATAGATCGCCTTTGGAAACCACAGGTTTGATTATTTTCTAGTTACAAAACTACATCGTTAGGGTAATTAGAGTAGTTAAATATGCAGTGTTGGCGGTGGGATACTGACTAGCGATTAATAGTTAATTGGGATTAATCGGATCAATACTTTAAAGTTAACATGGTTTAGGCGTATAGTTCAAACATAAACAATTAATCACAAGCATAACAAATCACTGAGAAATAATTCAAACATAATAGTTCCATGGCCGTCCCCGAAAATCGATAAAAATTTTTGGGCCGAATGTTATGATTTGGATTGTACAAACAATTTTCTTTTTTTATATAGAAATAGACTTAAATAAGTTGAGTAATCGGGCTTATAATTTAAGAATACATATATTTTTAAAAAATATAAATATACAAGAAAATTAAAAATTTTTGGGCCTACCGGGGTGACCGGGCCGGGGTGCCGTCGACCACCCAGCCCTCCTTCAAAGCCCGCCTTGATTAGTTCATAGTTCAGGTCAGAAACTCGGGTTAACGGGTTAAAACCAAGGTTTGATTTTGACACCTTTGACCGAAAATCGCATTGGTAAAGTACCGATTAGCGATTAATCACCGATTAACTGGCACCAAATCATGATTTTACAACACTGTAAATATGTGTAACAACGGAATATAGCTTATTTTATTATTGTTTTTGATGTTTATTGCAGAAGAATTTGTTAACAAGGATATGGATTTGAGTGATCTTGAGAAGGAATTATTTAGTAAAGTTGAGATTATTGATTATTATACAACCGTGTTGAAGATAGACGGGTTGGATCATATTCGAGTCGGGTTTTATTATTTTGAGGAGTTTATGGATGATCCAAACACAATTGGCAACCCGGTAGCAATGCAACGATTTTACTCAGATACAAACATATTCTTGTTTTGGTCATATGGCAATGCAGCAGATATTGTGGGCGAAACAGTCATGAAGCTTGCGGTTGATGCAGTCACGCGTTTGGGAGGAAAGGTTAATAAAGTAATTTTACAACGGCGGTTTAAGTACTTCCCACATGTCAACAGTCAAGGTATGGTTAAACTGTTAAAGGGTTAGAGACTATTTTAAGGTTTCATCTTTACAAAAGTTATGCAGTGATAAATTATTGAACTGATAATTGTTGAAATGAAATGTAGAAATGAAGGATGGGTTTTATGAGAAGGTGGAAAACCGGCTTCAAGGACAGAATAATACTTACTATGTTGGAGGATTAATGGCGTTTGAGCTAACCGAAAGGAATGCAGCGTATGCGTTTTCCTTGGTTTTGAAGCACTTTGCAAGTGATAACCAGAAACCGAGTTTTCCTTATATTAAGGTACAAAACTTTAGATACTAGCTAGAACTTGCAATTTTGACCCACTGATCAGTTCTGGTAATGTTTTGACTTATGGGTGTTTGGGAAAACTGCATTTTTTGTTTTCATACAACGGGCTAGATACAGTTGACAAGTCGTCTAAAGTGTATTTTTAATACATAAAACCTTTTAAAACCATTTTTCTAAAAGTTATAACTGAAATAATATGCCTTTCATAACCATATTTGACAAGCTATGTATACGAGCCGACCCCGAGCTCGTCTAAGCTCGAGCTAGGCTCATGAGTGGTTTTTAGCTTGGGTCGTTTATTATTTTTTAATTAATCTATATACATCTATAGTTATTTTTTATCTATGTTTTAGGTATAATATGATTTTTAGATATAACATAATGTATATTATGTAGCTATATTTATCATAGTCTTATGTATAGTAATTGTTTTTATTATTATCAAAATATATATTTAATATATTAGATAAAAATCATATATTTAACAGGCTTGATTAGACTCGCGAGCTAGCCCGAGCTCAATAAGTGAAGATCGGGCTCAGGCTCGTTTATTAAACAAGCTTATTTTTAATCTCATGCTCATGTAAGCTCCGCTTCATTCGAGCTGATCTTGAGGCTTGGCTCGTTTACACCCCCTATTTGACACGCTAATTAATTACAAAGTTTCAAAAAATGTGGACCAAATAGTGCCCGGCCCGTTTGAGTCACACAGAAACTCACCAGATTTGACGCGTTGCCCAACCCGCTCATTCTATCACCTCAATTAAAACTGTTACCTAATATAGAACCTTTGGTTTTGCAGAGACTGTTCACTATGAAACCCGACAATTCTTCCTGGCTTTCGAAACAACTAAACGAAGCACCCGGGGTTGACTTTCCAAATATCTCATCTATCGACGGTTATTTAAGATACTGGGGAAATCATGAAGTCATTGCAAATAAAACATTGTACACTTGGATCAATGATAAAGGAGAAACAATAAGTAGCAGAACATATAAAGAGTTAGATAATAATGCTTCTTATATAGCTCACAAGCTCTTAACTAACAAAAAGCCCGTAATCGAACCCGGTGATAGAGTTCTTCTGGTCTACATACCAGGCCTTGAATTTATGGATGCCTTTTTCGGGTGTCTAAGAGCTAAAATCATACCTGTACCTGCCATACCGCCTGACCCGTCACAAATGGGCGGGCAACCACTTCTTCACATTGAAAACATTGCAAAAAGAACAAAAGCTGTTGCAATATTATCCACTTTCGGGTATCATGTTTACGTGAAAGAGAATACCGCCAAGAACAAGATTATGCTAACGGGTAAACGAAAAAATTCCGGGTCTTGGCCGAATCTCCCATGGCTGCATACGGACTCTTGGATCAAGAACTCGAAAGGGTGTCATGTCAGCTTTGATGATGTTAGCATATTGGTTAAAGAATCTCGGGTTTTGCCAAAAGATTTGTGCTTTCTTCAGTTTACATCGGGCTCAACGGGTGATGCTAAAGGTGTCATGCTGACTCATACCGGGCTTATTCATAATGTTAAGTTAATGCGTACGGTATACAGAAGCACATCAGATACAGTTGCTGTAAGCTGGTTACCTCAGTACCATGATATGGGCCTCATTGGCGGGCTTCTTACCACTTTGGTTAGTGGCGGGACTGCTATACTGTTTTCGCCAATAACGTTTATTAAGAACCCGTTATTATGGCTGCAAACCATGAGCAAGTACCGGGCCACTCATAGTGCAGCCCCGAATTTTGCTCTTGAATTGTTAATAAGAAGATTAGTTTCCAAAAAGGAGAAGATTATGAAACTTGATCTTTCTTCCATGGTTTTTTTAATGGTTGCTGCTGAACCCGTGAGACCGAAAACTTTAAAAAGGTTTATCGAGTTGACTCGGGATTTCGGGCTTTCTCAAGAAGTGATGGCTCCTGGTTACGGTATGGCTGAGAATTCGGTGTACATAAGTTGTGCATACGGGTTAGGAGAATCGATTTATCAAGATTGGGAAGGAAGAATATGTTGTGGGTATGTGGGCCCGGATGATGCTGATGTGGATGTTAGAATTGTTGATCCCGAGACGGGTGAAGAACATGTGGAATATGGTAAAGAAGGGGAGGTTTGGTTTTCTAGCCCGAGTGCGGGTGTTGGCTATTGGGGGTTGGACGAGTTGACCCAAAAGACTTTTCGAAACGAGCTTCGAGGGCATTTTGGGAAAATGTACATTCGAAGTGGGGATTTGGGCCGGATTGTTAATGGGAAGTTGTTCATTACTGGGAGGATAAAAGATTTGATTATTGTTGGTGGGAGGAATATATACGCATCGGATGTTGAAAAGACGGTTGAGTCCTCGTCTGAGGTTATTCGACCCGGGTGTTGTGCGGTTGTAGGTGTTCCCGAAGATATATTATTGAATAAAGGGGTAATAGTACCTGAAAACCCGGATCAAACTGGATTAGTTGTTATTGCAGAGGTCAAAGGAAACAAGCCTCCACCAAATGACATCGTTGACCGGATTCAAACCGTTGTTGCAGAAGAACACGGTATAACAATTGCTTCAGTTGTACTAATCAAAGAAAGAACCATTTGCAAGACGACATCTGGCAAGATTAAGCGGTTCGAGTGTCTAAAACAGTTTACAGATAGTAAGCTGCAAGTAATCGAACCAATTCAATCTGCAACAATTCAATCTACAAACTGTGACACAAAACGTACTGATTCGGGTATTATATCTAAAGAAGATATTATTAACTTTTTGAAAAAACTTTTATCTGATCAAACTGGAATTTCCATCGCAAGCATCTCGGTTACCGAGAGTCTTGTAAATTATGGGGTCGATTCGATTGGTGTAGTCCGAGCAGCTCAAAAGCTTTCGGGTTTTCTCGGGACTCCAGTGGGAGCAATCGACATTTTCACCGCCACTTGTATAGATGACCTGGCAGATTTCGCTGAAGATCTTTTAAGAAAATCTTTCCCGGATAGCACACGTTCTTCACCAGACATTCCTCATAAAAAAACAGTTTCTGTTAAATTTCCACTTAATGTTTCTTCAATCCGTAAATTCGGTATCTGGGTGTGTCATATTTTCGGGCTCGTTTACATCTCATTCTTGCTGATGATACCCGTTTATCTCTCGGTTTCTGCTTTCACAAATATAATCTCAAAAGGTGGTAACTTAATAGCACTAGTGTGTGCTCCTTTAGTTTGGATGTTTTATATGATGTCTACTTGCATAACTGTTGGTATATTTGGGAACTCATTTCTTCAGCCTAACTATGGTTTAACCCCGGATATATCCATTTGGTCGGTTGACTTTGTGAAATGGTGGACATTATACAAAGCCCAGGAGGTTTGTTCTCGGGTTAACGTTGTGCATTTAAAAGGCACGGTCTTTGCTCGGCTGTGGTTCGAGATGTTAGGAGCGAAGATCGGGTCATCTGTGGGTCTTGATACTGTTGATATTACCGACCCGTATTTGGTCATGATTGGAGATGGTGCAGTGGTTGAAGAAGGTGTATTGATTCAAAGCCATGAGGTCAAAAATGGTGTTTTAAGTTTGCAGCCAATCAGAATTGGGGAAAACTCGTGTGTGGGCCCGTATGCCGTGCTTCAAAAAGGGAGCTTTGTGGATGATGGAGCTGAGGTTCCGGCCTTGCAGACTTGTAAAGATGGCCAACGTGAGTTTAGGATGTCCAAGATACCTAAAGTTGAACAGGTTTGTATTACTATCTGTTACCTTGATTTATAAATTATAGTCTTTAGAGGTTGTATAATGTAGGGCTGCTCAAAAAGCTCATGGCGCGCTCTAAATCGGTTTGGTTTTAAACGAGCTGAGCCGTGCCAAGGCGGCTTTGCCCGTAAACGAGTTGTGCCCGAACTTAGTACTATATGACATTTTTTATTGGAAACAGAAAATATCGCAAATTCTCGTTTATAGATTCTGCATTATGTGTATGCTACATACATTATTTTTTATTTTATACATATCAATGTGTCAAAAGCACAAAAAATTAAAAGTTAAAAATAAGCAAGCCGACTCGAGCTTTTAACAATCCGAGCTTGATCTCAACATTTCAGCTTGTTAATATGACTGAGCCTATCCAACTCAGTTTTTAAAAAAGCTGAGCCCGAGCCCACCCTGGCTCGGCTTGGCTCGTCTACAGCCCTATGGTATAATGGTCCGGTTGATTAACAGGTTATTTTGCACAATTCTGGTTGGTTTGAGTCCAAAACTAAATATTTTTTTGTACAATTTGGAGGTTATTTATGGGCTGGTATGTCGCGTCTGTTAACGGGCTATTTTGCACAATTTGTATCTGGCCGAGTCCAAAACTAATAACATTTCTGAACCTCGAGTGCAGGGTACTATTTTAAAAAATAATACGGATGGCTGGCTCGAGCCATTGTACCAGATTGTTGGCATCTACACGGTCGGTTTGCTGAGCTGTCTATCTGCAGTCATTGGTTACACTCTCTACACATGGCTACTACAAAAGCCCCAAACTTTACAACATTTGGGCTTTCTTTGCTTATGCGCCTCGGTCCACTGGCTTCCGTTCAATGTCATCGCTTACATCATCATGCTTAAAGATATTCCCGCCAGCCCGTTAACTTTCTCAATCACCATCGCAGTCGGGTACCTCGTTCATGGCATTATTCTCACTTTCCTAACTTCCGTTTTACACCGAATCCTCTCAAGTTCAAAACAAGAAAACCGAACCGTAATGTGGTTTTGCCATCGGTTAACGACTTCCCTACATTTAAAATTCGGAAAGTTTCTTTCGGGAACCGAAGCTCTTTGTATGTATCTTCGCATGTTAGGTGCAAAGATTGGCAGTCATTGCTCGATTCGAGCCATTAACCCGATCACTGATCCAGAGCTAGTTTCAATCGGTGATGGGGTCCATTTAGGCGATTTCAGTCGCATTGTCACGGGTTTTCACAACTCAAATGGGTATGTTCGTGGACCCGTGAAGGTGGAAGCAAATTCGGTTATCGGGAGTCAAGGAGTTGTCTTACCTGGCTCAGTGGTCGAGTCCAATGTCATTCTGGGTGCACTCTCGGTTGCACCCGTGAACTCAACCCTTCGAACCGGTGGTGTTTTTGTTGGATCACAAAACCCGGTCATGGTTAAGAATATAACTCACTGGTTAGACAATCGGATCGAAGAAATGGATAATAAGTATAAGAAAGTACTTGGGAACCTTGCTGCAAATTTTGCTGCTGCAACTTTAAAAGTCAAATCAAGATACTTTCGTAGAGTTGGTGCAACTGGAAAAGGTTCTTTACGGGTTTAGGATACCGTTCCTGGTTTTCCCGAGCACAAAATCTTCTCACCTGGGAAGTGTTACCCGATCATCATTCGTCACAGTAATTGTTTAAGCTCTGATGATGATGCGAGACTTGACCCGCGAGGCGCTGCAATAAGAATTCTTTCAAACGAGAGTTCAATTCTTGATTTGACATTAAAGACGGGTAACGCGTTTCACGCGCGTACGCTTGGTGACTTTGCTACATGGTTGGTTTGTGGGGCTGCAGCGCGCGAGGAGCATGTGAAGCACGCGCCTCATATACGTGACGCGATGTGGGGATCGTTAAGAAACACGGATTCGTATACCGAGTTGCATTATTATTCCAATATTTGTAGGTTATTTAGATTCGAAAAAGGAGATGAAATGTACGTTAAGTTTAAGTTGAGACCGTTTGATGAAACGATCGGTGAGGATTCGGGGAAAGTGGAACCCACGGGTATACTCCCGCCCGAAACCGGTGCAATCCCGAGAGACGAGAATGATAAACGCCCGCTTCTTTTTCTTGACGAGGATTTTAAACGCCGTGTGCGCTCGCGTGAACATGTTCGGTACGTGCTTCAGTTTCAATTTCGTCACGTACCGAACGATGAAGCGGGATGTGAAACCGTACTCGATTCTACCAGACCGTGGGATGAAAATGAATACCCGTATGTCGAAGTGGGCGAGATAATAATCGACCAGCTACTCACCGATGAAGAATCGGATAATTTAGAGTTCAACCCGTTTCTAAAATGTCATGAAATCGATGTTATTCGGGCCACATCGTGCACCCAGAGTGCATCCATGGATCATGGAAGATCGGTCGTGTACTCGATCTACCAGCATTTACGCAACAACAAACCGTTACCGGAGTCTTGGCGGGACTTTCTTGAACATTCTGATGTAAAAGTCGACCTCACGGGCTGCCCGATGGCAGCCCGAGTTGCGAAACCCGATACTCAAAGCGTGACACTGGCGAGACCGTGGTATAAAACCGTGTGGATGATGTCGGGTCAACCGTTACTTCAAGTCGTCATTCCTTATTTTCTAATGGGGATGGTTATATTCACTCCTCTTAACACGGTTCTTCACTTAAACCCGCACTATGTTAACCGGTTTAGCCAATTGAGTTGGCTAATACCGGGTTTCTGGGTCGGGTCAGGGGTTCTAGCCGGGGTGGTTTGCGGGCTAGCCAAGTGGGTTCTTGTGGGAAAGAAGAAAGAAGGTGAAACCGTGATGATATGGAGCACGGGTGTGTACTTGGACACGGTTTGGCAGGCGGTTAGGACCGTGGTAGGGGAATACTTTATGGAAATGGCTAGTGGTTCGGTTTTGTTCGGGCTATGGATGAACCTAATGGGCTCACACATTGCTTGGAACAATGGAGCTTATGTTGATAGCATGGGTGCGGTGTTGAACCCCGAGATGGTGATGGTTGAACCGTATGGGTCTGTTGGGCGTGATGCTTTGTTGTTTGGACACGTGTACGATGGTGAAGGCGGGAAGGTGAAGTTTGGAAAGATTAAGGTTCAAGAAGCGGGTTTTGTCGGGAGTCGAGCAGTGGCTATGCCGGGAGTTGTCGTGGCGAATGGGGGAAATCTTGGGGCCTTGTCACTTGCTATGAAGGAAGAGATTATTAAGTAAATGTGGAGAAGAACCGAGTGTTTAATTAAGTGATTTTTAGTAATGAATATGGTGTGATTGTGTTTTTTGTTATGTATACTGTGTAAGTTTAAGTGTTGTTTGTTATGTATATTGTGTTATACAAAAGTTATTGCTCTAAGAATCAACACTTAACTGTCGTGTTATAATATAATAAGGGTATGTTTGGCAAAACTAGCTGGTAGCTGTAGCTGGAAGCTGCTAGCTGGTGGCTAGAAGCTGGTAGCTGTAGCTTTTTAGATATATTTAGATGTTTGGCAGAGTAGCTGGAGCTTTTAATAAAATGTATAAAATTACTAAAATGGGCATAACTATAAACAAAAATAGTAAATGTATTTATTTTGGAAGGTTATTTCAGTAAATTAATATACTAAAAGCTTGTAGCTCTTTCTAAACGCTACAAGTAGAAGCTTTAAGCTTTTTCTCCTGACCTAAAAGCTTCAATCTCCTTGAACCAAACAAGACTTTTAATTGAGTAGGAACTTTTTCTTAAAAGTTTGAAACTTGTAGCTCCTAAAAGCTTCATGCCAAACATACCCTAAATCTTTCTCTTTGGGTTTCTAAAATTGTTGGGTGGACCCTGCTAGAGGTGCATAAAAAACCCGAACCCGGAACCGGACCCGAAAAAAAAACCCGGAACCTTTTTTTCTAAAACCCGGGTATTTAATACCCGAACCCGACCCTATCCGTAGGGTACGGATAGGGTATGACTTTCAATGTTGAAACCCGTACCTGATCTAAACCCGATAATACCCGAAACCCGGTTCTAGGTATACCCGAAACCCGGTTCTAGTTATACCCGGAACCCGGGTTTTTTGCATACCCGAACCGGATTTTTTGCATGCTAGGGTATTAGTGTTTGTGCACATGTTTTTGTGTGACTGTCCACAGATCTATAGTCGTTCTCCAACGGATCTTTTTTGGAGCAACACCTTTTGATATACCAAACAACAATTGAAAACACAATAAATATATGTTTTTTGTATCATTGTTTAGTTGTTATGTATGTTTGAATGAACTTTGAAGTTTGTATGCAAAAAAATGGAGTTAGGATAAAAAAATGAAGCAAACCTGATAATAGAAGTAACTGTAGAAAATGTTTTTTTTTAATACCCGGAAAATAGGGTATTCAAAACCCATAAAACGGGCTTTTTTCAATACCCGAAAATAGGGTCTTCAAATACCCGGGTATTGAAGACCCAGTTCAATACCCTACCCGAACCCGGTACACAGGGTATGGTTTTTCAAGCCAATACCCGACCCGAACCCGACCTGATTATTGTTAATACCCGATTTTTCAATACCCGGTCATACCTGAACCCGGTTTTTCATAATACCCGATTTGTGCACCTCTAGACCCTGCTATTAACACACATTGTCGTTTATAATAAATCTTTCGATTCATTATAATATAATAAATCTTTCAACGTGTGATGTAAAACACGTCTTTTCATTTTTTTATACGCTATATATTTATATAACGTACGTAGCCTTGGATTCCGGTGAAGATTGAGAAGATTTTGGGAGACATTATAGTTTTAAGTTTATTGTGGATTGAAAATAAGACCAGAAGTGTTGATTTAGATTGGGTTAAGTGAAAAATGTCGGCGGATTAGTTTTGTTTTTGATTGTTGCTTGCCCCAGCTAGCTTCATGATAGTAGAGGTGTTCGGTTTGTTTTTTTTTTATGGAAAGTTGTAGTTTGAAAAAAACACACTTAGCCTTAAAAATACTTAACTTGCATGTACTTCATCTAAAAATAGTTAGAGCGACAAATTTAATAATCAACTTAAAGTCGTCTTGTAAGATCATTTGTTATTGGGCTTTTTAGGAGACGTTTTAGGTCCAAAATGCCCGGGAACACCGTCCCCTAGGCATTATAGATGACATTTTGGTGAGGAATATTGTGGAGAAAACTCCGGAGAGAAGGGTGGGTTTATCCAATCATTTTTTTATTTTTATTTTTAATTTATATATTTATTTATATTAAATAGTTAAAAAACGTAATTATAGTGTAAATGTGTAATGATTGCTACAGAGTTTTGACTACGTCCATTTTTTACAAAATGTTAAAATACCGCCTGGGTGCCACATGACATAAAAATGCCCGGAGAAACTTTGTTTTAACCACGCATGCTAGAGGTGCACAAATCGGGTTTTTCAAATACCCGGGTTCGGGTATGGAATCGGGTTGGGGTATGATCGGGTATTGGAAATCGGGTCGGGTTCGGGTCCGGATATTGTCTCTAAAAACCATACCATATGCATCGGGTTCGGGTCGGGTATAGAACCGGGTATTTGAATACCCTATTTTCGGGTATTGAAAAAACCCTATTTTTAGGTTTTTTGGGGCTTTTTTCCAGGTATTTTTCGTGTATAGATTGGATTTTTTAAAAGTTTGCAATTTTTAGGGGTATTTTTTGGGTATTTTTAAGGTATTTTTCAGGTATACATTGGGCATTTGAAATACCTGGTTTCATGTATTGGAAAAACCCGGTTTCAGGTATGGAACCAGTTCTGGTTTTTGGGTATTACCGGGTACAAATCAGGTCCAGTTCGGGTTCGGGTTTTAGTATACAAATCATACCCTATCCGTATCCTACGGGTATGGTCGGGTACAGGTTCAGATATTAAAAACCAGGGTATTAAAAATACCGGTCCTGAGTTTTTATTTCGCGTCCGGTTCCGAGTTCGAGTTTTTTTTTGTACCTCTACGCATGCGGCATGCTCTAAGTATTTACTTGGTTCCATACTTGATACTTCCATTGTTGTGTACAAACATTAAATAGCCTTTAAGAAGTTATGGGCTGTGCATTGGGCCTCATGCCTCTGACCGGTGGTGGTTATACATTAATTTTATTTTCAGAAGATAATATAAACATATGTAAAATCAGAAGATTAGGTATCAATAACATGTACAATAAAAAGTATTGATATTTTGGCCCTCTTAAATATACAGACTTCAATTATTTTGATCCACAATAACACGTTGAAGTTCCAACCTCCTCCTGACCAACTAATAGCGACCATTCGTTGAGGAAACACAAACTTTAATATAACTTTGGGAAATTGAACGGGATAAGTTATCTGATTTAAAACTGTCTCATGCTATACATAAAATAATAATGTTAGGTTTTTCGAAAATTTCAGAGGGATCTTTAGAGGGGTTTATTTGATTTTGTCGGTTTTTCTATGTAGATAATACACGTTGAGTAGAGGAAAGATTCAAGTGATCATTGATCAATGCTAGTCTTTCAAGTTGAAGGCTCAAGATATGATGAAATTGCTATCACAGACACAAGAAATCAAGTAAATAATTATAATTATGCTATATATGTCAAATATATTATATTTAAATTCAGTTGTCAAATATCTAGCCAAGGTTGATGTAGAAGTCAAATGTAAACTTGGTGATTGTCTCTTGTAATAATGCTTGTACTCCTATTTATCTTTGAATGTAAATCAAATCAATGAAACCAATAATTATCTGTTACCATTATTGTAACCTATTGGGCCGACTGGTATACACCGATGAGATGCCCACTGGTTCTATGCGGCTGCATGCATGGCACCACTCACGCGAGGGGTCTCTTTAGAACACCGCCCCCCCTCCCCACCCCACAAAATGGCCATGCATGAGTTGATGATACTAACCACGATAGTAAGGTCATTCCCTCTCATTTAAGGGTTTAACCAATCATTATTTTTTTTTTCATTTTTTTCTTTTCATTTTAATTCTTTTTATTATTAAAATAATGGAGAATGATGTATTTCCTTGATTAAGGGTGATGTTGAATGCAATGTTTTCATAACCGGACCGGATAGCGAACCGGTCGGGCAACTGGTTCACCGGTTCAACCGGTCGAACCGGTTAGACCGGCCGAACGAATTCGGCCTCAAAAAATAATAGAAAAACAAATTTTTCAAAAAAAATATTTTTTAATAGGAAAACCGGTTCAACCGGTCCGGTTTTCTGGATACCGAGCGAGTAGCATAGAACCGGACTGGTTGGTGGACCGATTCCCGGTCGAACCGGTCCGACCGGCCGGTCCGGTCCGGTTTTGACAACATTGGTTGAATAATAAGAGGAAAGCTGACGTGACGCAGACGTGGCGAATAAGAGGAATGATGTTAAAAGGGTGTATACCCCTTAGCCTTAGACCATGTGTAGTGGATAAAACCCCTATAGGGGCGTTTTGCTTCGTGTGACGTCAAGTCACTATAGGGGTTTTTTGGCTAAAAAAGGTGTAGTGGATGGAGCCCTTCAAACCATTACCTCATTCTTATATTATCATTTAAAAAAATAAATAAATAAATAAAAAGCCCACCAATCGCCTTCCACCTCTTCCCCCTTCCGACACTTTGTTGGAAGCGCTCTTCCCTCTAAAGCACCCAATACGCCCCGGGGGTGGTGTTCCCGACGCTTTGGAAGATGAAAAGCGCCTCACGACACATGGTCTTAGGATGTCTCGTCTATAAATCACATGTTAAACATTGTACGTTGATAACTTCTAAATCATGTTATAGTTGTGAAAGTCAAAAAATACTACTCCCTCCGTCCCATAACAAGTGTTATGGTTTGAAAAACACAAATTTTAAGAAACTTTGAATTATTGCACTTTTTATTTGACAAATGACTATAATGCCCCTTGCATATATAAAAAGACAAAATTTAAAAAGTTTCAATGATTGTATTTGTGTAAGGGTAAACATGGAAATTAGTTAATAAATTTTAAAAGTGAACATTTACAATAGGACAAACTAAAATGAAAATATAGACACTTTCAAAGAGACCGAGGGAGTATTTATATATTTTCTAAATTGATTCACGGGCTTTAAAGAGTTTAAATTGCACTAATTTTGACGTTATTTTACTAATCTCGTGAAAATAACGTTAAAAGTGACGGACGGTTAATCAGGCATCATGTAGTGGCGTTGATAGCCGAAAGACAAGGGTACATGCACCGATCAGCCGGTGTCCCGATGATTGAGTGCTATGTGCCTTATGTCCAAGGCTTGATGCAAAACTACTATCGAGCCGGGGGTCTCACCGAAAGCAGCCTCTCTATCCTTATAGGGTAGAGGTAAGGCTGTCTACATCTTACCCTCCTCAGACCCTACCATAGCTTTGCTATTGGTGGGATATACTGAGTACGATGATGATGATGATGATGATGATTCACGGGCTTTAAAGAGTTTAAATTCATTTATCTAATAACTGTACACACATAACATCAATTAATTATATACATGTAAAAATAAATTAAAATAAAAATAAAAATACGATGATCAAAAATTGTTTTTATAAGTATCTTCTGTAACGATGCAATCATAGTTGACCTTGAAGATTTAAGCATCCTATACGAGCTGATAAACATGCCCTTACGAGTTAGGTCCTAACAGATTATATAAACTATTTCTTTTCAACGATTATTAATTAACATTATAGTAATAAACATAGCAAAATTATTATATTGGTTTAGTTTTAGGTTTGAACGTTGTATATATAGAATCTACTAAGTTTTTCGGTTTTATATTGTAAAAAATATATATACATAAATTTAGTGTCAAAACATTCCCACGTCAGAAATCCGGCTTGCCCTCGCCTGTGGTCGGCCCTAGATGTAATGAAGTAATAGTAAAATATATGCGCGAAAAAAGGGGCAAAATAAAAAAAAATGTAACATATTATCAAACGATATACAATAAAAAAAAATGCTAACGTATTGGGGGATGAAATAAGCACTTTTTGTAATTTTTAGTTTTCACCTCTTGTTAAAATTAAATAGTGAAAAATCCAATACATTAATCCTTAATGTACATTAACGTACGCGAATCTCGTTTTTCACGAATCGATCTACCAATACATCTCAATATCTCGGAATCGTCAATACATATCCAATTAATCATTGGTTAACCGAAAAAAACGGTTTTGGATCGTTAATCGATCAATTTTTTACTTTTTTCACGAAGACCGTTTTTTGAGCGTTTTCTGAGCGTTTTAGGTTTTTGGCTGAGCGTCTAAGTTTTTGTGAGTGTTTTATGACCGTTTTAGGTTTTTGCTTTTGTTTTTTGCCTTTGAGCGTCTCGCGTACCTCTCGTACGTTAAAGCATTAACGTACAGTATCTCTACCCGAATTAAATATAACATCCTCTATTCCTCACCCACCCCTATAAATAGAGATTATTGTTCCAAGTTTTAAGTCACACCAACAGGAGCCAAAGTTGTAAGTAAAGGAAGAAAATAATGTTGAAGCCTCAAATCAACCAATCTCACTCTCTTCACAACCATCTACCACTCCACAAGCCCTTCATCACTGGTGACACCACCAATCATTCCTCCTCCTCCTCCGCCTACTCTCCCGCCATCCTCCGCCAACACACGTCCACCAACAAGTCCAATGTCGCACGTGCTAGACCCACCTCAGGCGTTGGTAACACTAAAGCCGTAACAATACCCTTTCTTACCAAGGCCACCACCGTTAAGGGCGTCATAACCATCCAACCAACTATTAGCTCTGCCCTTGCTGGTGTAAGCATTGGTGGTGTTGTTGATGGTGTTTCGGATCTTCTAGGACTGTCCTTTTTGTTGGAGCTCGTTTCTAATGACCTTGATTGTACGTGAACACAATTTTATGTAATGTAACATGTCGTGTTAAAAGTTATATAGACTAAAATTTTTAATTTACTTGATATAGCAAAGGGGAATCGAAAGACAGTGAAGGCGTATGCAAGATACGACGCATTGGATTTTCACATTAATGTGTACACGTATAAATGTAACTTCGACGTCCCTGATGATTTCGGGGAAATAGGAGCTATATTGGTGGAAAATGAGTATAGCAAGAAGATGTTCTTCAAGACCATTGAACTCAATAATGGTGTTACTTTCACATGTGAATCTTGGGTTCAATCCAAGTATGATGTACCCGGTAAAAGAATCTTTTTCACTGACAAGGTAATTTTATTAACACTTAATAATATTTTTCTTACTTTAAATGGTATTTCAAATAGTTAAAGGGCCAAAGTTTAGTTTATAAAAACTGAAGGAAATAAAAAGAAAAAAAACGGTTATTTTCAAACTAATTCCCGCCAATGTTGAGTTCTAATTTGTAGTTTGTTTGTGTAGTCTTACCTTCCGTCGCAAACGCCAAAAGCGCTGAAGTCGTTAAGAGAGGAAGATCTGGAGTCTCTTAGAGGCAATGGCGAAGGAGAGCGTGAATCATACGACAGAATTTACGATTATGATGTTTACAATGATCTCGGAGCTCCTGACCTGAGCTTAAATTTAGCTCGGCCTGTGCTCGGTGGCGAGGAACATCCTTACCCTAGGCGGTGTCGTACTGGTCGCAAAATGTCCTCCAAAGGTACAATTTGGATTATTAATCTGAGATGAATGTATGTCAGAATTGAATTAAAATTTTTGTTGATTACATGAGGAGTTTATAGAAAATAAACAAAATATGCTGAACTAAACAAAATATGTTGAATTACTGGAAGAAATAGCAAAAAGTAAACAAAATATGTTGAATTTACAGGAAGAATAAGTGTAAATAAACAAAATATGTTAAATTACAGATCCGTTGACGGAGACCAGAACTTTGCTTCCTTTCTATATACCATGCGATGAGGATTTTTCAGAGATAAAGAGTGCAGAGTTTGGAGCAAGGACTTTGTACTCTGCGGTGCATGGAGTTCTACCGGTTTTAGAGTCCGTTTTTGAAGACAAATACAAGGGGTTTTCATTATTCACAGATATAGACTTGCTTTATAATCAAGGTGTTAATGTTCCGCCCCCTGACAATGGCATTGCAAGTATCTTACCAAGACTCGTAAAAGGTGCTGTTGATACTACAAACACTGTAATCAAGTTTGAGACCCCTGAAACCATTGACAGTAAGCATTTATCCTTTATGGTTCATTAGTGTAATATTTTTTTGTTTATTAAATTATTAATGGCTCTAATAACAGGGGACACGTTCTCTTGGTTCCGGGATGAGGAATTTTGTAGACAGATGCTTGCTGGTCTTAATCCGTGTAGCATACAGTTGGTTACGGTACGTATGTTCATGTGAAAATTTCATATCATGACTTAAGAAAATTGTTTGTGTAATTATTTATCTTTAAAGACGCAAAGTTAAGTTAGATGTTGGCTGTTTATATGACTAGGAATGGCCATTGAAGAGTAAATTGGACCCCGAGATTTATGGACCACCGGAATCAGCAATCACCAAGGAGATTTTACAGGAAGAGATTGGAGGTTTCATGACCTTTGATGAGGTAATGCAACATGATGCATGTCTCTTAGTTTGGTGACTTATGGTTATGAAGTGTTATTATGCACTTGCAGGCTTTAGCACAAAAGAAATTGTTCATGTTGGATTACCATGATCTACTCCTACCTTATGTGAATAAAACACGAGAGCTTAAAGGTACAACTCTTTACGGTTCAAGAACTATCATGTTCCTTACGCCTGCTGGAACATTACGCCCTTTAGCCATTGAGTTGACTCGCCCACCATCTGATGGGAAACCACAATGGAAGCATGTGTACACTCCCACTTGGGACGCTACTAGTTCCTGGCTCTGGAAGCTAGCCAAGGCTCAAGTCTTATCCCATGATTCGGCCTATCACCAATTAGTTAGCCATTGGTTGGTTCTTTTTTTTTTCCAATACTAATTTACATGTCTAGGCATTTATATGAGTTAAAACATTTTTTTATGGTTTTGTTTTGTATTATGCAGGCTAAGAACACATTGTGTTACAGAGCCTTACATAATTGCCACCAACCGCCATCTTAGCCAAATGCACCCTATTAACCGACTACTTCTCCCTCATTTCCGTTACACTATGCAAATCAATTCACTAGCTCGATTGATTCTCATTAATGCTGGTGGTATTATAGAGTTAGCATTTTCTCCTGGGAAATATAGTATACAACTCAGTTCTGATGCATATGATCAGCAATGGCGATTTGATCACGAGGCACTTCCAGCAGACCTAATTAGCAGGTACCCATTTTTTTTTGAAAAAAAAACATTATCATATTAAAGAAATTAATAGTATTGTTTACATCTTAGGGGTATGGCGGTTGAAGATCCAACTGCACCACATGGTGTAAAACTAACGATTGAGGATTACCCGTTTGCAAATGATGGTTTGCTTGTTTTTGATGCCATCAAACAATGGGCTACTTCTTATGTCAACCACTACTACCCGCAACCAGATCTTGTAGAATCTGATGAAGAGCTTCAGGCATGGTGGAATGAAATCCGTACAGTCGGTCATGGAGACAAGAAAGATGAACCGTGGTGGCCACAACTCAAAACTCAAGACGATTTAGTTGGTATCGTATCTACCATTATGTGGGTGACTTCTGGTCACCATTCTGCAGTCAACTTTGGTCAATATGACTTTGGTGGTTACTTCCCTAACAGGCCGACAATCGCAAGAACCAAAATGCCTAACGAGGACCCCACAGACGAAGAATGGGACTCGTTTCTAAAACAACCCGAAGATATGTTGTTGTAGTGTTTGCCATCCCAATTCCAAGCAGTAGAAGTGATGATAGTTTTAGACGTTTTATCAAGTCACTCACCGGACGAGGAGTATATTGGTGGGACCATCGAGCCTGCATGGGAGGCAGAGCCCGCTTTAAAGGCAGCGTTTGAGGAGTTTCAAGGAAGGCTTAACGAGCTGGAAAGCATTATAGACTCAAGAAACAATGATCCCAGTTTAAAGAACCGAAGTGGTGCAGGGTTGGTTCCGTACCAACTCCTGAAGCCGTATTCCGATAAAGGTGTGACTGGGAGAGGTGTTCCAAACAGCATATCCATCTAGTTGGTTTGGTTGGGTTCGAGCCCCTATAGTTGAGTAATGGTTTGTGTGGTAATAAGGTCATAATCCATGGCCGGTTTAGTTGTGTTTTATTTTAATATGGAATAAGTTCATCAGCCAGGCTACAGAAATGAATCTAGAATATTATCAAGATGCCTTATATCTAAATCCTTTTCAAATTAGTGTGCCCTATAAAATGTATTACGGTTCTTTGACTTGTTACTTTGTTTAAGTATCTTTTTGCCACACCAATATTGTCATGTTTAGCATGAAGTGAAGTAAGTATATCATATGTACTCGTATCTGGTGCTGCATTTTCATATGTTTATGTTTAACTTGAAGTGAAATTAGTATATTATTTGTGCATACTCACTTTTGTTATAACTTGAACACGTTATAGAAATCCCACCTGTTGTAATAGTTTAGACGCATTATTACAACTAGCTTATGCGTCAACGTAAGTATGATTTTCAACACCTACTTAATAAATGAACCACAATTTAGGACCGAAAGCAGGCATCAACTTTAGTATCCGCTTTGAGGCCCCAAAATGCTTATCCGACATCGTCAACAACGTCAAAAGGGGATTCACACCTTTGTGGCATGAATTCCCACAATAGCATGAATTGGATTAACATAACCATCAAAACATGGTTTGTCCTGGTAAGAACGGGTATTCACGGTACGGTTCAACAGGCAGTTAAAACCAAAAAATATTTAACAAAGTGGGTCGTATAAAATGAACCTTCAATGCTCGTTTGATAAGAGTTGCAACGATCGATTATTCGAACAGAATCATATCGAAGGTGGGCCTTAAATACTGTAACACCTGAACACGATAGTACTCATTAGCCGATGGCCAACTAAACGATATTCTGGCTGATTAAAACATGTCGTGTCAAAATGGGCCGAGAGAAACTATATATTTCGTACTTCTTTACTTATTGATAGTACGTATAAAATTATACATAACTTATTCACTTAATATATAGGACAATAAGCCACCAAGGTCTGAATCCCGAAACACATATAATAATAAACCATAGATAAGAAAACAATAACGTCTTATAAACCTTTAAAAAAGATATAAAAAAGTACACTTAAACATCAATTGACTAGTTGAACAATAAAAACACTTTGAAATGTCTAAATAATAACTTTATTTAAAGTAAAGGTGTTACTTTGAAATTTGATTTTCAATATTGAATTCATCAACTCCCAACGTTATAATCCACTAATTTTCCCTCGTCATTCTCCTCGTAAAGTTTCGATCCGCCCCTGTCGCACCACACCCCCTATAAAAACATATTCTTGTTCCAAATATTAAATCACACCATCAAGAAAATAGTAAATAATGTTGAAGCCTCAAATCAACCAATCTCACTCTCTTCACACCCTTCTACCACTCCACAAGCCCTTCATCAATGGCCACACCACCAATCACTCCTCCTCCTCCTCCTACTCCCCCGCCATCCTCCGCCAACACACGGCCACCAACAAGTCCAATGCTACGCATGCTCGATCCATCTCAACCGTGGGTAAAATTAAAGCCACGACAACGCCCTTTCATACTAAGGGCACCACCATTGAGTGTGTTATCACAATCCAACCAAACTATTAGCGCCGCCCTTGCTAGTATAAGTGATGATGGTGGTGGTGTTGAGGCTGTCCATGATCTTCTAAAGCGGTCTTTCTCGTTGGAGCTTGTTTCTAACGACCTTGATTGTACGTATGCCCGTTTTTAATTTATTTCACAACATATCATGTTAAAATAAATGAACAAAAGTTCTAATTTACTTTATACAGCTAATGGAAATCGAAAGACGGTGAAGGCCTTGGCAAGATACTCCGCATTGGATTTTCACATTACCGTGTACACGTTTAAATGCAAATTTAACGTCCGTGTGGATTTTGGGGAGATAAGAGCTGTCTTGGTAGATAATGAGTACAAGAAAAAGATGTTCTTCAAAACCATTGTTCTTAGTAATGGTGTTTCTTTTACATGTGAATCTTGGGTTCAATCTAATCAAGATGTTCCTGAAAAAAGAATCTTTTTCACCGATAAGGTAATCTTAATATTAATATTAATATTAATGTTTATGTATAGCCAATTGAGTTCTCTCGCGCGTTCCGACATAATGCCGTCGGTTTTTGTTGGGTTCATTACGGAAGACCCGAAAAATAAAGTCATAATAATAGTGTTTTACATTGATTGAAAACAATAAAAGCGAATATCAGTAACATGTCCGATAGTACCGATATACCGAGATTGATCAATCAGAATTCCTGTGATCTCGTTATTGTTGAGACAGTATTGATTCGGTTCCTCATGGGACCACTATGGTACCAACACTCGCTATAGTTTACGATATAAAAAGAAACTCTATTGTGAATTCAACTCCGTTTTCAACTAATTCTATATCTAAAACTATAAAAACGAATGCTACGTACCGAAGTTGTTCGGACAAAAATGTTCGGTTCTCTAAGGTAAAGAAAAAAAAATATATTAATTATAAAACTTTTATCCAAACATTGATAAAGATAAGCATGTTGCAACGCTGGAATAGGAATTTTTAATTTTATATAAATTTTGTTGAATTATTAGAATAATAAAAGTGGTTTGGACTTTCTTACTTTTCAAGGGTTTAGATGGTATTTCACATATCTTAAGGACCAAAGTTTCTTAATAAAAACTGAAGGGAATAAAAATGAAAAAAAAACAGTTATTTTCAAATAATTGCCGCCAACGTTGAGTTCTAATTTGAAGGTTTGTTTGCTTGTGTAGTCTTACCTTCCGTCACAAACACCAGGAGCACTCAAGTCATTAAGAGCGGAAGATATGGAATCTCTTCGAGGAAATGGAGAAGGAGAGCGTAAATCATCCGACAGGATTTACGATTATGATGTTTACAACGATCTCGCAGATCCTGATCAAAGCTTAGATTTAGCACGGCCAGTGCTCGGTGGCGAGGACCATCCTTACCCTAGGCGATGCCATACTGGTCGCCCAATGTCTGCTAAAGTTATATGTTTACTATTAAATATTAATCGGTGATTAACTGAAATTTTTGTTTGAAAAATTAACTTAAATTATTTAAACTATTAATTTAAGACGATTGGATTACAGGAACAACTAGTGAAATTAACAAAATATGTTGTATTACAGATCCGTTGACGGAGGCCAGAAATGTACCCTCTTTCTATGTACCATGCGATGAAGATTTTTCAGAGATAAAAAGTGCACAGTTTGGAGCAAAGACTTTGTACTCTACCTTGCACGTGGTTATACCGACATTAGACTCGCTTTTAACAGACAAAGACAAAGGCTTTCATTATTTACACACATAGACTTGCTATATAATCAAAGTGTTAATGTTCCTCCACATAATAACGTTTTACCAGGACCTATAGAAGGTGCTGTTGATACTGCCAAAGCTGTATTCCAATTTGAGACCCCTGAAATTATTGATAGTAAGCGGTTATCCTCTATGGTTTATTAGTTTAAGTTTTTTTGTGCATTAACGGGTGGATCTAACCACTGGAGATACGCTCTCTTGGTTACGAGATGAGGAATTTTGCAGACAAATGCTTGCTGGCCTCAATCCGTGTAGCATACAGTTGGTTATGGTATGTTCATGTGAAAATTCTAATGCATAACTAAAGAAAGTGATTGTGTAAACTTTTATAACTAGGAATGGCCATTCACGAGTAAATTGGACCCTGAAATATACGGACCGCCCGAATCAGCCATCACCAAGGAGACTTTACAGGAAGTGATTGGGGGTTTCATGACCTTTGATGAGGTAATGCAACATTATGTCTCTTTGTTTTGTTACTTATGGTTATGAAGTGTTATTTTGCACTTGCAGGCTTTAGCCCAAAAGAAATTGTTCATGTTGGATTACCATGATTTGCTTTTACCTTATGTGAACAAAATTCGAGACCTTAAAGGGATAACACTTTACGGTTCAAGAACTATCATGTTCCTTACGCCTGAGGGAACATTACGCCCCCTAGCCATTGAGTTGACTCGCCCACCATCTGATGGGAAATCACAATGGAAGCATGTGTACACTCCCTCTTGGGATGCTACTAGTGCCTGGCTCTGGAAGCTAGCTAAGGCTCAAGTCCTATCCCATGATTCGGGTTATCACCAACTTGTTAGCCACTGGTCGGTTCCTTTTTTTTTCTTTTACGTTTAAGCATTTATCTAAGCTAGTAAATTTTGTTGTTTTTTATTTGGTTATGTATTATGTAGGCTAAGATCACATTGCGTTACAGAGCCATACATAATTGCCACCAACCGCAATCTTAGCCAAATGCATCCTATTAACCGACTGCTTCACCCTCATTTTCGTTACACTATGCAAATCAATTCTCTAGCTCAATTGCGTCTTATTAATGCCGGTGGTATTATCGAGTCAGCATTTGCTCTTGGAAAATATTGTATGCAACTTTGTTCTGATGCTTATGATCAGCTATGGCGTTTTGATCATGAGGCACTTCCAGCAGACCTATTAAGCAGGTACCCTTTTGTATGCATGAAAACATTAATCATAATGAGGGGAGTAAAAAATATGTTGAAGTTAATAGTATTGTATGGTATTGTTTACACCTTAGGGGTATGGCAGTTAAAGATCCAACTGCACCACTTGGAATAAAATTAACAATCGAGGATTACCCATTTGCAAATGTTGGTCTACTTGTTTATGATGCCATCAACCGATGGGCTACTTCTTATGTCAACCACTACTACCCACAACCAGATCTTGTTGAATCCGATGTAGAGCTTCAGGCATGGTGGAATGAAATCCGTACAGTTGGTCACGGAGACAAGAAACACGAACCATGGTGGCCACAACTCAAAAACCAAGACGATTTAGTTGGAATTGTTTCAACCATCATGTGGGTGGCTTCTGCTCACCATTCAGCAGTCAACTTTGGTCAATACGACTTTGGTGGTTACTTCCCGAACAGGCCGACGATTGCAAGAATCAAAATGCCTAACGAGGACCCTACAAACGAAGAATGGGAGTTGTTTCTTAAACGGCCCGAAGCTGTGCTATTGAAATGTTTCCCATCACAAATCCAAGCAACCAAAGTGATGACAATTTTAGACGTTTTATCAAGTCATTCACCAGACGAGGAGTATATTGGTAGGACCATCAAGCCTGCATGGAAGGCAGAGCCAACTATAAAGGCCGCGTTTGAGGAGTTTCAAGGAAGGCTAAACCAGCTGGAAAGCATAATAAACTTAAGAAACAATGATCCTAGTTTAAAGAACGGATGTGGTGCAGGGTTGGTTCCATACCAACTTATGAAGCCGTATTCTGATAGAGGTGTGACTGGGAGAGGTGTTCCAAATAGCATATCCATCTAGTTGGTTTGGTTGGTTGGGTTCGAGTCCATGTAGTTGAGTAATCATTTGTGTGGTAATAAGGTCAAAATCCATGGTGTTTACTCTCTATTTGATTAAACCGCAAGAAGCAAAGTGTTTGAATCAGACATAAACAGGTACTGTTTTACTAGATTTTTGAGAGACTAAAGAGCTCAAAAAATTTCCGGGGTTTAAAGTTTAGTTTCTTGAAAATTAGTGTGCCAACCCTACTAGCAATGTTTTCATTACCCGACTAGTTGAACGAGATAAGTTACTATTTAAATAATTCATATCTTTTAGAGCTGATTTTTTTATCGTTTTAAAATATATCGACAGGTTGATGTATCAGAAGATGCTTGGAACCAACTCACCAAGGGCTTTCCTATGTAAAAAATATATGCCAAGCAAGAGAAGATTCAAGATATGCTAGTCTGTTAACATGAATACTCAAGATCTCTTTGAGTGTGACAATAAAAATCAAGCTCAACAAAATAACTCTTATGGAACTAGAGAACTTTGAAAGAGGTTTTAACGTGGTTGGTTTTCATACACAATACGATGAAGAACAAGAAGTCTTATAGGACTATGGGCCCAAAGAAAAGAAAGAAAAACTCATTTATATATACATTTCTTGTGTTTTAAGTCTTTATAATAAACTACACTTCTGTTCTTGTGGATTAGGATAAATCAATAGAAAGTTTCGAGGAGACTAAAGAACTCAATTTTGGGGTTTAAACTTTAGAGACCCTTATCCTTAAAATTAGTGTGTAAAAACTACAAGCAATATTTTCATTACCTAGCTAGACAGACTGGTTGGATCAAGAGGGATTAACATTGTTAACAACCACTTGAAGCACTATAAAACTTAAGGTACAGTTATCTTATTTATTCTAGTTTACGTAGTGGATCGCAATTTTATCTTTGCTTATTTTTATTATAAACTTCCGCGACACTTCATTTTTATTCATCGATCGGATGGTTATAACTAATGTTCTAGATAGAATGATATATCTGACTTGACTGTTTTGTCATGCTAAATTCACACTTGGCCTTGTTAGGATTTAGCTTTCTTGTTCATTATTTGTCATGGTAAATTCATACTTGGCCTTGTTAGGATTTAGCTTTCTTCTTCATTTTATATTTGTATATGTATGCATTACCAATATATTATTTGGCATAAGAAAGTTGTTTGGTAGTTTTCACTTGTGGCTATTTTGGCGGTTAAATTATCGAATTGTATTTGGGTTCTAATTCTCTAGTCGATATGTTCTTAGACCAACTGAAATGGTTGGTACTTGTTCTTTGGATGCTTCGTGGACGTAAAATCAGCTATTTTGAAAAGGATTGATGTTTTAGTTAGACTTGACTTTTTTTTGATTTATTGACCTTATGACCAATTTGACCGGCCAGTCAAAATAAGAAGTCTAGCTATCAGACGTTGTGTGGTGTATTTTCCACCGTTTTGGCGGGATGAGCGCATGGTGTGTTTGTTTTTGACATATCCAATTTTTAGATGTGGGCAACCGTACGTTGTAGTAGAGGTGCCAAACCGGTTTTAAACTCAAAACCGGTTTGGGTTGAACCGATTCCGTTTAGTCAACAAAAGTCAAATTTGTTTATAATCGGTTTCGACTCGGGTTAAAATCGGTTTCTTGACCAAGTTACGATGGGTTCGGTTCGGGTTTCATACAGTCTCAATTCGGGGTTTGACCGTTTTTGCCCAGTTTTGGCCGGTTTGAACCGGTTTGGGGGGAGAAAATTATAAACCGGTTCCAAACCAACGGGTTCAATCGATTCCAAACCGGTTTCTGCATAATCGATTTTAAACAAGTTCGGTTTCGGTTCATTTTTTGGGTCTGTTTGATTAACCGGTTTATTTGCCCACCTCTACATTGCATTATGTAAAGGAAAAGTGTAGACGACCTAAAACTATTAATGTTGGATAAAGATTGAAAATGTATAGATATAACTACAAATGTTGCATACAAATAGGTTTTTGATATTGTGAATAGTAAATGTATAATTTTGGTTATCATTATTATATGTAATGCTTAAATGAAATTTACTTTTATCGTTTTTCAATCTCAAGTAATACACGAGATCTAAAGCTAGTAAATAAATAAACAAAAACAAAACTAGATAACTCAAACTAAACCAACAATAAACATAAACAATAGAATAACTAAATTAAACTAATTCCCTTCTCTCTTTACTTGATCTTGATTTACCTTCATAGACTTCAAAGTCAAATTGGGTTCCCTGTTTTCTTTTGATCTGACCCGAATTAGGCAAACAGTTCGGATACGGATAGTCGGATAACTCGAATACGGATTCGAATTCGGATAGTTTTGAACACCTCTAGTCATGGGTCAAAACAATATTGACAAATGAGTTATTATTTCCCCTTTAATACTCTAATCTCTCATCTCATTCATCATAACTACCCATAGGTAATTGATCAAAACCATTCTAGTAAATGTTATATATATTATGCAAATGTTGTATATAAAAAGATTTTTTCCAATTTGTAAATTTGAGATTCTAAACTTCTTATTATTTGTACATATATTTATTCTTACATTAGAGCTAGAGTTTGGTCGTATATACATTCTCTAGGCGACCGGGCTAACTGATGTTACCTTGTTATGTTATCATCAAGTTTAGCAGGGGCGGACCCAACTTATATCAGGGCTAGCGACTTTTCCGACAAAGTGAAAATTATTACGTTTATGTATTATGTTACCCATGAAATTGTATTACGTTACCCCTCCAAAAAATTTAAAAGGCCACAACTTTACCTTTAAAAGTTTTAAAACCCAAGATGATTAAAAAAGCCTACAGTTAATTAAAAATTTAAACGTCCAACTTAAATGACCGGTCGAAGGTATGCATGAAATGGGTTACCGTGCGTCGGTACGAAACACGTAATCAGGCTCCTGTATACGCCAAGCAGGTAACCGGGCAGGGGTAAGCGCATAATGCAAAATCAGGCCCGAGACACGCGTAATGCATAACCAGGTGGCTGTATGAGCGAAATACATTGCCGAGCGTGGGTTCGAAACGCATTAACATACCCTGTACACGTGAAACTTGTAACCAGACATTGGTACACGTGAAACGATTAAGCAAGTGTCGGTTCGTGCGGCGCATAATCGGGACAGGAAAGCGTGAAACACGTTACTAGACCCCGATATGCGTGAAACATGTAATCGGGCACCCGTACCCACGAAACAGGTTAAAAAAGTTTTCTTAATGTACAGTCAAAAAAAAGTTTCCTATGGCCCTAAAATTATTTTAAATCCATCACCAGAGTTTTATATACGATATTTTGAAACTTTAATCATACTTTAAGAGATCTGAAGTATGTTTGTAATTAAGGGTGACAAAACAAACTCAAATGAGTTGTTGTGGGTCAATATAGATAACTTTTAAAATTGAATTAGATGAGGATGAATCAAAAGAATTTTGCAAAAATGTTAAAATGGGTAGGGTAAATGCTAGTGACTTTTGGTTATATGTTAGAATGAGTTTGTTTATAGGTTAGAATAGATTAAAACAAACTCCATTCAGATTTATTTCAAACGAAACCCATGAAACCGAATAGAAACCAAGAAATCGAAATCGAAGATCAAAATGAAAAAAAAAAGCAAAACCAAGCCGAAAAAAAACCAAAAAAATCGAACCTAAATCGATACAAAACCAGTTTTCTTAATGAACGAGAACGACGGGGGAAACATTTTAGTTATTTTATATTTTGTGTTTTTTATTTATATTTTGAGTTATTATTTTTTATTTTTTTTATTTTTTTTATTTTTTAGGGGTTTTAAAACCCTTTGTATTTTAACCTTCATTTGGGCCAAGATGGGTTAACTTTACTCATCTTGACTCGTACTCATCCTAACCCTCTATTTTAAATATCTATCATGACCCATACCCATTCTAACCCGTCACCGAAATCCAACCCAACTCATTCATACGGCCACATCTATTTGTACTCATATATGATATTTATTTATCGTAAATCGAAATATTGATTATAAAATTATACACATTATAAAAGCAAATCTCCAAAATAGCCTATTTTGACACAAAATTTTTAAAAATTGCCCATATTTTATAAAAAAAAATCCCCCAAATGGCCTAAAAATACCGTTGACAAAAACAAGAATTGATCCGACGAAATTTGTGGACCTTTAAAATAGCACCATGTGTCAACGTATTAATGGATCCAACAAAATTTTTAATGGATTCGACGGAATTGTTAATATTCTAACTCTCAAACCCTAAACCTTTATAACCAACCTCCGTCTTCATCTTTCTTATTTCTCCACAAAATCAAGCAAATTTATATGGCAATTCGCTTAATTTTTCGAGAACATTACCATAATGTTCAATTCCACTCTAGCATTCAAAATCAAAACCCCCGAATTGAAAATCTAGGATCTGACGGACAAATTAAACAGTCGGATCCGATGGAAGCATGAATTGAACCGTCAAATCCGATTGTTTATTATTATGTCCCCTAAAACACAAATCCATCAGATAGTTTAAAAAAACGTTGGATCCGTCGAAAAATTTGAATACGTGTCAATATCTAATAGGCTATACTAACTCGTCGGATCAGTTCTTGTTTCTGTTGGATCCGACGAAAAAGTAAGCTATTCTGAGGATTTTTTTGGGAAACCTAGAGTATTTCTAGATAATGTTGGTCAAAATATGCTATTTTTGGAATTTTTCCATTATAAAAACATGTAGAGGAAAAATACATATATTTAATATTCTGTCCCTGGTACATATATTACACTTCACTGAATTTGATCCTCAATAAACACGTTGATGTTCTGACCGGCCTCCACGACGCCAGCCAGCCAGCCAGCCTAGCTAATAGTAAGGAAACAAAAACATCCATATAACTTTGGGAAAATGAACAGCATATGTTATCTTAAAATTGTCTCCATCTACATGTATATATGTATGTAATCTATCCAAAAACCAAACGGTGCGCCAATCTAGGGGGTGTGAACTTACAGAATTATGTGTACATTGTGTCAGCGGTGGTGAGGTGATGGTGTTGCAGGGGAAGATTTGGCTTCTAATACTAATAAATCATAATCAGACAATAAAGGTAAATGACAATCCATAAATATCACGAAACTAGCTAGCTACACTAGCTAGTATAGTAGGACGTACCATACCCTTCTTGCATGGGCGTAAAATCGTTAAAAATGACTAACGTCAAAACATTGCCTCGAACCCGTGAGTTGATAACATACGTAATTTTGTATAAGAAAAGCGAGACATTTACGTTGTTGATAACATTCGAAACTCTTTATAAAAAGACAACCGTTACAAACAACAAACATGAGCTTGCGGCAAGGTTGTTGATAATATTCGGAAGTCTATATTAAGAAAACTAATAATAACCGTTAAAAAAGTTCATGTCCGATTGTTATTATAAATAAGACGGCAAAAACGAGATTGTTAAACAAGAAAAATATTAACGCTGATAAAATAAGCATGTACAAATTTGATATTTTTAATTAAACATCGGGTTTTAAAGTTGTAGGGTGAAGAGACAGGGAATATGTGAAAGAATCGAAACCATGTATCATCTTTGAGAGTAGTTGTACGCCTTGCTTTGGTGATTTGTACATTCTAATGCGCAACTCGTTTTGAATGTAATATACATCCAAACGTATATAAATATAAGAACGCGGCAACGATATATTTAGAATTGTATAAAACATTAAATTTTAAAAGTTAAAAGAGGAAAACCAAAAAAAAAAATTGAGTATACAAACAAAAC
This sequence comes from Bidens hawaiensis, assembly GCF_021521415.1. NCBI lineage: Eukaryota > Viridiplantae > Streptophyta > Magnoliopsida > Asterales > Asteraceae > Bidens > Bidens hawaiensis. The sequence goes on from NW_027491139.1 coordinate 253,454, forward strand.
AAATTGATAAGCATTGGGTATAAAACAGACATATAACTACACTTGTGGTGACACAAAATTAACTTTTTAGTGCTTTAAACTAAAAATACAAAATTGTTTTTGAAAATATAATTGAAAGTGGGTTCTCATGTATAATTGAATTGTATGAAATGATCCCCCAATTTAAGAGCACCCGTAATGAAGAGTCCCTATCTCTTTTTATATACCTAAATTACAAGAAAAATATATGATTTTGTTAATTTTCATCTTTACATTGAAGTGTTCTATCTCCATAACCTATACCACAAATAATTTGGGAAACTTCAATAAAACCTTATATTTGGATATTCATTATTCATCTCGTATCTATAATTCAACGTGGTTGTGAGTAAGAAGATGTATTATTTAATTATGAGTATATACATATATGGAAAATCGGATGTGAAAGATTTATAAAAAGTGAACAAATCTTATGAATAAATGTGTATTTTGGTTAAATTATATGGGTATTGGGGTATGGATAGAGACATTCTGAATGCTCTAAGTCACCCTTGATTAGTGTGAAAATCGACATAACATACAAAGGTTAGATATAACGTCAACTTAATATGATGCTCATCAGTAAAAGTAAGTTAAAAGTAAATGATAAATTTAGCAAAGTGTCAAAATCATCCCCTAAGGCTTAGTCAATTATGAGACATAGGTCCCAACTCATCTTCATTCTCACTCACCCACCCCCACGTTGTTTTTTCGACGATTTTCTCGATCACCAACTCCAGCAACACCTGTGACAGCCATTCCCAACCCTATTTCATCGATTCCAATTCAAATCCAGAAACTGACTAGAAACCCTAACCTCCGCCTCTACCCTTGTGCCAGTTGTGATTGCACCCATCACAAATTAGGATTGCAAATTTTGATCGGAAAGGGAGAATTGAAAATTTGGGGTTTGAGAGGTTTGATACTTTGACATCTCCGGAAAAAAACAGGTTAATCAATTTCAGGTTCTTTTCTATAGGACTTTTATTATTTAGATTTGTATTAGATACACTTTTTTAAAATGATTAAAATAATAAATAAATTAAAAATACTATTTTACTCCTGACTTAACGTTAAAAAATTTAACGGAGTTATCGATTTGGACATAACTGACAATAAGTGTGAAACCTCGATGGCTCCAGTTGCCAAAAAAAAAACTTTTTAAACGAAATTCGTATAATTAACTTTAGGACAATTTTGACACTTTACTCTGATAAATTTTAAGGTTATGTTATAGTCTTTATTCACACTTTTGATATTACTTATAAAATCGTTTAAAGCTAGAGGTCTTTTCTAAGATGATTGACGAGCTTTCAAACGGGATAGACGAAATACCACAACAACCGGATATTATAAGAAAAAAAGCTGAGAGATAATGTGGATTCACTGATCAAGGCTTGACAAAAGAGCTATTTATCTAGAAAATATATTATTAACAAGTTCCTTTACTGTAAAAAATATGTATATGCACAACTTGTACGTGTCTAATACAAAACACTTATTATGCCATTCATTTTCTCTCATTTCACAACTTGGAACGTGTCATTAAAAATACAAACTAAAGATAAAGTTGTTTAACGTCTTCTTAACCCGAAATAACTGCGGAGAGCAAATGCTCCTTTTCAGCGAACTTCTGAATACAGATTCAGTAAAGACGCAACGAGAATTGTAGATATCTAATATTAAAGCATGTGCTTACGAACTAAGGTGTAGGGGTTCAAATCCATCCTTGCCCACAACTGGATTAAAGGAAATGGCCTCTCTCATGTAGATGATCTGAATAAAGAATCAAACGCTATAAAACTTCATTGGTCTAAGAATTGTAATCATATAATATCATTGAACTATACACAATTGAATGAGGTATGATCATTAGATATATACATGTAATTAATTGATTGAATACACACACAAAGAGAAGTGAAAAATTGTAATATTTCTTAACGATATTCAAACTGAAAAAATCGCAAAGTATTGAAGTATGAACATAAAGATTTTTGTATTTCTTTTAATAAAACAAAATTACTTTTAAGTTTATCAACAAAAAAGTGGGGTTCGACGTTGGGTGATGGATCAGGGGTTTTCAGTATTCTCAATACTCAAAGAATAGAGATTATCCGATGAGCCGGACTAGTCGACTAGATTCAAATTAGCCGTTCAAAAGAAATCGAAACAACAATAATTAATTTTTGAACTTTCATGATTTTAATTTGTGATATAATATCCCTTCACCTTTCGCTAAACTCAATTATTGCAACCCGCCACTATAAATAGAGATTCTCATTCCAAGTTATAAATCACACCAACAAGAGCTAGAGTGGTGAGTAAAAGAAGTAAATCATGTTGAAGCCTCAAATCAACCAATCTCACTCTCTTCACAACCTACTACCACTCCACAAGCCCTTCATCAATGGTCACACCACCAATCACTCCGCCTCCTCCGCCTACTCCCCCGCCATCCTCCGCCAACAAACGTCAACCAACAAGTCCAATGCCACACGTGCTCGATCCACCTCAACCGCTGGCAACATTAAAGCCATCGCAACATTGCCTGATCTTAACAAGGGCACCAAGGTTCAGGCTGTCATCACCATCCAACCAATTATCAGCTCCGCACTTGCTTCTATAATTAGCGGTGGTGGTGTTGCTAATGTTGTCACTGATCTTCTAAAACGCACTTTCTCATTGGAGCTCGTTTCTAATGACCTTGATTGTACGTACACTCATTTTTATTTTTCACAACATATCATGTTAATAATTATAATTTACTTCATACAGCAAATGGAAATCAAAAGACGGTGAAGGGGACCGCAAGATACGCCACATTGAATACTGACATTACCGTGTACAAGTATAAATGCAAATTCGACGTCCCTAATGATTTCGGGGAAATAGGCGCTATTTTGGTAGACAATGATTATACTAAGAAGATGTTCTTCAAGACCATTGAACTCAATAATGGTGTTACTTTCACATGTGAATCTTGGGTTCAATCCAAGTATGATGTACCCGGTAAAAGAATCTTTTTCACTGACAAGGTAATCTTATTAACGCTTAATAATATTTTTCTTACTTTAAATGGTATTTCAAATAGATAAAGGACCAAAGTTTAGTTTATAAATACTCAAGGAAATAAAAAGAAAAAAAACGGTTATTTTCAAACTAATTCCCGCCAACGTTGAGTTCTAATTTGTAGTTTGTTTGTGTAGTCTTACCTTCCGTCGCAGACGCCAAAAGCGCTGACGTCGTTAAGAGAGGAAGATCTGGAGTCTCTTCGAGGCAATGGCGAAGGAGAGCGTGAATCATACGACAGAATTTACGATTATGATGTTTACAATGATCTCGCAGATCCTGATAAGAGCTTTGATTTAGCACGGCCAGTGCTTGGCGGCGAGGAATATCCTTACCCTAGGCGATGCCGTACTGGTCGCCCAATGTCCACCAAAGGTCACACTAGTTTCAATACATAGTTTAAGTCTATATGATAATTTTAGTGTTAATATGTCATTGAAATAATCTGAAATTGTTTTATTAACTGAAAATGGTGAGAATAATTAAATTAAGTTGAATTACAGATCCGTTGACGGAGACCAAAACGTTGCTCCCTTTCTATGTACCAAGCGATGAAGATTTTTCAGAGATAAAGAGTGTACAGTTTGGAGCAAAGACTTTGTACTCTGCCTTGCACGGAGTTTTGCCGACTTTGGACTCGTTTTTTACAGACAAAGACAAGGGATTTGCATTATTCACCCACATAGACTTGCTATATAATCAAGGGGTTAATGTTCCTCCACAAAACGGTGGCATTGCAGAGGCTTTACCAGGACTTGTAAAATTAAAAGATGCTGCTGATATTGCAAAAACAGTAATCCAGTTTGAGACACCTGAAACCATTGACAGTAAGTGTATCCTTTTGCATCCTATGGTTTGTCAGTATAAGGTTTTTTGTGTGTGTGTGTGTATTAATGAATGGTTCAAATCATAGGGGACACGTTCTCTTGGTTCCGGGATGAGGAATTTTGCAGACAAATGCTTGCTGGTCTCAATCCATGTAGCATACAGTTGGTTACGGTGCGCTCGTGTTAAAGTTCTTACTTATAGAGTTATAACTAAAGAAATTGATTCTGTATACACTTACAAGATGTGTGATTATATAACTAGGAGTGGCCATTGATGAGTAAATTGGACCCTCAAATTTATGGACCACCGGAATCAGCAATCACCAAGGAGATTATACAGGAAGAGATTGGAGGTTTCATGACCTTTGATGAGGTAATGCAACATCGTGTCTCTTAGTTTTGTGACTTGTGGTTATGAAGTGTTATTATGCACTTGCAGGCTTTAGCACAAAAGAAACTGTTCATGTTGGATTACCATGATCTGCTCTTACCTTATGTAAACAAAACACGAGATCTTAAAGGAAGAACTCTTTATGGTTCAAGAACTATCATGTTCCTTACGCATGAGGGAACATTACGCCCCCTAGCCATTGAGTTGACTCGCCCACCATCTGATGGGAAACCACAATGGAAGCATGTGCACACTCCCTCTTGGGATGCAACTAATGCCTGGCTCTGGAAGCTAGCCAAGGCTCAAGTCCTGTCCCATGATTCGGGCTATCACCAACTTGTTAGCCACTGGTCGGTTCCCGTTTTCTTATATGGTGTTTTATCCTATTAGTAACTTTGTGATGAATGATGAATTGATGATCTTATTTCAGGCTAAGAACACATTGTGTTACAGAGCCTTACATAATTGCCACCAACCGCCATCTTAGCCAAATGCATCCTATTAACCGACTACTTCTCCCTCATTTCCGTTACACTATGGAAATCAATGGTCTAGCTAGATTGCTTCTCATTAATGCTGGTGGTATCATAGAGACAACATTTTCTCCTGGAAAATATTGTATGCAACTTTGTTCAGACGCATATGATAAGTTATGGAGATTTGATCATGAGGCACTTCCAGCCGACCTTATTAGCAGGTACCCAATTTATGCATAAAAACAGTAATCATAATGAAGGAAATTAGTATCTTGTTGAAATTAATAGTTTTGTATGTGGTATTTAAGGGGTATGGCGGTTGAAGATCCAACTTCGCCACTCGGTATAAAACTAACTATCGAGGATTACCCGTTTGCAAATGATGGCCTACTTATTTATGATGCCATCAAACGGTGGGCTACTTCTTATGTTAACCACTACTACCCAGAAGCAAATCTTGTAGAATCTGATGAAGAGCTTCAAGCATGGTGGAATGAAATTCGTACTGTTGGTCATGGAGACAAGAAAGACGAACCATGGTGGCCACAACTCAGAACCCAAGATGATTTAATTGGTATTGTATCAACCATCATGTGGGTGACTTCGGGTCACCATTCGGCGGTCAACTTTGGTCAATATGACTTTGGTGGTTACTTCCCAAACAGGCCAACGATCGCAAGAATCAAAATGCCTAACGAGGACCCTACAGACGAAGAATGGGACTCATTTCTAAAACGACCCGAAGATGTGTTATTGAAATGTTTTCCATCCCAAATTCAAGCTACAAAAGTGATGACTGTTTTAGATGTTTTATCAAGTCATTCGCCGGATGAGGAGTATATTGGTGGGAACATAGAGCCCGCATGGGCGGCAGAGCCTACTTTAAAGGCAGCGTTTGAGGAGTTTCAAGGAAGGCTAAATCAGCTGGAAGGCATTATAGACTTAAGAAACAGTGATCCCAGTTTAAAGAACCGAACTGGTGCAGGGTTGGTTCCATACCAACTTATGAAGCCGTATTCTGGTAGAGGTGTGACTGGGAAAGGTGTTCCAAATAGCATATCCATCTAGTCATGATGGTCGCATACTGGTTTGTGTACTAATAAGGTCATAATCAATGATATCGTTTTGTTTAATTTTGATATTGAATAAAAGTTCGTTGCGTGTTGTATTATCGGCCCGTCAATAGAACTGAGCTTAAAATGTAATCAACATGCCTTCTATGTAAGTCCTCTTTAGAATGTGGTATTTATTTGATCATCTCCATTTGATTAAACCACAAAAAGTAAAGTGTTTGAATTATAAACCTATAGTAGAAGAATTCTAGATTTATTTATTTTTATTATTGTGTTGATTTAAGTTGGTTTGTTTTTATAATTTGAAATGTTTATTGTTCTTGTTTAAATATTTTGTGATTTTGAATTCTAATCAATTTTACATGTTGGTTTGTGTTTTGAGTTGCAACAATGTCAACTTTCAATAAACCAAAACAATTGGTAATATTGGGGCTGAGATATCTTAATGTTATGTGTGTCTTTAGTGAAAGTAAATATGATCGTAATTATTGCCTTTGCATTAAACCAAGAAACCCTTTAAATAAGGGAAGAAACATCATCCTATACATATTCTAAAAGGGTAAAAGATATGGATATAAATCAAACATATATTTAAACAATTTTATAATATCTTCTAGAATATTTTGATATTCTAATACGCCCCCACAGTTCGAGCCGGTAAAACGCTCAAACTGGATCTGAAACTTTCAAACAACGGACGAGGTAACCCTTTCGTAAAGATGTTAGCATATTGATAAGGTGCTGGAATATGCAAAACCCGAATCTTACCCAAGCGCACCTGCTCGTGAACAAAATGAATATCAATCTCTACATGTTTAGTTCTTTGATGTTGAACTGGATTACCCGAGAGATACACGGCTGAAACATTGTCACAATACACCACTGACGCCCGATGTAGTGGTACGTGCAGCTCCAATAACAAATGACGTAGCCATGAGATTTCTGCCACAACATTTGCGATGCCTCGATATTCAGCCTCGACACTAGAACGAGAAATCGTAGCTTGTCTTTTTGAAGACCATGATATTAAATTGTTTCCCAAGAACACACAGTACCCAGAAGTGGACCGACGAGAGTTTGGGCACCCACCCCGGTCTGCGTCGGAGTACACGGTGAGAGAAGTTACCAGAGAAACAGTTAAGCGTAAACCATGATGGATAGTACCACTAACATATCGTAGGAGATGACACAAGAATGCCATGTGTGGTTCACGCGGGGCATGCATAAACAAACAGAGCTGTTGAACCGCATATGTGATATCCGGACGAGTAAACGTAAGGTACTGAAGCGCACCAACTAAACTTCTATATTCAGTACCATTCTCTAACAATGGACCAACATCAGCATTTAGTTTAGACCCAGGTTCTACCGGTGTTCCACATGGCTTACAATTGGACATATTTGCTCGTTCTAGAATGTCGGTTGCATATTGCGATTGTGATAAAAATAAACCATGTGAATCACGGGTCACTGTGATTCCCAAGAAATGATGAAGAGGGCCTAAATCGGTCATAGAGAACTCAACCGATAATGCCCGGATAATAGTATCGACTAAACGCGTAGACGAAGCAGTAAGCACAATGTCATCCACGTAAAGTAAGAGATAAGCACTGTCATTCCCGTTTTTATAAATGAATAATGAACTGTCACAAACACTGCTTTTGAATCCCTTATTAGTAATAAAAGTGTAAAAACGTGTGTACCATGCCCGAGGGGCATGTTTAAGCCCGTAAAGAGACCGTTTTAAGCGGCATACATGATGAGGAGCCGAGGGATCTACAAAGCCTGTTGGCTGATACATGAAGACTGTTTAATTAAGATCGCCATGCAAAAAAGCATTTTTAATGTCCAACTGATGCATAGGCCATCCTTTAGATAAACCAATAGATAAAACGTCCGTATGGTAGCCGGTTAACAACTGGGCTAAATGTTTCATTGCAATCAACCCCGACAGTTTGTGATTTCCCATTCACCACTAAACGGGCCTTATACCTCTCCAGCGAGCCGTCAGCACGAAATTTGTGTCAAAACAACCATAAACATCTAATAACAGGGTGATTAGCCAGATAAGGTACAAGCTCCCAAGTATCATTATCTTTTAAAGCTTTAAATTCGTTGGTCATGGCCTGCTTCCAATTTGGGTCAGATAAGGCTTGATTGTATGAGGTGGGAATTGGAGAAATAGGAAGGTGTGAGGAAGTGTTAAGGTTGTATTTGGGATTGGGTTTAAGTATACCGACTTTGGAACGAGTGGTCATGGGGTGAATGTTAGACCGGTTAGGTGCAACAGAGGTTGGACCAAGGGGTGAATTGGAACCGGATTGGGGTTGGGATGTGGATGGAGAGGATGTAGAAGTTTTTGGGAGCTGATTTGGGCTAGTGGCATGGTGGTCCGAAGTATGAGTGGGCTGGGAAAAGGGTTCCGTAGGTGAGTTAGTTCGGGTTGAAGAAGGGAAATGAGCAGGTGGATCCATAGAAGGAGGGGGATGGGTTGTGGATGGTGAATAAGCATGGGTCGTAGATATGGGTTGGGTTGGTGGGAAGTTAAAGTTTATTGGGTTTGGGGCGTCGTCAAGGAATTGATATTGAGTAGTGTCAATTTGATCAGTGAACGGAAACGTGCTTTCGTCAAAGATCACATGACGAGATATATGAACGCGGCATGAGACAAGATCAAGACAACGATAGCCTCGAAAATTAGGAGGGTATCCCAAGAAGATACAACGTGTGGATCGAGGAATTAATTTATTAGGTTGGGTAGCCGAGAGATTAGGATAACATGCGCATCCAAAAACGCGTAAGTGATCATAAGTGGGGTGTCGGTGAAATAGGGCAAAGGTGGGGGTGAAGAGGTCGAGACTTTTGGTTGGAAGAATATTGTGTAAATAAGCGGCGGTGTGTAAGGCTTCCACCCAAAAGGTAGGTGGTAAATTAGCTTGCATAAGGAGCGGACGGATGATATCGTTAAGGCGTCGAATCATACGCTCGGCTTTACCATTTTGGGGTGAGGTTTGTGGGAAAGCGAAACGAAAAACAAGTCCTTGAGCATTTGCAAACTTATGGAATTCATTGTTATCAAATTCACCACCAAGATCACATTGGAAGGATTTAATTTTAGTTTGAAATTGGGTTTCGATTAGTCGATGAAACTTAACAAATGTAGGAAAAGTTTCGGATTTAAATTTTAAGGTATAAACCCACACGTATTGGGTGAAGTTATCAATTAACACCATGTAATATTTGTATCCATTGTTACTTAATATCGGTGATGTCCATAAATCACAATGTATAATATCAAAGGGTGCAAGAGTAAAAGATTGCGAATCAAAAAACGGCAATCGTTTGCTATTAGAAACTTGGCATGCATGACATAAACCAGAATTAAAGTTTTGATTACATGAAATAAATAAACGACGGGAAAATAAATGTAAAGTTTGAACTCCGGGATGTCCAAGACGGTTATGCCATGTAGAAGTCGAAGATGCTACAAGGCAAGCGGCGGAAGGAAAAGTGGGCTTTGTGAAAGGATAGAGATCCCCGATGCTGTCATGTCTAGAAATGTGCCTTCCCGTCGCGAGGTCCTTCAAAGAAAAACCATAGGGATCAAAATCAATGGATACTTGATTATCAGTAGAAAATTTACGTACAGATAATAAATCTTTAAATACTTGAGGGGCTAACAGAATATTATTAAGTTGAAAGGTGTGGTTAGGAAGGTGGTAAGAGGAATGACCCGTACCGGTGACTGGTAATTGTTGACCATTACCAACGAAAATATTACCATTAAAAGATAAATTAGTTGGGTTTTGTATCTTACCTGGGTTGGCAGTGAGATGAGACGAGGCTCTCGAGTCCATAAACCATGGATCATTATTTAAATCCACTGCTTGCAAAGCCTGACCCAATTCTGTGGGGTTCATTGGATTAAAAGTCTGTTGGGCTGAGAAACCAGGTGGGGCAAATGCAAGCTGGGCTTGGGCTTGGTGTGCTGGCGTTTGCTGAAAAGGGGGCTGAGCATTCACCGGTGGGCCGTACGCGGCAGTATATGGTCCATAACTAGTTTGTGGATTTTGCCATTGACTAGGCCACCCACCTTGGGCGGGATGTGGACAAGGAGGTGGGTTGGTCCAGGGGATTGGTGGGTAATATTGAGGCAAATAGTGTTGTTGATAAAATCGGCCACCACCCCTGCCTTTACTTCGGCCTCCTCGACGACCACGACCACGACCTCGATACCCCGGTTGGTAATTATTGCCCATATAACCAGAATTATGATACCCCGAACCATTTGAACTCGAACCATTAGAGGAGCCAAGTGTATTATTTGAACCATTAAACCCGTTGGTCGTAGTATTACCTTGAGTAGGACAAGTGTTGTTATTATTGGGTGCAACGAGCGCGGTTTGGGCCGAATCTGCTCTTGCTTCTTGTCTTTGCCTCTCGAGATCAATAGCGGTTCTCGCGTCGTCCCAATTTGTGTCGGTTTGATTGATAACTGTAGCACATGCATCATATTCCTTTGGAAGGTCGTTAACTAGCTGAACTACCAATCGAGATTCGTCAACAATATGATCAACGTCATTCAACTATTTGGCCAAATCTTGCAACTTTTGACAATAGTCATCAAGCGAGGAGCACGCGGATAAGGTTAGGTTTGTGAATCGTTTCTCGAGAGCTGCCGCACGCGATTTTTTATTAGAATAAAAAATGTGTTTAAGCTTGTTCCAAACCGTTTGAGCTGTTGCATTAGTGTCGAGAACGCGAGCAAGATAAGGTTGGGAGATCGTTCCATATATTCATTGGAGAACGATAGCGTCAATTTCGGCCCAACTCTCGTAAGTGTCGTGAGTCTTATCTGGTGGTGGAGTCCCGTCGATGTGTTGCAAAACCTTGTAGCCCTTTGCATGAAGAGTAAAGAGTTTCACCCATGATGAGTAGGTGAAGGAGGTGCCATCAAGTATGCGAACCTTGTTCTGGATGTTACTAACAGAGTAAACGAGATGGAGGCTTTTGATTCGGTCGAAACCGACGATGAAGGTTTGTCGCCTGACATGGTGTGGCGATGTGTGTGTAGCGGCAGCAAAAAGGAAAACAAAAAATTATTTTGTGGTGTCAATTAAATCAAAAAGCAAAACAATTAAAATAAGGTTTTTCTTTTGCTTCAAGTCTCAATCATAAAGTAACACACAAAACTAAATTATGATTGGATAAAGAAAAAAAAGAATACAATGATTCTAGGTGTAAGACGAAGGCAGGAAGGAGACGGAAAAAATAGGTTTAGGCTCTGATACCATGAAAGTAAATATGACCGTAATCATTGCCTTTGCATTAAACCAACAAACCCTTTAAATAGGGGAAGAAACATAATCCTATACATATTCTAAAAGGGTAAAATATATGGATATAAATCAAACATATATTTAAACAATTCTATAATATCTTCTAGAATATTTTGATATTCTAATATTTAGGTGCTATTAAGTGTCATGTCATCTATCACATAATATCTTTACAAATCGCTATAAACCTCAATTTCATTTTTGACTCTAAAATATCCTTACACTCTTTAATTTTCACCTCATCGCCTACCCATTACACCATATTTATATAAAACATTTTTTTACTTTGGGCCCACCTTTTTATAAGAGCATATGCCCTTGTAAGGGCACTTCTCCTAAGGGCAACACCCTCCAATGTAAAGGGCATCCAAGGGCCTACAAGGATTTATCTCTTAAGGGCTCATTGAAGATATATAGTCTAAGTTTGTTTAGCTATAAAATTGAATTTATCATGTTCAGCTCAAACGGGTCTTGTAGAACTGATAAGCACTTGGACTCGTCTAACATCATCAAAATAGAACCAAATTGTTCCTTAAAGAGTAATAGGGTTTCATTTATGTACTTTTTACCCAAACGGGTGTCTGATCAAGGAGAGGGGGTCGGGTCAGTTTTGAACCGTTGATCATGCCTACCGGCTAGTGAGAAGTTTTGAAGGGGTTATCGCTAACCAAGAAGTAAGAAGTAAGAAGAGTTTTAAATGTGATCACTACCTATTAGAGGTGCACGGGCTAACCGGTTTCTACCTGAAAAGTTAACCGGTTAGCACCCGATCCAAAGAAAATTTGTTTATACCCGATTTAACCCGGATATTAGAAACCAATTTTAGTATTGAGCTCCGAAACGGGTTACAAACCAGTTAACCAAAACAATTTTTGGGCTTTTTTATTGTTAACTTTTAAAATTGTTCTTTCCCGCTTAGCCGTATAACCAATAGTTGGTGCTGGTTTTGTAAATACATCAGATTTGGGTGGAAGTATCTTAAATATTCTTTTTATTTACTAATAGAGTATGAAGGCAACTCAAATTGATTCAACGAATACCCGTGAAGATCCTTCCCCAAACTCCCAAATTCGACCCAAAAGTCAGGATTTTGAAAAGCAAAAGTTTTTTTTATTCAATTCTGATCAATGATCAATCACAAGGATTCATAACATATTAATTGTACATTCAAAATTGGCTTGGGCCAACACAAACAACCAAAGGCCCAACAACAGCCCAAAACAAAACCCGAAAACTAGACGAAAAACATAAAAGTGGCCCAAATGTGTATCTAGAAGCCTTATTTAAGAAAAATAAACAGGATAACCTGCCTACGAATGGTGACTACAACGTGGCCCATGTTCCAACAGTCGTTTTGATTGGTAGCAAGCCCGAAACAGAGGCCCGTAGCCCAAGTTATGCCCATTTTTCGTGCAGCCCCTTTTGAAGCGCGATCTTAGGCCTCCAGAAACACCATGGCCCACTCTTCTACACTTGGGCCCACGTCAAATTCATACTAAGAGATATCTTTTGGATAAAATATCAAGGTTTTCTTTTTACCATCTCCGAGTTCCAAGAACATGAATAATACATGAATGATTGTTTAATTTTTTTTTAATAAAGATATCAGTCATCAACCTTGAATTAATTGATTAAGTTGACAAAACATATCTCATCAAAAGATAATTATAAAATAACCATTTCTTCACAAAAACTAAAACCACATATCCAATATAATCATCAAATCAAATTAAGTTTCAACGTGGATTAGATGGTAATTAGAAGTTAGCTCATGATGATCATGATAACAAATATAATTGAATATGAAGATACTAGATGCATGATCAAATTATAACCATCAAACCACAAACGATGATATACCTTATCTTTTATTATGAAGACAATTGTTTTCAAGCCTTTTAACACCTTGATTGATCTTTAATATGAGAGTAAAATGTGTGTTTGAGTGTAAGAATCCCGTATAAGCTCCTCCACCCCCTTTTCAGGAAATGAACCAAGCCTTTCAATTTATAGATTGTCTGGGACGCAAGGCACAACCTGTGTTTCATGAAACACGGCACGTGGATCACTTTTGCATGTGTAATTAATGCTCTCTGAATGTGACATTTGTCAAATGTGGGTCTCGAGTTGTATTAGTTTTTATAAATTTTTATTTTGTAAAAGCCTTTAAACTCATTCTAAACTTTGTTTGAAACATGAGGGTTTGTTTTGAAAATATAAAGTACATACATATTCAACCCAACCCTAACCCTAACCCACTTAACACCCATCACCCCCATCTTCTTCTCTCAAATTTCCGGCTGCCGCCGCCACCCATGCCGGCGCTACCTCCGGCCACCACCTTCCACTACATCACCACCATCTCAGCCGTCTCCCCTGTTCTCCGCCACCACCACACCCTATCCCTCTCTCGGTCCTCCGGTAACCCCCGCACCCAAAACCCTCATCCCTCGATTTTCCGGCGAGGAGCTGGCGAAGCGATTCCGGCCATCCCTCGCCTCACCTCCCTCAACACGACCCCAAACACCTCCGCCGTCGATCTACAACTCCTACCAACCCCAACCCAGTCGGCCGCCCCCTGTTCCCTCACCTGCTCGTTTTTCCGGCGACCGGAAAACCGGCCGCCGGTGCTCCGTCACTCTACCTCTCTCCGTCGCTATTTCTCTCTCCGTCTCTCTTCTCTCTTTCCGCCTCTCTTCTCTCTCCCCGTCTCTCTCTCCCTCTCCCTCTCTTCTCTTTCTGTTTTCGTTTTTCCGGCGCGCCTCCGGCGGCTGGAATGGGCTCCGGCGACAGATTACGAAACATGGTGGTGGTGACCCACCACGTCCCCGGCGGTCTTCATCTCCGACGACCATAGGTACAGTTAATAGGTTAATTAACAATTGTTATCTTTGTTCGGTTGTTGGTACGTTAGTTATTAAACTAGAGGTATCGGGTTCACGTCTCCTCCTAGACCGGTTTTGATATAATTTTTATACTTAACAAATTTATTGTTACTATTAGTATTAATATCAATATATAAAGATTATTATTAGTATTATTACGTATAACTTACTATTATAATTATTTATTATTAATATTATTATTATTATCATTATTATTATAAGTATTAAAATTATTATTATTATTATTATCATTATTATTATAAATATTGAAGTTGTTTTTATTATCATTAAAGATCACATTATTATTATCCATTAAAATCATATTGTTATTATTAATTATTAGCAATAATACTATTATATTTATTTTGTGAACTCGTTAGAAATCGAACCAACATCATGTATGGTATCATTATTTACTATCAATATTATTTATTATTATTTATTATTATTATCATTTTTATCAACAACATTTTAATTAATACTAAGATCTTTATTCTTTAACTATTATTATTAGTATTATGCTATATTAGTATTAATAATAATAATAATAATAATAATTAAAACTTATAAATCTATTAATAACGCATTCAACAACAAAAGTAATAATTATTATATTTATTATTACTACTATTACTATTAGTTTTAACTACAATTCTCAATTTGTAGTATTAGTATGTATTATCATCATATTGATCTTTTATAAATATATATATATATATATATATATATATATATAACATGTTATAAAATTATTATTATCATTTCTATCTTTATTATTAATAATATTATCATAAACTTTATTATCAATTCATTTTTATAAAAACCGAACCCTTGATTTAAAACCCGTCTTGTTTCTATTTAATATTGGTGTAGTTATTTAAAAGCCCAAATAAAATAATATTATTTTATTTTAAATTATCAATTAAGTACGAGTCTCTAGTCGTTAACAAATTAACCGGTAACCCGACTAACAACCGAACCTTCTCATTCAATATTTCCAATATAGTTTCATTATGGTTTCAAGTTCATTAATATATATTACATTATTTATTTTAGCTAAGGTGTTTATCGTTTCAAGTCGGATCTGTTTGTTTACCGTTCGAGCTTCATTTATTTATCTATTTATTTCTCAGTTCATCAATCGGGGTGAGTACATTTCATCCCCCGTTTTCCCTTTTATGTTTTGAGGGTAACATGCATACTTATTCAAAACAAGAATGATTTATTTTACACATTTCTCAAACCACAAACTTTAGGGTATATGATACTTGGAATACTTGCTCTTTTGTGTGTTATATGCCTCATATGCTTTACGCGCGCGAGTGTTTATTTTTATGTTGTTGTTGAGCCTCATTAAGTATGATAATACGCTCCCCTAACTACTTAGCCTTGTGCTAGTAGAATAGGGCCTCATTATCCAAGTATGTCGGTTGTTACCGATCAGAAAGGATCCTCATTTACATATGTTTTATATGCCACGATTGATGCTTTTACTTATAGTCTCATATACATTTGTGGATTTCGCTCATATTATATATATATACTCAAACTGTGAAATTGCTCACCAACATACGTGTTGACAAAATATTATTTTATGCATGTTACAGGTTTGACTTTTGTTGACTCAAGGACTTGATGAAAAACGTTACCAAGACTATTTGGGTATTAGTAAAACGAACAATATGATTACTACTTGTTTCCAAATTTGTTTATATGAACGAGATGTGTTTGTTTATTGATTTATGATATAAATGAGTTATTTAAATATTGTCACTTTAAATAGTGTCTCGTGTATTTGTCCAATCACATTGTACCCCGGCATGTTCCGCCGCCTTTGGTCGGGGTGTGACAGGTTGGTATCAGAGCCACAAGACTATAGTATAGGTGGTTAGACGTAACGACCTAGTATAGTCTTTACTTTAGGGTCCTTATACGTGTTTCCTATACGTGTTTACCCTACTGATTGTTCAATGCACTTGTTTATTTATATACTTATTTATTTATCAAATCATAAATATACACATACACACACTTTCATAGTACTCCAAGGTATCCTTATCTTAAAACGCAAAAACATTAGTTTTTTTATGGTGTTTTATGGATCACGAGCTTAACTTGGATCCCGTTGTTTCAAATATCCTTAAAGATTGTCTCATATGAGATGACCACTTTAAGTAGTCGAATGCGAGCGTTCCGCCCGCCATCCTAATTTTCGGTGTTAAAACAATAGAACTACGGTGATTTCGTGGACAAGTGTTTTGACATGACGTTGTATTCTGATTTATTATTTTTTGTTACAATCATTATTTGAGTCGAAGACATAAAAAAAACGCGGTGGTACGTGCACATGTTTAGACCCCAATATGATATTTTTTTTGTTATAAAGGTTTTTAGTGTCGGAATATCAAGTCATGGTGGTTCATGCACGATTTTTCCGACTTAAAATCTTAAAACATTATTATTACATTTCAAGAATTTAAACCATTTTTCCTTCATTTTGTTATAAATTCTTATCACAAGTCTTTATTTATAAATGTTATATTTTTCTTATTGTTAATAATTCTTTTATATATCGATTTTATATGTTAAAGTTTTATACCATTTCTCATTTTGATTTCACGATGATTTTTATTACAAATTTCGTTCATTATGATCTCTTCGATATAAGTTAAATATATATATAATCATATTAAGAAGGTTTTTATGATAAATTGCACATCAACTTTTCAAGTAAATTTCCTATTGTATAAACTTTAAATTGTCTTTAAGGTCCTTGTATAAAAAAAATTATAAAATTTTATTTTTATAACTATTTCGTTTATTTTGAACGATCACTTCAAAATTTTAATTATTTAAACCTTTTTCGACATTTTTAATTATACTACATTATATAATACACGTGGTAAAAAAATTCGCTACCCAAATTTATTTTCATAACAACTATCACCATGCAATCCTTGACTTATTATAAATTTTCATGAATAAAATTTGCATCTTACGATTTTTCTCGTTTTGAAATTCATATAGTAGTTTTGCCTTGACTTTTCAAAAAAATTTACAAACTTATAGCTTGTAAGTTTCTTGAAATCCCTATGCAAAATTTCATAGAATTTTTTTTACTTTAAAAATCAAAAATCGTTACTTATGATTTCTCGATTTACAATGCCAGTCATTTTAACTTACCATGATATTTCGTTACACGATATTAAGTAACGAACTTGGTAAAAAAAAATTCATTTCGCAACTTTATATTCCCAAAACGACATTCATCATTCAATATTGAGACCAGCTTGACTGCAAGATCCACCCGTCGAGCAGGGACGAAAGTCGGCCTTAGTGATTCGACGCTGCCGAGTGGAAGGGCCGTCGCTCAACGGAGAAAAGTTACTTTAGGGATAACAGGCTGATCTTCCCCAAGAGCTCACATCGACGGGAAGGTTTGGCACCTCGATGTCGGCTCTTCGCCACCTGGGGCTGTAGTATGTTCCAAGGGTTGGGCTGTTCGCCCATTAAAGCGGTACGTGAGCTGGGTTCAGATCGTCGTGAGACAGTTCGGTCCATATCCGGTGTGGGCGTTAGAGCCTTGAGAGGACCTTTCCCTAGTACGAGAGGACCGGGAAGGACGCACCTGATCATCAGAACCTTACCCTTTTCAGTTGGTTCAATATTTAAAGGACAATGATTCACTGTTTAGGTATTTTCAAAGATTAAATTATTATAGCATTAGTAGTCATATTTTTAAAATTAGAAAGCTATAGTTACTTACTTGAGTCTTCGTTGTCCTCCTCGGTATCAGTTAATGGACCATTATTATACACGTAGCTATCCATGCTCAACCCGTCGCTGTCTCGGTTGTGCTACCGGAGGCTCTGGGGAAGTCGGAATAGGAGAGCACTCATCTTGGGGTGGGCTTACTACTTAGATGCTTTCAGCAGTTATCCGCTTCGCACTTGGCTACCCAGCGTTTACCGTGGGCACGATCTTGCAATGAAAAAGTGAGTGAACATAGAACAAGCCATGCTCAATTAGTGCAAAAAAATGTGACTGAAGTGGATAATGCTATGATGAACACTGCTGCTGCAAACGCGAATGAAATAGTTGAAATTGATCATGGTAAGTAACTATAACTTTATAATGTTAAAAATATTACTACTGATGCTATATTAATTTTATCATTGAAAAAACAAAAAACAGTGAACGATAGTCCATCAAATATTGAACCAACTGAAAAAGGTAAGGTTCTGATGATCACTGGAGCTTGCAATGAAAAAGAAATAAAAAATGATCAAGTAAGTGAACGTGCGACAAGCAGTGTTCAAAAAGGTGGGAAAAATGTGACTGAAGAGGATAATGGTATGCTGAACACTAGTGATGGCAAGGATAATGAAAAAGAAGAAAATGAAACTGCCAAAGAAAAATAACAAAATGAAAAAAGTTATGAAGATTATTTGCAGATGCCTATAGGAACAGCAACTCAAGAAATAATAGACTACTACACCACCCAACCTGAGTTGTCTGGATTGTCTGCATATATGCCAAAAGAACGTTTCACCAAATAGGAAGAGGTAACAGTTCTAAACATACAAAAACATATTTTTGTAAAAATATTAACAAAAATATTTATTGCAGAATTGGAATAAAGAAATGGACAACAAGTTAGAGGAATTTGATAAAATTGTCTATGAAATCAATGAGTTGGTAAAGAGAGGTAAAGAAAAACACGGAACAAACATATGGTTATTTGATAGATGTTGTGTTTGGGAAGCTAAATTCTATCAAAAAGGTTGTTCAAAAGAATCACCATTTGGATCTCAATCTGAAGGAGGAAATCTAAATGGATTAGGTAAACACCTTTTTTTTAATTTAATTGTATAATACAACACCTAACCAACACCCTTGTATAAAATTCTAGTTGCAGCAGTTGATCTTTCAATAAATCAAAACAAAGCTGGTTTGGAGTCATGTTATGCTAACAAGGAAGACAATGAAGGTAAACCTACAACGTTCTAATACATTCTAATACGTTTTAGACCTTTACATTTTAATTGTTTTTATTTATTATGTAATTATATCAAAAAGATGTGAGCCAAGACAATGAGGTAGAAAATGATGTTCAGAATCAAGATCTGAGCACCAAAAATATGAGTCTTAACCGTGAGAAAGATGTTGAGAATGAAGTTGAAGTAACCAATGAGCAAGGGGGAATTCAAGGTAAAAATACTATACCCTTTATACGTTCTTATACTTTTTTAAACATATACTTTCTTATACGTTCTGATCCTTATATGTTTTGACAAAGATGATGATGATGATGATGATGATGAGAAAGATGTTCAGAATCAAGGCAATGTAACAAAAGAAAACGATGATGGTAAGAAATTTTCTTTATATGTTCTTATACGTTCTACTACACCTCTACAATTTAATTTTTTTTTATAGAAAATGATGTTGAGAATCAAGTTGAGGTACCCAAGGGGCAAGGAGTGATTCAAGGTAAAAAATACCATCTTCTATATACGTTCTGATTATATTCATGTAAAAAATACCTATATACGTTCTTATACGTTCTGATGATGTACGTTCTTATAAGTTTTAAATGACACAGATGTTCAGAATGTTATCCAAGACAATGAGGACCCAAAAACGTTGGCCAATGAGGTAGGAAAAGATGTTCATAATCAAGTTGAAGTAACCAATGAGCAAGGGGGAATTCAAGGTAAAAAATACTTACCCCTTTATACGTTCTTATACGTTTAAAACTCTACAGTTTAATTTTTTTGTAAAAATATTAACAAAATATTTATTAAGAAAAATTCATTTGCAGAAAAAATATACGTTCAAAAATGCTAACAAACTTTCCAGTACGTTCTAATTAAAAAAAAATCAATTGTAGAAAATAAACCATTGACTGATGTAGCTGACAAAGGATGTGAGGATTTTGAAAATACAGGTACAACGACACAAGAAAATGCTGAAAGACAAACGGAAGAACCCATTCGAGGTAATTAATTAAAAAACATGTTCTTTTAAAATATTATTTAAAAAATATACTAACAAAAAAATGGTTTGTAGTTACAGAATTGGAAGAATTGAATGCGGAAATTGGTGACAAAGAAAGTGTCAACAACTCTACTCAAGGTATTAAAAACTTTTATATATATAATCACAAAAACACACACAACAAAAAAAAGTATATTATAACTTAGTCGTATTATAGGGCTAGTTGATGTTAATATTGAAGAAAATTATGAATAAGACAGTGAAGATTTGGATACAGTGATAATGCAAACTCCGTTTTTCAATCAATCAACAGAATTTAAAACTCCTGAATCTAAATAAAAAATTGCCCCTTGTTGCTACATCTCCTACACCAGCTGCAAGTCATCATAAAATAGATAAACTACAGCTAGAAGAAAGAGAAAAAAGACTAGCACGGGCCTTGAAATCACCATATCTGAACCGGGAAATTGGAATGAATGAAAAAATAACAACAGATGAGCAGATTGTTTCTAGATTTGTTATTGGTGATCTTTCTGAAAAACATAAATTTGAAGTGATTTACAAGTCAGAATACGTCACTGCTTTCAAATTTGTGTTTGAATGCTTTTGTCCATATATATACATCTTGTCTGGTGCTATGGACATTTACACAGAGTTGTTGAACCATGAAGAGAAGAAGAGAGATGAAATATTATTCCCGTTAAGATTTTTTGCTACATCAACGCTTATAGTAAGTATTACACCTTTATTTGTACGTTAACAAAAATGTATACACATATTAATTATATCAAATTTTATTTTTTATACATGAAGCCGACTGATTACTATTTAAAGGGAGCTAAAGTCAGCGAATATAAAATACTGGAAGTTTTCACAGACAACCTTGACAAGATAATGGCTTTGCATAAATTCAAGTCACTCAAACCAGTTACACTGTTTGTTGTGCCAGTAGTTTATGAATTCCATTTCTATTTAGTTGTTTTCAATTTGAAAAATAGGAACAATTGAGCTGATTAACAACATGGCTAACGGTGATATACCAAAAACTGCTCGCTTTAATTCAGCTCAGGAAAAAGCAGATGCTACAAAAAAAGCTTTGGAAGAAAGATATAAGGGTGTCCCAGAAAAACTGGTAAAACATTTAAACATTCTGTAAAAACTGATTTAAATAATATATATAAAAAAATGAATAGGTTGATTGCCCGCAGAGGGATATTTTTTGCATGTACTTATCGAGAAAGAAGCACCCAATTGCGCAGAGGTTAGAGATATCAGATATAAAGAGGCTGCAGATGGATTGGAGAGCAAAAAACAACGTACTCGATTGTGGTGTCTTTGCAATAAGACACATGGAAAGTTACAAAGGGAAGTATCCGTGGACATGCGGATTTCATAAAGAGTGTCCAAGACAAAAACGACAACTAAACGATTTGAGGATAAAATACTTGTCAAAGGTGTTACTATCCTATATCAACAAATCCAAATCAGATTTAATTAGACTGGCGACGAAATTTGATGCATTACCTGAGAAAAAAACTGTTCAGTAACAAAGATTTAACTGCTAAATTTGATGAGAGGCAAGATAATTAGAAACTGACCTTTATTATTTTTGTATGGAAATGAACTTTATTTTGTTAATACGTTCTAGATATATTTTGTTTGTACGTTCAAGTTAACAGACCTTTGTATGGAAATATGATGGAGTTTAATTAGATTTTGCTTATACGTTCCAGTTGACATATCTTATTTTTGCTTTATTGTTTATAAGATAATACGTTCCAGAATAACAAAAGAGTTATTCTATATTGCTAATACGTTCTAGATAGATTTTGTTTGTACATTCAAGTTAACAGACTTGATAAAACAAATAGTTATTCTATTTTGCTAATACGTTCTAGATAGATTTGATTTGTACGTTCAATTTAACATACCTTCTATGGAAAATAAGATGGAGTTTAAATTAGATTTTACTTATACGTTCTAGTTAACAGATCTTATTTTTGCTTAATTCTTTATAAGATAACATAAAAGTTATTCATAAACAATACCAAAAATAAAACATAAAAGACATAGAAATATTATCAAAACCACATACAACATAAAAAAATACAAAAATAAAACAGGCAAACAATTATTAGGTAATCAGAACACACTGCCTAAAATCCATTGATTACATGATAGATTTAAGAAACTCTGTCTTCAATTCAATAGAGCAGTTCAGAAGTTTGATCGCCTTACACAACTCTTTCAACTCATCTACTTCCTTTTTACCTGTGTCAATCAAAAGCAAAGCACACAAATAGTTAATAGAACTACCAGGCATGTTTGCTAGCAACTTTGTTATTTCATCCCTCATATCCATGTTTTCACCAGCGGTGATGATAAACTCATGTTGTAAAGCAGCCCGATTCTTTGTATCCTCAATGATTTGAGCTTGAATCTGTTTCAACAAAAGATCCTTAGCTGATGAAGAAGAAGATGAAGATGAGGAATCCATATCTTGTTGTACTGAGTTTTGTGTGGTGAGATGAAATGTGTGGTTGTAATTAAATAGATAAAATAAAGATACATAAAGACAAAAAATAACTACAGTGACAATAAATTATTGAGAAAAACGTTCTCAATAATTTAAATATCTGACATCTATGAACCTATAAAGACAATTACACGTTCCAATACATAACCACTGCATGTAATTAAAATATCTGACCAAAATGTTCTCATACGTTCTACACCAAAGCATTAAAAAATTGGGCTCAAAAATAACACTACTGAAGTGACAACTGCATGTAATTAAAAAATTATCATAACATTTTAATTTAATTATGAAATATATTAAATCTCCAACCAATTAAAACACAGAGAAAAAAGAAATTACAAAATTCATTAATACGTTCAACTACTCACTTTGAAAAAAATGGCAATGCAATCATGCCTACTAAAAAAATGTTATGATGCCTAGATATAATTGTAATAACTTCATTCATCAACCAAAAAAAATAAAAAAAGTCTATAAAAAGAGAACAAACGCATCCCACAAACACACAACAAAAAATTTGAAAAAAGAAAATGGATTCTGGAAATGTTACTGTTAAAAACATTTTCCGAGCAAGAATCAACATGGAACTTTAAAAAGACTGCAATCGGCTACGAGTAGTCGAAGATACAAAGAGGTGTGTGACAGATGAAGCAACAAAAACCGATGCTCTTCACAAAGAAGTTCTGAAGCAACCAGATAGCACATTCAAGACACAGGCAATAACCTACCTGGAAAAGCAAGCTTCATACTATGGTCAACTTCAAGATGTGCTAGAGAGAACAGCTCACAAGGTGACGGTGAATAATAGAGTGAAGCGTGAAGGGGCCGAAGAGATCCTCGACAACTAGGTTTCCTGTTGACTGCTGGTGTGGTGGTGTGATGTGGTGTGGTGTGGTGGTGTGGTGTGGTGATGGTGTGGTAGAATAAAATAAGTTTGTGAATAGGTTCGATATGATCCTCTTTTGTAACCTCCTTTTTCAACCGGGTTTAATATAAAATCTATTTAGTATCAGTTTATTTACACGTTCTTATACATTCCATTATACAAACTTGCACGTTCCATGAAATATAAAACAGAAAAAGTATAAAAACAGAAAAAATATAAACATAACAATAACGCTAAAAACTACTTTTCTTGAAGTTGAGGACAAGTTCGACTGTTATGCCCTGTTTATGACAAACTTTGCATTCTCTATATTTCTTCCCAGACCGACTTATAGCAATCTCTTTCTGAGATTTAATCCATTTATGTGACCCGCAACCCTTATTCTTAATACCACTAGGCACACGGACAATCACCTCTGATGGTTGATCAAACCCTAGAATAGCAGCAAACCTATCCCATTTTGATAAATGAGTTCTTTTGTATCTTGTCTCATTGGCTTGTTTGATCATAATGTTCATTTGATCCCTGACTTTAGTAAGTTCATCAACATCAGTTGCGTAGCTATTTATGAGATACTCACCAACCAATGTTATTTCTCTTGCGATCTCTTTGACTTTTAAATTTTTGTCATTACCAAAAGTTGAAATTGGAGCAGTTCTAGGATTAACACCAGCATCTCTCTTCCAACGATCGACCATGTATTTCTTTGGAAATCTTGTAACTCTAAACAAATTTAAAATATAAAGTGTCACACCCTCAAAATCTACTAACGGAGTTTTACCGTCAGAGGGTGTGAACTACAGGATCGGAATCATTAGTTATAATCAAACCATAAAACAAAGTTTCAAAACCATGAAAACGTTTACGAGTAATTAAATGCGGAAGCGTAAAAACCTTTAATCCAAAAGTTTCGTCACGCAGGACGACTTAAAACCTATGGTAACCGTTAAAAATAAGTTTGCATAACAAAAGCGTTTTCAAGCAATGCATGTTCCTAAACCGCGCGTCCGCCTCGGCTACCTGAGAATAACATACTAAAAGTGTCAACACAAGGTTGGTGAGTTCACAAGTTATATAGAAATAATGTGATTAGCGTTTGCGTTCAGCGTTTTGCGTTACAGCGTTTTGCGTTACCAGATAGTGTTACGTCAATTATATATCGATAGGTAGCTAGTCTATACAACAAGTATTACTAAGTGTTCGACACCGAAGCTGACTCGTTTATTAAGTGCCTTGTCACCAGGTCATCCAGACCATGGTACGTGTTAGCCAAAATTACACCCGCTCGACCTCCAGTCGAGTTTAGCGTTGGATGGGGTTTGTCAAACCCAGTAGTACTACTCAACAGTGACTCGCTATTCCAAATATTAACCGGTTCGATGTGTAGGACTTCAATTGTTTCATTTGCCACTTAGCCTTTACAAGTGATATATAATTTACTAACAAAATCTTAAAATGCGTTGTGGAGTATGTTATCTCCCCCAAAAGAAAAGCGTTTAAAACAGTTTAAAAAGGGGAAAGTGAAACTCACTGTTTGCGAAGAATTTCCCAAATTAAATCACCAAGATGCGCGTCACCGAAAAACTCTCTCTAGCGTTCTAAAACAATAAAGAGATTTTTTTCTAAGTGTCAGAATATTATCGAGTCTCTAGACCCGGCACATAACATGTTTCGTGTTTCGTTTGTGAATCGTGTGTGACTTTAACCAGCGTATTTGTGACACATTACATGTGTAAGCAATCATATACGTGTCATATATTCATAAAGTACCTCACTATCAATTATTCCCCGTAAGGGCATTTTGGTCAACAAATAACAATTAACTAGCCATTATTCCCCATGAGGGCAATTTGGTCAAATCATGGCAATCAATTAGCAATTATTCCCCGCAAGGGTATTTTGGTCAAAACATAACAATTATATAGCAAGTATCATGTTTCATGCATTTTTACACAACTCAGCAGCTAGTTTCACCGAGACAGAAATCCTACTAGAAAGATTGTACTATTTTATCGATCATAGCATTTCAATTAATTTACCAAAAATCATCACAGAAGCACATATGTCTTAGGTTTCCAGAACATATTTTATTATATTTTTATTCCACATAGTTTTCTCACAATCATCAAATCATTACAGCAAACTCATAACAGTCAAATTCATGCGCAACAGA
Organism: Bidens hawaiensis; assembly: GCF_021521415.1. NCBI lineage: Eukaryota > Viridiplantae > Streptophyta > Magnoliopsida > Asterales > Asteraceae > Bidens > Bidens hawaiensis. The sequence continues at coordinate 279,133 of NW_027491139.1, forward strand.
ATGTTATTTGCAATTCCCGTTAAACGAAAAATCCAATAAATGCAAGACCACTTGGGTTAGGTTCCTAACTCAATAAGTCAACTTCCAGAAGTGGAACCAACCCAATTGGTCTTGTAGTTCATGAGATATAACATTTACAAAACAACCTAACAGCAGGTCTAACAGCTCAGCTTTGCACAATGTTTTTGTAAAATCATAAAAGTTAATATTTACTTGTCCAAAAATTACAAATTTATACTCTATAGAAACTAGACTCAACCTAGTTTACTGTAGTACCAATAATCTCAACCAATTTTCACGTTTAAACTTCGTTACAGTCACTTAAACATCAAATACACATTCTGTCCAGAAACTGTTTGCATCCAAACTCAATATATTAACAACCTATGAACTATCATGCATTCATATAACACTCTAGACTCCATAAACACCATCCATGCACATCAATTACCCATTACATACATGATTAGGGTTTTTGTTTGAACTCAAATCAAAGACACAACAATCAACATGCAACAATATTCAATCTAGTTATCAAATCATCATCAATTAACAACAAACATATTAACTTCATACATACATGAAAAATCGGCAGCTAGGGTTTTCAATTAACCCATTAAACATCAAAATCAAGTAACAAGGATGTATAGGATAATCAATTATACCTTCCTAGCGCCTAGTTCTTCAATCAAAGGCTTGATTTCTTGGTGTTATGTGTGTGTATAGTGGACGGCAGCCAAGGGAGCAAAGGGGAAGGAGGCCGATCGGAAGTAGGGAGAAAGAAATAAGAGTTAGGGTTTAGTTGTTAATGATATATTTATAGAATACTAAGTTACACTCAAGTCCCTCCACTATCAATTGTTGTTTTTCTAACTTAACTAACTAGTTTACATCTTGAGTTAACGTTTATAACCATGTTATCACATAACACATAAGTCTAACACATAATTATCACATAATTACTGTTTTGACGTTTTTTGTTTATTCATCAATCGTTTGCGTCAACTCGTTTGCGTTTCGGTGCAATTCCCGAAAGACTACACATGTAGTAAGTGTTAAGCGTCATTTAAACCCTAGTTTAAATGTAATGAAGTGTGCGTCATAGATTTAGTGATCTTAAGTTTGAATTGACGGAGTTGAGTTAACGGAGTTAACCTGAAATTGACGATTGTCACATCATTCCCATGTTGAAGAATTTTCGTCCCGAAAATTTGAGTCAAGTCGTGATGAGTGTCTGAAAAAGTAAGAAAAATTTTCAGTTTGTCATATCATCCCTTAGTAGAAAGAAATTTCGTCCCGAAATTTAATTCATACCTCCGGTGATGTCTGACGGTTTGCCGGGTTTCGCGGTTTTCTGTGTTTGGTTAGCCCTTCAAAAAGGTGAGGATACTTTTTCATCATTTGATCCTCGCGTTCCCACGTGAACTCCGGTCCACGTCTCGAGTTTCAACAAAACCTTGACGATTGGAATTTTGCTGTGCTTGAGCGTTTTGGTTTCCCAATCCAAAACCTCGACTGGTTCCTCAATGAAACGTAACTGTTCATCAACTTGCAGTTCCTCCAAAGGGACTACTTGGGTTTCATCAGATAGTGTAGGTTCCCTGGATGGATCTGCACGGGATATCTCGATCTACACAGGTGCGGAATCCCTGCGTAGGTTGTTACGAGCGTAGAACACGAATCAAACAAACACACGATACGAATAAACGAACACACGTTATATTATAACCGAAACACGTGATATAATCACTGAATACAGACTCAATACTCTCTGGTTCTCACGTCTCTCGACTCACACACGTCTGTATACGATTACCTTCAACCAAAAAACTAAACAAGCCGCGACCTAGCTTATAAATACACGACAACTTCGCCTGATATGTTCAGGCGAAGTTGTTGCTAACTTCGCTTGACTAACAAGTTCGCCTGATAAGCGAACTTGTCAGTAACTTCGCTTAAACATAAACAAAACACAATTAACATTACATACTGGATTACAGACACTAGACTATGAACTACTGACATTATGCACCAACAGACTCCCCCTTGGCAGTAGCTTCATATCTTTATCTTTAAGCACTTGTCTTGTAATCTTCATGCATGCACTCCCTCTCTTACACAGACCGTGACTACTCGCTGATATTTCCTCGCTTCGTCTTTCCAAGCAGGAATATAGAATATCTTCTTCTCGTTTAACACCTGCAGATCAGCTTTAGATAAATTAACAAGATGCATCGGATCATGCACTCTTAGCACTTCTTGTTCGTCTTCGTCTTCCATCACGGCTTCAGCAGTCTGGCAATCCACATACCACCATTTCAGATCTTTCAGCACATCTTGAGGCATAGTCTTCATTGGAACCTCTTTCAAACACCGAATCGGCTTATATTTCATCACCATCCAAGGTTTGCCATCTGCTCTCATTCCTCTTTCAGTATCTTCAACTAATTTCCCTTTCTGTGGTTTTAACAACTCAAACTTTTTCTCTTTAATACTTTCTTTCCATACTATCTTCCCAATAACTCTGGCCATATTATCATCACTTCTATTAATCAACCCCAGTCTGGCCAAATCCTTTACCTCACACTCAGGTAAGTATTTAGAGATCTCAACGTCCTCTTAAAGTATTGGATCCCATCATATCTTTTCACCACGAACACTTTTAGCTGTTCATCATATAACCAACAGATAATGCCTTTCTTTGACTCAGCGTACCCTTTAATATTATAACTTTTCTTGAACATTGTAGGTACCACTGGCTTCTTCGTTTTGATAAACCAATGAGCATAGCCTTCCTTCCATCTAGGCTGCTCCTCCCATTCTGTATCATCAACTACTGTATCTTCACATACATTCGACTTCTCAACGGTTGGAAGCTCGTGTTCAACATTCTCCTCTACAATTTCACCTTCTTCAACATCATCTTCTATCACTATCTGTGCACCAATCTTCTCAATTTCTTCTAATGGCAGCACATCATCATCACACACATCATCAACATCTAACATATCATCATCCAACTCCTTCAAGGCATCGATCACATCATCTCCCATCTCCTCGTCATCTACCATCACCACCTCATCACCACCAGAACCGCCAGCTGCACCTGCAGACTCCCCCTGAGCTGTGGTTGTCCCAAGAGCTTGAGTAGTTCTTGGCAACTCACCACCTGCACCTTTCGATGCATTGGGATCATCGTCTCTGTCATTCTTCTTCTTTGTCCTGAGCTCGTCGCCTTTACAACTCGTCTCCCCCTGAGATGCCAAGAACTCCTTCATAGCATCTATAATTTTTCCATGTTCAACCAGGAGGGACGACTGTAGTTGATTTTCTGCTACTAGGCGCTGAATAGCCTGGGTCTGGATAAGATATATCCTAGATTGCTCTGCCACGACCCGCTCTAGTGCAGCTATTCTTTCCGAGTCTGTTAGGGTTGCATCGAAATCGAACCTCATGTGAGATATGTCTTGAGTATACTGAGGAGGGATTTCGAATGAAACCGGGACATCAGAAGTAGCTGTGGACGTAACCGCAGGTGGTATCGTGACCGACAACCCTGCAGTGTGAACCACTGTCGACTCAATAACCTGTGCAACAACCTCCGACGGAGTAAGCGTTGGAGGCAGCAACGATACAATATCTGGAGTCGTCAGCTGGAGTGTGATGGATGGGAGGCCAACAGATGATGATGTAGCCACCACGGGAACGTCCGTGGCGCTTGGCCTTGTGACCTGTAATGGTGTAGGGACAATTGACATACCGGACAGTGCGGGCGGAGCGAAACGTATGACTCTAGAGCTCTCACCAGCTCCCCTACCTGCACCTGTCCTGTCCCTTCTTGAACGTCTGATCAACTTATGAATGTCTTCTTCTTCTTCTGACTCACTGTCGTCATCTGTCCTCTTTCTCTTCCCATACGTCCTCTCTTGAGTCACCATCATACGTCTTGCCTCATCCATTACATCATCAAAATCGGAGTCATCCACCGTCGTAGCTGCTCTAGTAACATTTACTCCCGTACTCCGTGGAACCGAGACCTGTATATTTTCTTGAAGATCAACTCGGTCCATGTCAAAAAATCCTTGGCCGCCAAAAGCAGCGTCAAGGTCTACCTCTTCTTCAGCTGACACAACAGGCGCAACAGGTACAGCTTGAGGTGCTCCCGCCTGTTGTGTTTGAGGATCTCTAAACTCGTCCCCATTAGCAGGAACATACTCCGGGTTGATTAAATACCCAAACAATGGAGTATGCCTAGGACGCAGTTCAGGCTTGCTTCTAGCACTCGAAGTTCTACATTGAGCAAAGATACGCTTGTTCACACTCTCCACGTATCTGATAGGGCGACGTTGAGGCAACGTGGGAGCAACATGATTCAAGATCATTTGGAGAAATCTTGGATACATGATGAATCTCTCACGCCCCATCGCCCTTCGCTGTCGATCAATCTCATAGAAGACCATCTGACTCAAGCTGTAACGCTTGTTATAAGTCAGAGCAGTCATCGCCGACTGCAAGGTCGTGCCCATCCCGTCAGTGCCCACCTTCCTCCCTGACATGCAGACAATCATTACGTGCATGAGGAAGCACCACTGATCGAGCAAGAAACCTTTCCTTCTTTGTGTATCCCCCAAGGGACCAGAATATCCCATTCGTAGAAATGCTCCATCACGGAACGGAGCAACAAACTCTGTCGGGTCGTCCCTCGTCTCCTCTCCGAATTGCAAAGCCACCCGGATTTGTTCAGACGAGAACTGAACATCCTGACCATTTACCGTTGCACGCATCACCGGGGGGTCGACGCGGCAGTCATATTCCACCGTCTGCCAGAAATCCTCAATGTTGGGCAAGGAAATCGGCAGAGTTGTCGTAATGGCGTGGAATATCCTCGAGCGTAAAAGGAAGGTGATGATTTCGCAGAAATCATCAACTCCGCTATCTTCCGGGTCTAAGGTGATATACATGTTGTGACCCGGGAAGAACTGTCTTTGTTGATCACCTCCGTCATCACCGCCTGCACCACCTGCTCCAGCAACAGCAGCCATATCTGCAACAAACAGGTTAAGTTAGATAAACATCAAAGCGAATCACAAGTTCGCCTGTTACCATGAGCGAAGTTGTGATCAATTCTGTATAGGCGAAGTTAAAGGTGAGGCGAAGTTGGGAAACAACTTCGCTTCAACTTGAACTTCGTCTGATAATAGTTAAGTAAAATGATCCAGGCGAAGTTACGGATAACTTCGCCTAATCACAACATCGCCTCATGAACTGTTTCAAAATCAATAATCAGGCGAAGTTAAACCTCAGGCGAAGTTACGGATAACTTCGCCTAAACTGTAACTTCGCCGAATTTGATTCGGCAACAGTTAGGGATTTAGAACGACGTGTAGATGATGATTTCGGAGATCGAGGACTCCGAAATACATGATTTTATGAAGTTATAGACGTTCATGCAAATTACTATCACGTAATATCAAGTTTGAAAATCGGGTGTTTAGGTTTCAAATAATCGAGGTCACGAAACGGTTCGAATCGACCTGTGATTAACATTAACGACCATGATTATACGAATATAGAACCCTACACACCTTTAATCTGATTTGAATCGAGGTAAAAAATAACAGATGATCGATGATATAAGTTCGCCGGTTGACAGGGAGTTAAGTTCGCTGGGTTTTTGAAATTATGATCCTGTTTGACCTTAAAACTACTTTATATAGGGTCAAAGTTAGTACAGGCGAAGTTATCGACAACTCCGCCTATTCCAGGCGAAGTTATCAACAAGTTCGCCTGTATTTACAAAACACACCCCTATACTTTTAATAATTTTCAATAAAGTTTTAAAAACATCCTTTAAAGCGTTAAATGATACGATCATGACCAAGTAACCAGGTATAAAATCAAACAATTACAAAAGTAACAAAAATTTGAAAAATTAAAGTACAAGGGATCAAATTTCAGTCTCGACAGGGACTACTACGTTTTAGAAAAGATCCGAACAGGAATCATACTAACTACGTGACTGTCACATAGATCCGTGTTTAGCTGTATTATGACATAAAGAAACAGGTTGTAGGCAGGTAAATAACTTAAGATGGTTTTCATCGTTTCTGTGATACGAGTTAAGTTCAATTAAGCTCAAAACTTAAGTGGGCAACAACTCAGAGATTATGATGCCTCCTATCTATTCTCAAAGCGTATTTGGCTTTCACCAAGTCACCCCGAATTGACCTTGACCCGTAGTGTCTGATTAAGTAGTGATTACACTTCGATCTTAGACTCTGTTTCCCGTTCACCTTCTTGCGTCTTGATTGAGAATCATTAACCTTATGAACTCTAGAATACACACATTTTTTTTTTAATCTAACATATATATACACAACTTCAAGTAGAAAATAACTGCAAGTCCCGAATCTGGATCACTGCAGTGTCTTGACACGCTATCTTCACGGGACTCAGAACACTCACGGGCTCGTGTATGACTGGGTAATCGTTTTTCTGCCTATCATTTGGAAAGATATGTATGAAGACATGCACAACTCTTAAGGAGTTTCCACATAAAATCGAGTAGATTTAGTTAGTATCACTTCTACTTTTACGCACCATAAAAACTACCATGACATACAATGACTGTTCTAAAGACTTTTAAGCCTAATAACTTCACTAGTTAAGCACACAGAATCAGTATATCTATCACTTTCCAAGGTTGGACCAATTTTCTGTTAAACATAGTAAAGTAACTTCTTACGAAGTAGTAGACTTGAAAAATAATTTCATTTCCCTAAAAGAAAAATTTAACTTCTATCGCCCCAACCAAATCAAAGTCTTCAGGTTAACGGCTATCCCGAAGATCCAATGGATCAGCTGGACCGACCACATACTAGTATGTGTCCTTCTAACTAAGTATGATCGACTAATTTTCAGCGAAAGAATGAAAACTCATCATAAACCGCCCCCGTCACTTTCAGTCATCTGGTTAATGGCTATCCTCATATTCTACAAGTAGAAATGAGGACCAAACATATCCTAAGACATGTCCTTCAAACTGAGGCAACTGACATAATTCTAAGCGATAGTGACGTATTTTTTTTTTTTTTTAATCAAAAACACAAAGCATGGTTACTCGGGATTGATCATCCCATTCAGCTCAACAAGCTTTTGAAATCTAGTTTTGTCAAACGCTTTCGTGAATAAGTCAGCGAAATTATCTAACGTATCAACCTTTTCGAGCTCAATCAGCTTCTTCTCAGCACAATCCCGTATAAAATGATGACGTATGTCAATATGTTTAGTTTTACTGTGCTTCACGGGATTGTTAGTTACTGAGATAGCAGCTGTGTTATCAATGCAAATAGGAGTAAGTGAGAAATTCAGACCATAGTCGCGCAACTGTTGTTGAATCCAAAGAACCTGGGAGCAGCAGTTGGATGCTGCCATGTATTCTGCTTCACAGGTTGAAATTGCGACTGAAGTCTGCTTCTTGCATTGCCACGACACCAATCTGCCACCAAGAAACTGACATCCTCCAGTAGTTGACTTCCGACTCTGATTGCACCCTCCATAATCAGAATCTGTGTAAGCTACCAACTCCAAGTCTCCTCCCTTCGCGTACCACAACCCCAGCTTAGGTTTGCCTTTGAGATATCGCAAGATCCTCTTCACACCCTTCATGTGAGATTCCTTTGGGTTTGCCTGAAAACGAGCACAAAGACAAACTGCAAACATAATATCAGGCCTAGAAGCAGTTAAGTACATTAAAGAACCTATAATAGCCCGATACTGAGTTGGGTCCACATCTGCGTCATTGTCTGTCTCAGCACCCAATTTATGGTTGACGCAGATTGGAGTATCGAATGGAGTGCTGTCCTCCATCTTGAAGCGTTTGAGCACATCATGGACATACTTGGTCTGATGAATGAACATCCCATCCTTCTTCTGATCAACCTGCAATCCTAAAAAGAAAGTTAGTTCACCCATAGCACTCATTTCAAACCTTTTCTTCATGACGGCCTCAAACTCCTGACACATGGAGACTTTTGATGCAGCAAAGATAATGTCATCCACGTAGACTTGCACCAGCAGGAAGTCGCTTCCTTCTCTCTTGAAGAACAACGTGCTATCTATCTTCCCTCTTTCAAACCCATTTTCAAGCAAGTAATCTGATAAGGTTGAGTACCAGGCACGAGGTGCCTGATGTAGTCCATACAATGCCTTGCTTAACTTGTACACGTGGTCTGGAAAGTTTGGGTCAGGAAAACCCGGAGGTTGCTCAACGTACACAACCTCATCAACTTTCCCATTTAGGAACGCACTTTTCACGTCTAACTGAAATACCTTCATCTTCTTATAAGCAGCAAATGCCAAAAACAATCTAATGGCTTCCAATCTTGCCACAGGAGCGAACACTTCATTATAATCAATCCCCTCTTGTTGATTAAAACCTTTAACGACTAGCCTCGCCTTGTTTCTTATAATAATCCCTTTCTCATCTCTCTTGCACTTAAAAACCCATTTTGTGCCTATCGCATGCACATTCTTTGGTTTTTCAACCAAAGTCCAAACTTCCATTTTCTTGAATTGAGCCAGCTCTTCTTGCATGGCTTCGACCCACGAGCTGTCCTTTAGAGCCATTTGATAATTCTTTGGTTCAATCTGGCTGATAAAGCAGGTGTACAAGCATTCGTTGATTATGCTTGTCTCCTTAATGCTTGTGTAAACACAGGTGTGCTCATTCAAGCTACGTCTTGTTTGTACACCGGAGGACACATCACCAATCACATTCTCCAAAGGGTGATCTTTATGAATTCTCGTTGTCGGAACCGAACCGACATGCAAATTGTCTTCCAAGTTAGAAGAGAGCTCGTCAATGGTTGTTCCTTGCTGAGAGTGAAACGGATTGAAAAATTCTTCTTCAGGAGAGGCAGCAGGGGTATCGATAGCATTTGATGAGGAAGGTTGACATTTATCAAACAGCTGTCTTTGCACTAGATTTTCTTCCTCATCAAGGATCATCTTCGTAGCAACTCTTTCTTCTACTTCTGCACTATCCAAATAAGGTATGTTAAAAGACTTAAAAAGTCTATCATAGTCGAAAAACTCAGCAGGTCCGTTGCTTGGTTTTGGCGGTTTGTAACTTGTGATATCGGTGCTACACACCACCTCAACCTTGCCGGTCGATGTATTAAAGACACGTCTGTTGGGAGTCCCAACAACATAACCGACTAAGATTCCTTCATCGGCTACTTCACCAAATTTAGAATTTGTCTTTAAAATCGAACAAGGGGACCCGAATGGTTCAAGACCACTCAAGTTGGGCTTCCTCCCATGCATAAGCTCATAACACGTTTTATTAAGTCTTTTAACAGTCAAGACTCTATTCAGGATATAACAGGCTGTAGCAACAGCTTCAGCCCAGAACACCACAGGAAGCTTCGAATCAGCCAGCATAGTTCTGGCTCCTTCAATTAACGTTCTATTCTTCCTCTCAGCCACTCCATTCTGTTGCGGAGTATACAGAGCGCTGTACTGGTGCTCAATCCCTTTCTGAAGGCAGAAGATCTCCATTTCATAATTCTTGAACTCCGTTCCATTGTCACTCCTGATGAACTTAACCCTTTTATCCATAACATTCTCAACTTTGGTAATCAAATTCTTCACCATCTGAGCCGTTTCATCTTTTGATTTCAGGAAATATACCCACGAATATCGTGAGTAATCATCAGTGATCACCAAGCAATAAGAAGTACCTCCTAGACTTTTTGCATTCACGGGACCGAAGAGATCCATGTGAAGCAATTCTAGAGTACTGACAATAGAATGACCTTCTTGGTGTGATGGGATTTCTTGTGCTGCTTTCCCTTCTTGCACGCTAGACATTTGTCTTCAAAGTTGAAACTTTTCAAGGGAACGCCCAGCACAAGTCCATTCTTGACAATGTGGTTCATCTTCCGAAGATGAATGTGCCCCATTCTCCTATGCCACAATTCGGACTCCGATTCGCTCGCTTTTGTCATAAGGCATGATTCTTCCGTGGCCATTTCAGTCGACCTCATATCCATAATATACATATTCCTCTCACGTGGAGCCTTCATCACAATCCACTCCTCTGGTATCTGAAAACCAGGATGCAACACAATCGCCTCATTCTTTGTAAAATGTACGGTGTACTCCTTATCACAGATCTGCGACACACTCAGCAGTTGTGCTTCAATTCTTCGACAAAGTTTACTTTCTCTAGAGTCATCTTTCCATTAGACACCGTTCCCATTCCTGTAATCTTGCCTCCACTTTCTCCAGCAAAGCTCACTCTCCCTCCTTGAACAGGTTTCAAATCGTGTAACAAGATTTTGTTACCCGTCATGTGCCGGAAACAGCCGCTATCCACAACCCAAAGATTATTGGCAGCCCTGTTCAACTGTTCCTGCACAATTAAAGAAAAAGATTAGAATCTAGGGACCCAAGACCAATTGGTCTTGGATCTATACATCCCGAACTTTGGCTTTCCAAAGTTAGTCTCTGTATAATTCCTGTAAGTCCTATTAGTATACCTCCTTGTAGATTGATTGTGAGGCCTTCCAAACCTTTGTGAATTGAAAGAATTATAACTTACTGTTTGGTTATCAGCAGTGTGAAACTGAGATTGGTTTCTTTGAAAACCTGAATTAGTCTGATTTCTGAATTTTGAATGGTTTTCACTTTTACCAGTATTATAATTACCATTAGGCTTATTCTCAGTTTTGGTATGCCTCACACCTCTGAATCGCTGCTTCAGAGGGCAATCTGCAACTAGGTGCCCTAATTGATTACACCTAAAACACCACCTATGCTCAACTTTCTTTTCAACAGTTGTTTTGGATGTCGAGGCTGTACTACTGCCCGTTCGTCTCACATATGGTGGGTCATAAGGGTTTAGCGGAGAACTCTTTTTAGTTGTTTTATCTTTCTCTCCACTATTTGGTAATACAACCTCCTCCTTTGTCTTACCCGACTCGAATGACTTATCCGAATCTGATGAGACCGGACTCGGAACAGAAATTTTAACACTTGACACAGGCGGACTTGTTTCGCCTCTACTAACATCTGGTTCTTTACTAGTTACCTTAATTGGAACTGTCTGAACAACCTCAAAGTCAACAGATTTCGGATTACTAGGATTAAAAGTGTAATTGTGATTATAAGGTGGTGGAACCTCATGATAACCAATTCCTCCCCTCTTAACTGAGGAACCTTGATCACTAACAAGGTGATCAAGAATAGCAGAGGAATTTCTGAACTGCTCAAGTTTTCTATTCAGTTCCACCACTTTCACCTGGTGATCAGCAATCTGTTTTTCTCTTTCAGCTATTAGTTTGGTTTTTTCTTCCAAAACTTCATAGCTTTAGATCAATCACTTGAATTTTTTCAGCAAGTTTTGCTTTTAGACTTTTAATATCTTTTTCACAAGCTTTTATTTTAACTTTATAGCTATTTTCTCTTGCTTTTGTAAAATGATGATCTTCTTTTAGAGTTTTAAACTCAGCATCCAAACTAACATACTGGTCAGTTATAGTTGCTAATTGCTCAGACAAGTTTTCACATTTAGAACAAGTAGGTTTAGAACATACCTCGGAGAGCTGGTCTTTAGCATCAGCCATGAAAGCTTTTTCTTCTCCAGTAGCTTTCTCACTTTCTTCATTTTCCACATTCGCCAAATTTGCATGTTCAAAGATTTCTTCAGAATGCAGGTTCCAGTTATATTCACCATCTTCTCTGGAAATCATGGCACTATAATCTTTACTACCCCCATTATGCTGTGTAGACTTGCCTTGACCACGTTCTACACGCTCATTTCTGCACTCCTTAGCAAAGTGGCCGTTTTGCTGACAGTTGTAGCATCTTACCTTCGTCTTGTCAAACCCTGGCCTTCCACCGACAAACTTTCTTCCGGTCTTTCTCATAAACCGTTTCACTCTTCTCACGATCATAGCCATCTGCCATTGCAGATCCATTTCTTCCAGATCATCAGCATCAATCTGGTCATAATCTTCATCCAACATAGCTGGATCAACAATCTTCCCCTGAATGTAGTTCTCATAGGAAGCAATAAAAGAAGCATAGAGAGCAAACTGCTCTTCAGCAGATTTGACACTCATAGGCATCTTAGAGTAGTTGTTGCTAGGAATACTTGGAGAGCAACTACTCTTGCTTGCTTGCGGTTTAGATGCACTAGATCCACCTGCTACAAAGCAAACATCACCATTCGTGTTGACTGACACATGCCCCTCATGTGATGAGTTGGCGCCCGACTCTCCCTTCGAGTAGTTGGCAGCTGATTCAGTCTTCGAACCTGAACTAGAGTTGACTTTAGCACCATACATACCTGGATCTTGAACCTGATCCGTAGGTGTCTCCTTTCTAACCATGTTAAGCTCAAAGGTTCGGAGCTTGTTAACTGCTGTCTCAAGGTCATAGTCAGCAAAGTCTTTATCTTCTCTCATCAACACAGTATACATCTCCCATTTTGGTGTGAGAGCATCAAGAAGCTTCTCAACAATCTCATCTTCTTTGTATGCAATTGAATAGTTGCTGAGTTCAGTCATCAGATGATAATATCTGGTGATGATATCATCAAGTGATTCGTTTTTTAGATACTTGAAGACCGAGAATTGAGTTTTGAGCAATTTGATCTTCGAAGCACGGATTCCCACATTTCCTTCAAACCGGTTCTCAAGAGATTCCCAAAGCTCTCTTGCTGTCTTGTACTTTCTAAAAGTATGAAGGATCTCTTGTGGAAGAGCCATAGTGATAGCAGCATGAGCCTTGCTCTCGGCCTCATACATCTTTTTCTCTTCTTCTTCCATTTTGCTGTACTTTTTGATCTGATCACGACCTTCGTACTCCATAGTTGGTGGAATATAACCATCCTGGATGCATACCCACATTTTCGCATCCTGGTACTTGACATATTGTTCGAACCGATCCTTCCAAGCAACGAAGTCGGTTCCTTTAAGCAACTTTGGGGCCTTAGTAGCTGACCCTGCTTCTACTTCCATCTTAACTAACTCTGAGATGTTAATTGACGACATCTTTCTCAAAAACTAAGAAACCCGAAAAACAAAAAAAAAAATTTCTTCTGAAAAGTACTGTAGGCGAAGTTACGGATAACTTCGCTTAAGTCTTAACTTCGCTGAAGAACTTCGCTGATTCTTAACTTCGCTTGAGGTAAGCGAACTTAGGAGGTAGGCGGAGTTGTAGAGAACTTCGCTTGAGTTAGGCGAACTTGAGAAGGTAGGCGAAGTTGTGGATAACTTCGCTTAACCTTATATCTTCGCCGAAACCCTACGAACAGTGACGGCAACTTCGCCTGATGAACACGAAGTTTCTACAGATCTGATTTCTGGGTTTTTCGAGGTTTTTGACGGTGTAAAGGGTTGAATACGATGGTAGGAGGTAAGAATGACACAAAAACACAGAAAACACGTCCCGCGAATAGTCGAAACGGAACGATTTCTACACCCGCGTGAATATCCCGAACCACACAATTGAGCAATAGCTCTGATACCAATTGTAGGTTCCCTGGATGGATCTGCACGGGATATCTCGATCTACACAGGTGCGGAATCCCTGCGTAGGTTGTTACGAGCGTAGAACACGAATCAAACAAACACACGATACGAATAAACGAACACACGTTATATTATAACCGAAACACGTGATATAATCACTGAATACAGACTCAATACTCTCTGGTTCTCACGTCTCTCGACTCACACACGTCTGTATACGATTACCTTCAACCAAAAAACTAAACAAGCCACGACCTAGCTTATAAATACACGACAACTTCGCCTGATATGTTCAGGCGAAGTTGTTGCTAACTTCGCTTGACTAACAAGTTCGCCTGATAAGCGAACTTGTCAGTAACTTTGCTTAAACATAAAAAAAACACAATTAACATTACAGACTGGATTACAGACACTAGACTATGAACTACTGACATTATGCACCAACAGATAGCCATTTCTTCAAATTGGACACGTGGAATACATTGTGTACGCCACCGAGTTCCGTTGGTAGGTCCAGTCGGTACGCCACCGGACCAATGCGCTCAGTTATCCGGTAAGGACCAACATATCGTGGGTTGAGTTTGTTTCGCTTACCAAAGCGAACCACACCTTTCCAAGGTGAGACTTTGAGTAACACTCGATCGTTCACTTGAAATTCGAGAGGTTTTCGGCGCTTGTCGGCGTAACTCTTTTGGCGATCTCGTGCTGCTGCCATGCGATTTCGGATTTGGACAATCTTTTCCGAAGTTTCGAGTACCAGTTCCGGACCAGTGATTTGGCTGTCACCCACCTCTGCCCAGCAGAGTGGTGATCGACACTTCCGTCCGTACAGCGCTTCAAACGGCGCTGCTTTAATACTTGCGTGGTAGCTGTTATTATACGAAAACTCTACCAAAGGTAAGTGAGGTTTCCAACTTTTTCAGAAATCCAATACGCAGGCACGCAACATATCCTCCAGGGTCTGAATAGTTCGTTCACTTTTCCCATCCGTCTGAGGATGGTATGCTATGCTCATATCAAGACGGGTGCCTAGTGCGCTTTGCAGCGACTTCCAAAAGTGCGAAGTGAAACGAGAATCTCGATCGGAAATGATCGAGACAGGCACTCCGTGTCTAGATACCACTTCTTTCATGTAAACACGAGTTAGTCTTTCCATTTTGTCTGATTCCTTAATCGCTAAGAAGTGTGCAGACTTAGTCAACCGGTCAACGATCACCCAGATGGTATCGCATCCCGTCGGTGTCTTAGGTAAACCCGTAATAAAATCCATTGAGATGTGTTCCCATTTCCACATTGGAAGTTCCGGTTGTTGCAGTAGGCCAGATGGTTTCTGGTATTCTATCTTGACTCTGGCACAAGTCAAGCATCTGCTCACGTAGGTGGCAATGTCGGCTTTCATGTTCGGCCACCAGTAAAGTGCCTTTAAATCATGATACATTTTATCTGAGCCAGGGTGGATAGAATATCGGGACTTGTGAGCTTCGTCCATCACTAGAGTCCTCAACTCTCCGTACAGTGGAACCCAAATCCGGTTCTCAAAATATCGGACCCCGTCCGATCTGGTTTCAAGTTGCTTGTTCATGCCCCGCATGAGTTCCAACGGAAGATTGTCATCTTTCAAAGCTTCAAGTTGCGCATCGCGAATCTGATCGGGTAAGCTGGCATGAATCGTGAGTTGCAATGCTCTCACCCGTCTGGGTTTATCTGTTTCTTTTCTGCTGAGGGCGTCGGCCACTACATTGGCCTTGCCAGGGTGGTACTTGATGGCACAATCGTAATCTTTGAGCAGCTCGACCCAACGGCGCTGTCGCATGTTCAGCTCCTTCTGATCGTAGATATGTTGGAGACTCTTGTGGTCGGTGTAAATGGTAAACTTAGTACCGTACAAGTAATGCCTCCATATCTTAAGAGCAAACACCACAGCTCCGAGTTCCAAATCATGGGTCGTGTAGTTCTTCTCGTGAACCCGTAGTTGTCGAGAGGCGTAGGCTATAACCTTCTCGAGTTGCATCAGCACACAACCGAGACCTTGTATAGATGCGTCACAGTGTACCTCAAAATTTTCCGTTCCCTCGGGGAGGGCTAGAATAGGGGCGCTACAAAGTTTGGTTTTCAACAATTGAAAAGCGGATTCTTGCGCGTCACCCCAAATGTACTTAGTGCCTTTGTGAGTCAAAGCGGTGAGGGGTTGAGCAATCTTTGAAAATCCCTCGATGAAACGCCGGTAGTAGCCGGCCAGTCCTAGGAATTGCCGCACCTCAGTCGGAGTCTTAGGTGCTTCCCAGTTTTTTGATGGCCTCTACCTTACTGGGATCGACATGGATACCATTCTCGTTGATCACATGTCCTAAAAACTAAACCTCGCGAAGCCAAAATTCACATTTCGAGAGTTTAGCATACAGTTGTTCCTTCTTCAATAATTCCAAAATTAACCTCAAGTGCTCTTCATGGTCAGTCTCGTTCTTGGAGTAGACGAGAATATCATCAATGAAAACAATCACAAACTTGTCGAGGTACGCCTTGCATACTCGATTCATGAGATCCATAAATACGGCTGGTACGTTGGTTAGGCCAAAAGGCATAACCGAAAACTCGTAGTGACCATACCGTGTTCTGAAAGCCGTCTTTGAGATATCTTCTTCGCGCACTCTTAGTTGGTGGTAACCGGATCGCAGATCGATCTTCGAGTAGTAACTCGATCCTTGAAGCTGGTCAAACAAATCATCTATTCGGGGTAAAGGATAACGGTTCTTGACCGTCACCTTGTTCAACTCCCGGTAGTCGATGCACATTCGGAAAGTCCCGTCTTTCTTTCGGACAAACAAGACAGGGGCTCCCCACGGCGATGAGCTAGGTCGGATAAAACCCTTATCCAACAAATCTTGCAACTGAGTGGACAGTTCCTGAAGCTCCGCCGGTGCGAGCCGATACGGGGCTCGTGCTATGGGTGCTGCACCGGGTGTCAACTCGATTTGAAATTCGACTTGACGAATAGGAGGGAGTCCAGGCAAATCCTCCGGGAAAACTTCCGGAAAGTCTTGCACAACCGGTATATCTTCAATTCGTTTCTCCTCCGCGGGTTTCTCAACGATCTGCCCCAAAATTGCCGGATGACCCTTTCGTAGATACTTCTGCGCCTTCATAAGGGTAATGATGCTGGTGGTCATGCCGCTCCTCTCACCTCGGACCGAAATGATCTCGCCGGAAGGGGTAGTAACGTGAACTATCTTGTCGTGACATATAATCTCCGCTCGGTTCTCGGATAACCAGTCCATGCCGACAATGACATCGAAACTACTAAGCGTAAAAGGAATAAGGTCGATATCAAAGACATGACCTGACAGTTTTAACTTACATCCCGCAAGTACATGAGTCGTTACTATAGTCTTACCGTCAGCTAATTCAATAGGAAACTTAGCATCTAACGGAGTTGGAGTTAAGACTAAGAGTTGGCTAAAGGCTTTCGACACAAAACTCCTATCAGCTCCAGTGTCAAAACAATACAGAAGCAAAACAATCGTTCACAGGGAACTTACCAGTCACCACGTGCGGATCATTGCGGGCTTGACCCGACCCAATCACAAAAGCTCTTCCCTTGCCATTGCTTCCACCATTACTGCCACTTCCATTACCCCCGTTGTTGTCGTTCTATTTCAGCTTGGGACAATCTTTCCTGAAATGACCTTCCTGCCCACATTCGTAACATCCTTTCGTCGTCGTAGGTGGTTTAGGAGCCCCCGTTGCCGCAAGGTCTCCTCTACACTCCTTCGCCTGGTGACCCATCTTTCCGCATCTCTGACACTTGACACGGTTACACGGGCCAACATGATGATAGTTGCACCTATTGCACTTCGGATTTTTCCCAGCATATCCGCTTGAACCCTGCCCGCTACCGTTGTTATTGTTGTTGTGACTTTGATTGTTAAAGCTCCGAGTGAATTCGGGCTTACGGTAGTGTTGTTGCGGTGGGAGGTTCGAGGATGAGGATCTGGTGTTGTCAAACTTCCTCTTTCCGCTGCTCGGGTTGCTGTTGCTGTTGTTGTCATTACTCGGGTTGTCACGGGCCTTAGTGGTTGAACCCCTAGGTGGTAACGCACCTTGGGTCACAGCCTGATCCGTCAGTTTGTGAGCTAAACGGATCGTTTGTTGAATCGTGGCTGGTCTGGAAGACGTCACTATGCCCTGAATCTGCGGTGCTAACCCATCAATGTACATTTCGATCCTCTTGCTCGGCGGATCCACCATCCGCGGACACATCACAGCCAACTCGTGCGAACGGGTAGTGTAGGCTTCGATTTCTGAGCCCACCATCTTCAGCGACCAAAATTCTGACTCTAACTTCGAAATCTCTTCTCTCGGACAGTACTCCTCTCGCATCATGTTTTTGAACTCCTCCCAATTCATAGCATTAGCCAGTTCCAATCCAAGGATCTGCACGTTCGAATTCCACCAAGTGAGGGCAGAATCATCAAGTGTTCCAGCAGCAAATTTGACCCTACTGGCAGGGGGACAATTGCACATCTCAAATGCCGACTCAGCCTTCTCAGCCCAACCCAGGAAGCCTATAGCTCCCTCAGTGCCCTTAAACGTACTGGGCTTGCAGTCAAGGTAGTTCTTGAAGGTACACGTTCCACTTGGACCTCCAGCTTGATTCTGAACGTGTGCGGCTAAAGCGGCCGCTGCATGGTCGTTCAGCAGAGTTTGGAGTTCAGCTGCAGTCAAGTTGATGCTACCTCGTCCACGTCCAGCGTTTCTTCCAGCCATTTCCTAGAATCACAGTATAAAATGTTAAACATGAATTTTTCTTTCATATACAACACTCCATACATGTAATAAAAAGATAGGTAAGAAAGAAATAAGAAACAACATCACATCACAACCACGTATTAATCTAAATAAAAATTCATGATTAAAACCATTGTATTCGCTACAAAGTATTTCCAATCAATCCTTAATATCATAGAAAAATAATAGTTCGGATGGAGACAACCCCTCCATCTAAGTGTCATCATCACTAGATGTCATCGTCTGAGGACACCTCTGAGTGTGCCTCCTCCTCAGCCGGTTCTTCCTCCGGTTCTTCTTCGGGTTCCTCCTCGGGATCTTCCTCGGGATCTTCTTCAGGCTCTGCCTCAGGCTCGGCCTCAGGCTCTGCCTCAGGTTCGGCTGCGTTCTGAGCAAGTTGCATTTGTAAGACATCGCAACGCTCTAGAGCTATCTCGGTTCGGGTCCTTGCTACCTGGAGTTGCTCTTGCAAGTCTATCATCTCGGCTTGCATCTTCCCCATAATCTTCATTTGTTGATTACTAGCTTCTTGCATTTCCTTCATTGCCGCTGACATGCGGGCAATCTCCTCCTTAGTCTCGGTTCCGTCTTTTAACAGTCCGGAAACGTTCGCTCTCGTATAGCGCATGTAACCCACATCACGCTCCAAACATGAAACAACAGTTGCGAGAACTCGCTCTACAGGTTCGGTTATAGGTGGTAGGGTGTTGGGATAAGCAGGGTGGTTCGGGTGAGGTAACGGGGGAACTTGTTCGCGATAGACCATACGTCTGATCATGTTAGGGTACCAATCCCAGCTAACGTCGTTTTCGTATATGCCTCCGGATAGGCGGTACCTCTTCGGTGCGGGAGTTTCGAGTTCCGGGACTACTCGGGGTGGCGATGCGGTGGGTAACTGCGGTTCCTTCCCGTGAGCATGCGTCATCGAATCGGATGATGATGAGGGTGGCGTCGACATTTCTACAGGTAAGCCGTGTATGCGCGCGCGTATGAGTGAAAGAGGTAAAGAGATAAGTTTACAAGACTACACAAATCTATGTAGTGCGTATCATTATAACTAATGGGTCGTCGCGGTTATATTCTAGTATGCATGCAGCTTCTAGTTCGCTATAACCAATGGCTCTAATACCAATCTGTCACACCCTCAAAATCCACTAACGGAGTTTTACCGTCAGAGGGTGTGAACTAACAGGATCGGAATCATTAGTTATAATCAAACCATAAAACAAAGTTTCAAAACCATGAAAACGTTTACGAGTAATTAAATGCGGAAGCGTAAAAACCTTTAATCCAAAAGTTGCGTCACGCAGGACGACTTAAAACCTATGGTAACCGTTAAAAATAAGTTTGCATAACAAAAGCGTTTTCAAGCAATGCATGTTCCTAAACCGCGCGTCCGCCTCGGCTACCTGAGAATAACATACTAAAAGTGTCAACACAAGGTTGGTGAGTTCACAAGTTATATAGAAATAAAGTGATTAGCGTTTGCGTTCAGCGTTTTGCGTTACAGCGTTTTGCGTTACCAGATAGTGTTACGTCAATTATATATCGATAGGTAGCTAGTCTATACAACAAGTATTACTAAGTGTTCGACACCGAAGCTGACTCGTTTATTAAATGCCTTGTCACCAGGTCATCCAGACCATGGTACGTGTTAGCCAAAATTACACCCGCTCGACCTCCAGTCGAGTTTAGCGTTGTGTGGGGTTTGTCAAACCCAGTAGTACTACTCAACAGTGACTCGCTATTCCAAATATTAACCGGTTCGATGTGTAGGACTTCAATTGTTTCGTTTGCCACTTAGCCTTTACAAGTGATATATAATTTACTAACAAAATCTTAAAATGCGTTGTGGAGTATGTTATCTCCCCCAAAAGAAAAGCGTTTAAAACAGTTTAAAAAGGGGAAAGTGAAACTCACTGTTTGCGAAGAATTTCCCAAATTAAATCACCAAGATGCGCGTCACCGAAAAACTCTCTCTAGCGTTCTAAAACAATAAAGAGATTTTTTTCTAAGTGTCGGAATATTATCGAGTCTCTAGACCCGGCACATAATACCTATGCACATAGCATGTTTCGTGTTTCGTTTGTGAATCGTGTGTGACTTTAACCAGCGTATTTGTGACACATTACATGTGTAAGCAATCATATACGTGTCATATATTCATAAAGTACCTCACTATCAATTATTCCCCGTAAGGGCATTTTGGTCAACAAATAACAATTAACTAGCCATTATTCCCCATGAGGGTAATTTGGTCAAATCATGGCAATCAATTAGCAATTATTCCCCGCAAGGGTATTTTGGTCAAAACATAACAATTATATAGCAAGTATCATGTTTCATGCATTTTTACACAACTCAGCAGCTAGTTTCACCGAGACAGAAATCCTACTAGAAAGATTGTACTATTTTACCGATCATAGCATTTCAATTAATTTACCAAAAATCATCACAGAAGCACATATGTCTTAGGTTTCTAGAACATATTTTATTATATTTTTATTCCACATAGTTTTCTCACAATCATCAAATCATTACAGCAAACTCATAACAGTCAAATTCATGCGCAACAGAATGTTATTTGCAATTCCCGTTAAACGAAAAATCCAATAAATGCAAGACCACTTGGGTTAGGTTCCTAACTCAATAAGTCAACTTCCAGAAGTGGAACCAACCCAATTGGTCTTGTAGTTCATGAGATATAACATTTACAAAACAACCTAACAGCAGGTCTAACAGCTCAGCTTTGCACAACGTTTTTGTAAAATCATAAAAGTTAACCTTTACTTGTCCAAAAATTACAAATTTATACTCTATAGAAACTAGACTCAACCTAGTTTACTGTAGTACCAATAATCTCAACCAATTTTCACGTTTACACTTCGTTACAGTCACTTAAACATCAAATACACATTCTGTCCAGAAACTGTTTGCATCCAAACTCAATATATTAACAACCTATGAACTATCATGCATTCATATAACACTCTAGACTCCATAAACACCATCCATGCACATCAATTACCCATTACATACATGATTAGGGTTTTTGTTTGAACTCAAATCAAAGACACAACAATCAACATGCAACAATATTCAATCTAGTTAGCAAATCATCATCAATCAACAACAAACATATTAACTTCATACATACATGAAAAATCGGCAGCTAGGGTTTTCAATTAACCCATTAAACATCAAAATCAAGTAACAAGGATGTATAGGATAATCAATTATACCTTCCTAGCACCTAGTTCTTCAATCAAAGGCTTGATTTCTTTGTGTTATGTGTGTGTATAGTGGACGGCAGCCAAGGGAGAAAAGGGGAAGGAGGCCGATCGGAAGTAGGGAGAAAGAAATAAGAGTTAGGGTTTAGTTGTTAATGATATATTTATAGAATACTAAGTTACACTCAAGTCCCTCCACTATCAATTGTTGTTTTTCTAACTTAACTAACTAGTTTACATCTTGAGTTAACGTTTATAACCATGTTATCACATAACACATAAGTCTAACACATAATTATCACATAATTACTGTTTTGACATTTTTTGTTTATTCATCAATCGTTTGCGTCAACTCGTTTGCGTTTCGGTGCAATTCCCGAAAGACTACACATGTAGTAAGTGTTAAGCGTCATTTAAACCCTAGTTTAAATGTAATGAAGTGTGCGTCATAGATTTAGTGATCTTAAGTTTGAATTGACGGAGTTGAGTTAACGGAGTTAACCTGAAATTGACGATTGTCACATAAAGGCTGTGACGACACAATAACCCATAATGTTCAAATCTTTTGCATCCGCAAGAAATCGTCGAATCAATTCCTTCCTCACCTTCTTTCTTAAACAAAACCTGACACACAAAAATATATTAAAAATACTTTAAAACATTCTGTCAACATATTAAGGGTATTTTTATAATCTTCTTTTAATAAATAATAAATATAATAATAATAGTAATAATAATAATAATAATAATAATAATAATAGCAACAGCATCGTAACATCATCATCATCATCAATACTCATCTTCATCATCAGCAGATCATCATCTTCATCATCATCAACCCAACTCTCATCTTCATCATCATCAACCTCAAATCCTCAAACCCTCAAACCCACCACCAACTCTTAATTTCATCATCTTCATCATCAGTTTCATAACAATTCATCTTCCATCTTCTTCTTCACATTAATATTAATAATTTAACCAAACCAAACCCTAGATTCCATTCTTCAAACCTTCATATTCCCTCATATCACACCACCAATCACTCCAATACTCCACCCACCACATCCACCACTCACTCCGATCAAAACCCTTAACCTCCGCCACCTCGCCGCCGCCACGTCAGCCACCTCCGTTTCACGGTTTTCACATTCCGGCATCACCGAAAACCCTAACAGCCACCGCACGTACACTTTCGGCTGCCACTTTCCTCCGAACTACACTCAATTCCATCGATCTCTAGCTTAATTTACATTCGCGGTTTTTGGTGGGTTTGAATCGGAGAATCGGGTCGAGTTATGAGCCGGTTTGGGTGTACAAACTTTGTAATCTTAGGAATGATGGTCAAATAGATGTGTACTGGTTTGGATGAATTGGTGAAGATAAAAATGAAGATGAAGATGGATGAATTAAAACTTAAGAACCCTAATTATAATTGGGGAAGATGAAGCTGTAAAAGTGGTAATATATATTTTATGTTGTAGAGTTATACCAAACACTAACTTAGTTCAAGTGGTAGTTTTGGTGGAATGTTAAACCGGGGGTTGGGGGTTCGAACCCCACCCACCACACGAAATTTGGATATTTAGTTTTAGGTTTAATTATAGACTCAGGGGTAAAAGGGTAATTTCACCGTTTTTTGTTTAGTCAACTCACGGTCAACTGACGGCAAGGAGTCAGATTGACCCGCCGAAATTTCACAGTGGTTCATAATTCGCAAAATCATTTTCAGGGTCAAACCTGTCGATTTGGTCCATATACCAGGGAGACAAAATGCAGATTTCTCAAAAATCAAATAAACTTTAAAAAAATGTTTTAATACGTTCTAAAACGTTCAAGCAAAAAAAAATAGAATCTTTAACTAATTCATACCTCCAAACAGCCTAGAACGTATGCATTAAAGTCAAATACTGAAAACCTCACAAAATCTTCTTCTTCAGTTGATTTCAAACATGCTACACCGCTCCTAATATGATACATTTCATCTTGGAAATCATTAAAAATAGCCTTTGTATACATTAGTTCTGCTTCCTTCTCAAAAGGGTTTTCACTAACCGGATCTGGATGAGTGTACCTTGTATCATGATCATTTTTCCTACCATTGTGCCTTTGTATCTCCATACAATGATCAAAATGACTAAAGATCTCAACTAGTGATAAATGTGAGTTAAAAACTTGATAAAAAAAATGATTTTCACTTTCTGATCTCGATGTAGTTCTCATAAGACCAGACAACGGCTCATCCATGTAATAAGCTGGAATCAAATCATATCTCATTTCAAACATGTCACACAACCATTTATTTGTTTCAAGATCATATTCCTTCATTATAAGTTCCCATTGCGTTTTGAAATAAGATTGAGAAATTGCATCCGTCCAAACAATGTCACATATTTTACGTTTAAAATCTTCATTGTTACAAAGGGTAGGACCAACCTGATGTAACAAAAAATAATAATTTGGTAATTAGATCAACATCAGTTAAAAAACACGTTCTTATACGTTAAAAAATACACAATTAAAACACACTGATGCATTCTAATTTGTTATACACGTTCTAAAACATTCTAACACTAATACAAATATGAAATAAATATACTAAAACAGTAATATGTTTATACGTCCTGAAACGTTCTAATATATTTAAAAAATATGCAGCTATCAAATAATGATGGATACTAATATGTTTAGACATTCTAATACGTTCTGAAAACATATACATAGTACATTGAATACATTAACAAGTTACCTTATCAGCAAGTTTTTTCATAATGTGCCACATACATAACCGATGTCTCGATTTTGGTAAAACAAAGGAGATTGCTTGCTTCATTGCTGAGTCTTGATCAGTAACAATCACCTTTGGGGCAATACCGAAAGAATTAAGAAAAACTTTCAACAGCCATGAATAAGATTCAATAGATTCAGATGATAATAACGCAACACCAACTGTAACATTACGACAGTGATTATCAATGGCTGTAAATGGTACAAAAACCATATTGTACCTGTAAAAAACAAAATTATTAGAAAACGAATTAAAAAAAATATGTAAAAAAAATAAAAAATTTAAAAACAAATGTATTAAATTGACATACTTGTTGGTCTTAAATGTTGCATAAAATGATATAATATCTCCAAAAGCCAAATAATTTTTCTATGAAATTTCATCCGCCCAAAATAAACGATCTAATTCCCCATTAGAATTAACAGTATACTCAAACGAATAACCATCACAACAGTTTTTCTTCCCACTTAATCTTTGTACAACCATTTCCGCATCATACTCCCCAATATAACAAGTTAAACTCTGTTTGAAATTCTTACAATCGTCTTTTGTAGCCCCAACTTCCTCAAATCCTCCATACTTTGTCCTCATAATATTAAACGTCTTAACCGGGCCCAAATTCAATGTTGACAACTCATATATAATATCTTGTTGTACATGAGTCAACTTCCTATTTGATCGAACAAAATGCATATATTTTGCATCCACCAGTTCATGATTATGTCCTTCAACAAAATCATTTATTTCAAACCTCAAACCGTCGTCAGATTTTAGAAAAATTTGAGCTCGACAACCACACCGAATTGTTGGTCTCTTCCTTCTTTTATAATACTGTCACACCCTCAAAATCCACTAACGGAGTTTTACCGTCAGAGGGTGTGAACTAACAGGATCGGAATCATTAGTTATAATCAAACACCATAAATAAAGTTTTCAAACAACCAAGACATCAAGTCTTAAGTAAATATGCGGAAGCGTAAATCGTAAGCCAAAACAGTTGCGCCACACAGGACGACTTAAAAACACAAGTTGTCAAGACAGAAATTAAAAGCAGTTTTTAAAACAATGGTGTTTAGAGAATGCATGTCCTAAACCGTGCGCCCGCCTCGGCTACCTGAGAATAACATACTAAAAGTGTCAACACAGGGTTGGTGAGTTCACAAGTTTATATAAATAAAGCGTTTGCGTTTGCGTTTACATTTTGCGTTACCAGATAGTGTTAAGTCAATTTATATATCAATAGGTAGCTAACCTATCAACAAGTATTACTAAGTCTTCGACACCGAAGCTGACTGTTTATCAATTGCCTTGCCACCATGTCAACCACGACCATGGTAATGTGTTAGCCAAGATTACACCCACTCGACCTACAGTCGAGTTTAGAGTTGGTTGGGGTTTGTCAAACCCAGTAGTACTACTCAACAGTGACTCGCTATTATACAAATATTAACCGGTTCGATGTAATGAAGGACTTTGGTTAATTTGTTTGCCACTTAGCCTTACAAGTGATATATAAAAACTAAACAAAATATACAGCGTTGGAGTATGTTATGTCCCCCAAATAAAAGCGTTTAAAAAGAGTAAAAAGGGGACGTGAAACTCACTGTTTGCGAAGATAACCAAAAGATCCGAGAAAAGGTGTGCGTCACAGAAAATCCTCACTAGTGTTCTAAAAACAAAAACGAGATTTTCTAAGTAATTAAACTACGAGTGAGTCCCTCCCTAGACTCGACACATACAACTTATGCATGAGATGCGTTTCGTGTTTCGTTTGTGAAATAAGTGCGACTCGACAAACACGTTGGTGATACGTTACATGTGTGAACAACTACTTAAGTGTCAAGTATTAACATTGTAAATCACTAGCAATTATTCCCCACAAGGGCAATTTAGTCAAAAACATAGCAATTATCTATCAACAAGCACGTTTCATGTATTTTCACATAGCTCAGCAGCTAGTTTTATCAAGACAGATTTATACTTGGAAAGATTACTCTATTCAACATATCATAACATATCAATTAATTCACCAAAAATCGTTAAAAAAGCAAACATGAGTTAGGCTTCCAGAACTATTTTTATTGTATTTTTATTCCACATATTTTTCTCACAATGATCAAAAAATTACAGTAAACTCACAGCAGTCAAAATCATGCGCAACAGAATGTTATTTGTTATTCCCGTTAAATGGTAATTCCAATCAATGCAAGACCAATTGGGTTAGCTTCTTAACTCAAACTTTTAACTTCCAGAAGTGGAACCAACCCATTTGGTCTTGTAGTTTATGAGATATGATAATTTCAAAACAGCCTAACAGCAGACCCCACAATTTAGACTTGCACTAAAGTTTTGTAAAATAATAAAAGTTAACTTTACACGTCCAAAAATTACAAATTTGGACTCTTTAGAAACTAGACTCAACCTAGTACACTTTAATATTAATAATTTCGACCAATTACCAAACTAACATCCCGTTATAGTCGTCTAAACATCAATTCAATGATCTGTCCAGTACCAGTTTACATCAAAACTCAACATAACAACAATCTATGAACCATAACTCATGCATATATCACTCTAGACACAAGATTTACCAACCATGCATATAAATTTCACGTTACACACATAGTTAGGGTTTTACTTGAAAGTTCAATTTCAAAGAACAAGTAATTAACAAGCAATAATAACTCAACTAGTTATCAATTCACTAGTAATTCATCATCAAACATACAATCAAACCCTAACTCATCTTAATCATCACTTTCAAGAATTAGGGTTTTGATTAACCCATTCAATATCAAAATTAAACACATAGAATGCATAGAGAAGTTGTTAATTACCTATCTAACACCTTAATTCCTTTGATGAAGCTTGGAAAAATACTTGTGTGTGTGTGTGTTCTTGCTTTCGGCCGTCCAAAGGGAGAGGGAGAGGGGAGCCGATCGATTAAGGGGGAGGGGAGGGAGTTTAGGGTATTATTAATATTATAATATTAAGTATGTTTCACAAAGGCCCCTCTACTTTTAGTTATTCAATTTCTAGTGTAAACAATAACTCTTGTCTCTTATGTTTAGTATTACACATAACTTATCAAGTAACATATAGATTAACACATAATTATCAAGTATTTGTTGTTTTGATATTTGTCGTTTGTTCACCAATGGTTTGAGTCGAATTGTGTGCGTTTCGGTGCAATCCCGAAAGACTACATGTGTAGTGATTGTCAAGCGTCATTTAAAACCCTAGTTTAAATGTAATGAGATGTGTGTTATAGTTCAAGTGATCTTAAGATGAATTGACGGAGTTCAGATTAACAGAGTTAACCTGAATTTGACGAGTGTCACATCATTCCCATGTTGAAAGAATTTTCGTCCCGAAAATTTGAGTCAAGTCGCGATGGGTGTCTGAAAAAGCAAAAAAAAAAAATTTAGTTTGTCATATCATCCCCTAGTAGAAGGAAATTTCGTCCCGAAATTTAATTCATACCTTTTGTGTATTCTGACGGTTTGTCAGCTTTCGCGTTTTTCGGTGTTTGGCTAGCCCTTCAAAAAGGTGAGGATACTTTTTCATCATTTGATCATCGCGTTCCCACGTGAACTCTGGTCCACGTCTCGAGTTCCAATGGATTTTGACGATGGGAATCTTGCTGTGCTTGAGTGTTTTGGTTTCCCAATCCAAAACTTCGACTGGTTCTTCGATGAAGCGTAGCTGTTCATCAACTTGCAACTCGCCCAAAGGAACTTCTTGTATTTCTTCAGAAAGGCATTTCTTCAATTTGGATACATGGAAAACGTTATGTACGCCACTGAGTTATGTTGGTAAATCCAATCGGTATGCTACCGGACCAACGCGTTCAGTTATCCGGTATGGGCCAACGTATCGTGGGTTGAGTTTGTTTCGCTTTCCAAAGCGAACTACACCTTTCCAAGGTGAGACTTTGAGTAAAACTTGGTCGTTCACTTGGAATTCCAGAGGTTTTCGGCGCTTGTCGGCGTAACTCTTTTGGCGATCTCGTGCTGCTACCATGCGATTTCGGATTTGGACAATCTTTTCAGAGGTTTCAAGTACTAATTCTGGACCAGTGATTTGGCTATCACCCACCTCTGCCAAGCAGAGAGGTGATCGACACTTTCGTCCGTACAACGCTTCAAACGGCGCTGCTTTAATGCTTGCTTGGTAGCTATTATTATACGAAAACTCTACCAAGGGCAAATGAGGTTCCCAACTTTTTACGAAATCCAACACGCATGCACGCAACATGTCTTCCAAAGTCTGAATGGTGCGTTCACTTTGTCCGTCCGTTTGAGGATGGTATGCTGTACTCATATCAAGGCGGGTGCCTAGGGCACTCTGTAGTGACTTCCAAAAGTGCGAAGTGAAACGGGAATCTCGATAAGATATGATTGAGACAGGCACTCCGTGTCTAGACACTACTTCTTTCATATAGATGCGAGTCAGTCTTTCCATGTTGTCCGATTCCTTGATCGCTAAGAAATGCGCAGATTTAGTCAACCGGTCAACGATCACCCAGATGGTGTCGCACCCCGTCGGTGTTTTGGGTAATCCCGTGATGAAATCCATGGAAATGTGTTCCCATTTCCACGTTAGAATTTCCGGTTGCTGTAGCAGACCAGATGGTTTCTGATATTCCACTTTGACTCTTGCACAAGTCAAGCATTTGCTCACGTAGGTGGCAATGTCGGCTTTCATGTTTGGCCACCAGTAAAGTGCCTTTAGGTCATGGTACATTTTATCTGAGCCAGGGTGGATGGAATATCGGGACTTGTGTGCTTCGTCCATCACTAGGGTTCTCAACTCTCCGTATCGAGGGACCCAAATCCGGTTTTCGAAATATCGGACCCCGTCCGATTTGGTTTCAAGCTGCTTGTCCATGCCCCGCATGAGTTCTGATGGGAGGTTATCGTTTTTCAACGCTTCGAGTTGAGCATCACGAATCTGATTAGGTAAGTTGGCGTGAATCGTGAGTTTAATGCTCGCACCCGTCTAGGCTTATCGGTTTCTTTTCTGTTGAGAGCATCGGCCACTACATTGGCCTTGCCCGGGTGGTACTTGATGGCACAGTCATAATCCTTAAGTAGCTCGACCCAACGACGCTGTCGCATGTTCAGCTCTTTTTGATCGTAGATATGCTGGAGGCTCTTGTGGTCGGTGTAAATGGTAAACTTGGTACCGTACAAGTAATGCCTCCATATCTTAAGAGCAAACACCACGGCTCCGAGTTCCAGGTCATGGGTCGTGTAGTTCTTTTCGTGGATCCGTAGTTGTCGAAAGACATAGGCTATTACTTTCTCGAGTTGCATCAACACGCAACCGAGACCCTGTATCGATGCGTCACAATGCACCTCAAAATTTTCCGTTCCCTCGGGGAGGGATAGGATAGGGGCGCTACAGAGTTTAGTTTTTAACAGTTGGAAAGCAGATTCCTGCGCATCACCCCAATTGTACTTAGTACCCTTGTGTGTCAATGCGGTGAGGGGTTGAGCAATCTTTGAAATCCCTCGATGAAACGTCGGTAGTAGCCAGCCAATCCTAGGAATTGTCGCACCTCAGTCGGAGTCTTAGGTGCTTCCCAGTTTTTGATGACCTCTACCTTGCCGGGATCGACATGGATACCATTCTCGTTGATCACATGTCCTAAGAAGTGAACCTCGTGAAGCCAAAATTCGCATTTCGAGAGTTTAGCGTACAGTTGTTCCTTCTTTAGCAATTCTAGGATCAACCTCAGGTGTTCTTCGTGGTCGGTCTTGTTCTTGGAGTAGACGGGGATATCATCAATGAAAACAATCACAAACTTGTCGAGGTACGCCTTGCATACTCTGTTCATGAGATCCATAAATACGGTTGGTGCGTTGGTTAAGCCAAAAGGCATAACCGAAAACTCGTAGTGACCGTACCAAGTTCTAAATGCCGTCTTTGAAATTTCTTCTTCGCGCACTCTTAATTGATGGTAACCAGATCTCAAATCGATCTTCGAGTAGTAACTCGATCCTTGAAGCTGGTCGAACAGATCATCAATTCGGGTTAGGGGATAACGGTTCTTGATCGTCACCTTGTTCAGCTCTCAGTAGTCGATGCACATGCGGAAAGTCCCGTCCTTCTTTCGGACAAACAAGACAGGGGCTCCCCATGGTGATTAGCTAGGTCGGATAAAACATTTATCCAACAAGTCTTGCAATTGAGTGGACAACTCTTGAAGCTCCGCCGGTGCGAGCCGATACGGGGCTCGTGCTATGGGTGCTGCACCGGGGGTCAATTCGATTTGGAACTCGACTTGTCGAATAGGTGGGAGTCCAGGCAAATCCTCCGGGAAGACTTCCGGAAAATTTCGCACAATCGGTATGTCTTCGATTTGCTTCTCCTTCGCGGGTTTCTCGACAATATGAGCTAAAATTGCTGGATGACCCTTTCGTAAATATTTCTGCACCTTCATAAGGGTGATGACGCTTGTAGTCATGCCGCTCTTCTCGCCCTGTATCGAGATGATTTCGCCGGAAGAGGTAGTGATGTGGACTATCTTGTCGTGACATATAATCTCAGCTCGGTTCTCGAATAGCCAGTCCATGCCGACAACGACATCGAAACTACCAAGTGTAAAGGGTATGAGGTCGATATCGAAAGTATGACCCGACAGTTTCAACTTACATCCTGCTAGTACATGAGTTGTTTCTATAGACTTACCGTCGGCTAATTCAACAGGAAACTTAGCATCTAACGGGGTTGGAGTTAAGTCTAAGTGTTTACTAAAGGCTTTCGATATAAAACTCCTATCAGCTCCAGTATCAAACAAAACAGAAGCAAAACAGTCGTTCACAGGAAACTTACCGGTAACCACATTCGGATCGTTGCGGGCCTGGCCCGACCCAATGACGAAAGCTCTACCTTTACCACTGCTTCCGCCACTGTTGTTGCCCCCATTGTTCTCATTCTGCTTCAGTTTGGGACAATCCTTCCTGAAGTGACCCTCTTGACCACACTCAAAGCACCTTTTAGTCGCCGTAGGCTGTTTAGGAGCACCCTTGGCCGCTAGGTCTCCCCTACAGTCCTTGGCCTGATGACCCATTTTACCGCATCGCAGGCACTTGATACGGTCGCATGAGCCAGCATGGTCATAGTTGCACTTTTTGCATTTCGGGTACTTTCCAGCATAGCCACTCGAACCCTGCCCGCCACCGTTGTTGTTATTGTTGGAACCCTGATTATTGAAGTTCCAAGCGAGTTCGGGTTTACGGTAGTGTTGTTGCTGTGGGGGGTTCAATGATGAGGACCTGGTGTTGTCAAATTTCCTCTTTCCATTACCCGAGTTGTTGTTGTCAGTGCTTGAGTTGTCACGAGTTTTAGAGGTGGAACCTCTAGGTGGTAACGCACCTTGTGCCACTGCTTGGTCCGTCAGTTTGTGGGCTATTCGGATCGCTTGCTGAATCGTAGCCGGTTTGGAAGACGTCATCATACCCTGAATCCGGGGTACCAAATCATCGATATACAACTCAATTCTCTTACTTGGAGGATCAACCATCTGCGGGCACATCACTGCTAACTCATGGGAACGGGTGGTGTAGGCTTCAATCTCAGAACCCACCATTTTCAGCGCCCAAAATTCCGACTCCAACTTCGCGATTTCCTCTCTAGGACAATACTCTTCCCGCATCATGTTCTTGAATTCCTCCCAGATCATAGCATTTGCCAATTCCAACCCAAGAATTTGTACATTTGAGTTCCACCAGGTGCGGGCGGAATCCTGCAGTGTTCCAGCAGCAAACTTGACCCTGCTGGCTGGTGGACAGTTGCACTTCTCACCCTGAGATGTCGTCATCTGAGGACACGTCCGAGTGTGCCTCCTCCCCAGCCGGCTCTTCCTCCGGTTCCTCTTCGGGTTCCTACTCAGGACCTTCTTCGGGTTCTTCCTCGGGATCTTCTTCAGGATCCTCATCCTGTGCCGCTGCGTTCGGGGCAATTCGCGCCTCTACTGTCTTGCAACGAGCTAGAGTTACTGCTGCAAGGCTTCTTACTTTTCAAACTTCTTCCTGCAAGTCTATCATCTCTAATTGCATCATGGTTACTAGTTTCATTAACTGAACATGAGAGCATACTGAACTTCCTTCATGGCTTCAGTCAGGTAGGAAATTCTCTTCCTAGCCTCAGTTCCATTCCCTATTAATCCAGTAACATTCGGTCTGGTCGAGTGCATAATGTCAACATCACGATCCAAACAGGAGGCGAGAGCTGCGAAAGCGCTCTCCATTGGTTGGGTTAGGGGCAGTAGTGTGTTGAAGGATATAGGACAGCCCGGGAGAGGTAGTGGTGGAACTTGCTCACGATAAACGATCCGCTCGACTAGACTCGGGGTACCAACTCCAGTGACCATTGTCTTCGTACACGTCTCCAGATAGGCAATACCTCTTCGGTGCGGGGGCTGCTAGTGCCGGGACTACTCGAGGTGGTGATGAGTCGGGTAGCTGCGGTTCCTTTCCGGGGACGTGGGGCACCAGGTCGGTTATGATAATGGCGTTGATATCCTTACAGGATAAGTCGTGTATGGTTTACGCGCGTATGAGTGAATGAGGTAAAGAGATAAAGAAAACGAAGGACTAAATATAATACATATATATATATATATATATATTTATATATGTAGTGCGTGTAATTATAACTAATGGTTCGTTGCGGTTATAGTCTAGTATGCATGCAATTCTAGTTCGCTATAACCAATGGCTCTGATACCAATCTGTCACACCCACAAAATCCACTAACGGAGTTTTACCGTCAGAGGGTGTGAACTAACAGGATCGGAATCATTAGTTATAATCAAACACCATAAATAAAGTTTTCAAACAACCAAGACATCAAGTCTTAAGTAAAAATGCGGAAGCGTAAATCGTAAGCCAAAACAGTTGCGCCACACAGGACGACTTAAAAACACAAGTTGTCAAGACAGAAATTAAAAGCAGTTTTTAAAACAATGGTGTTTAGCGAATGCATGTCCTAAACCGCGCGCCCGCCTCGGCTACCTGAGAATAACATACTAAAAGTTTCAACACAGGGTTGGTGAGTTCGCAAGTTTATATAAATAAAGCGTTTGCGTTTGCGTTTACGTGTTGCGTTACCAGATAGTGTTAAGTCAATTTATATATCAATAGGTAGCTAACCTATCAACAAGTATTACTAAGTGTTCGACACCGAAGCTGACTGTTTATCAATTGCCTTGCCACCATGTCAACCACGACCATGGAATTGTGTTAGCCAAGATTACACCCACTCGACCTACAGTCGAGTTTAGAGTTGGGTGAGGTTTGTCAAACCCAGTAGTACTACTCAACAGTGACTCGCTATTATACAAATATTAACTGGTTCGATGTAATGAAGGACTTTGGTTGGTTTGTTTGCCACTTAGCCTTACAAGTAATATATAAAAACTAAACAAAATCTACAGCGTTGGAGTATGTTATCTCCCCCAAATAAAAGCGTTTAAAAAGAGTAAAAAGGGGACGTGAAACTCATTGTTTGCGAAGATAACCAAAAGATCCGAGAAAATGTGTGCGTCACAGAAAATCCTCACTAGTGTTCTAAAAACAAAAACGAGATTTTCTAAGTATTTAAACTACGAGTGAGTCCCTCCCTAGACTCGACACATACAACTTATGCATGAGATGCGTTTCGTGTTTCGTTTGTGAAATAAGTGCGACTCGACAAACACGTTGGTGATACGTTACATGTGTGAACAACTACTTGAGTGTCAAGTATTAACACCTCTTCTGGTCACACCTCTATCAGAATACGGCTTCATAAGTTGGTATGGAACCAACCCTGCACCACTTCTGTTCTTTAAACTAGGATCACTGTTTCTTAAGTCTATAATGCCTTCCAGCTGATTTAGCCTTCCTTGAAACTCCTCAAACGCTGCCTTTAAAGTAGGCTATGCCGCCCATGCAGGCTCGATGTTCCCACCAATATACTCCTCATCCGGCGAATGACTTGATAAAACATCTAAAATTGCCATAACCTGTGTAGCTTGGATTTGTGATGGGAAACATTTCAATAACACATCTTCGGGTCGTTTTAGAAATGACTCCCCATTCTACATCTGTGGGGTCCTCGTTAGGCATGTTGGTTCTTGCGATTGTTGGCCTGTTCGGGAAGTAACCACCAAAGTCGTATTGACCAAAGTTGACCGCTGCATGGTGACCCGAAGTCACCCACATGATGGTTGATATAACACCAATTAAATCATCTTGGGTCTTGAGTTGTGGCCACCACGGTTCATTTTTCTTGTCTCCATGACCAACTGTACAGATTTCATTCCACCATGCTTGAAGCTCTTCATCAGATTCTACAAGATGTGCTTCTGGGTAGTAGTGGTTAACATAAGAAGTAGCCCATCGTTTGATAGCGTCATAAACAAGAAGACCATCATTTGCAAATGGGTAATCCTCGATAGTTAGTTTTACACCGACTGGTGAAGTTGGATCTTCAACCGCCATACCCCTTAACAATACATATAAACCTATTAATTTCAACAAAATCTAATTTCCTTCATTTTGATTATTGTTTTTATGCATAAATGGGTACCTGCTAATAAGGTCGGCTGGAAGTGACTCATGATCAAATCTCCATAACTTATCATATGCATCAGAACAAAGTTGCATACAATACTTTCCAGGAGAAAATGTTGACTCTATGATACCATCAGCATTAATGAGAAGCATTCGAGCTTGAGCATTAATTTGCATAGTGTATCGGAAATGAGGGAGAAGCAGTCGGTTAATAGGATGCATTTGGCTAAGATGACGGTTAGCGGCAATTATGTAAGGCTCTGTAACACAATGTGTTCTTAGCCTGCAATAATATCATCAATTCATCACAAAGTTACTAATAAGAACAAACACCTTATAAGAAAAAGGGAACCTACGGCCTACCAGTGACTAATTGGTGATAACCCGAATCATGGGAAAGGACTTGAGCCTTGGCTAGCTTCCAGAGCCAGGCACTAGTAGCAACCCAAGTGGGAGTGTACACATGCTTCCATTGTGGTTTCCCACCACATGGTGGGCGAGTCAACTCGATGGCTAGGGGGCGCAAAGTTCCAGCGGGCGTAAAGAACATGATAGTTCTTGAACCATAAATAATTCTTCCTTCAAGCTCTCGTGTTTTATTTACATAAGGTAGGAGCAGATCATGGTAATCTAACATAAACAATTTCTTTTTTGCTAAAGCCTGCAAGTGCATAATAACACTTCATAACCATAAGTCACCAAACTAAGAGACATGATGCTGCATTACCTCATCAAACGTCATGAAACCTCCAATCTCTTCTTGTAGAATCTCCTTGGTGATTGCTGATTCAGGTGGTCCGTAAATTTCAGGGTCCAATTTACTCACCAATGGCCATTCCTAGTTATTTGATCAACAAATGTTATAAGTGGTTAAACATTCAATTTATTTAGTCATGATGTGATTTATCATGCATACTAACAGTGTGAAATATTCACATGAATATACCGTAACTAACTGTATGCTACATGGGTTGAGACCAGCAAGCATTTGTCGGCAAAACTCCTCATCCCGGAACCAAGAGAACGTGTCCCCTGTGATTAGAACCATCCATTAATAAAAAAAAAAAACTTATACTAATAAACCATAAGGATGCAAAAAGGATAAACACTTACTGTCAATGGTTTCAGGAGTCTCAAACTTGATTATAGATTTTAAAAAGTCAAGAGCAGCTTTTAATTTTTCAAGTCCTGGATAAGCACTGTTTTGTGAAGGAACATTAACACTTTGATTATATAGCAAGTCTGTGTGTGTAAATAATGCAAATCCCTTGTCTTTGTCTGTTAAAAGCGAGTCTAAAGTCGGCAAAACTGAATGCAGGGTAGAGAACAAAATCTTCGCTCCAAACTGTGCACTCTTTATCTCTGAAAAATCCTCATTGCATGGTACATAGAAAGGGAGCAAAGTTCTGGTCTCTGATAACGGATCTGCAATTCGACATAATTCCTCATGTAATCAAATAAATTTTAACTCCAAGTTTGACATCCAATAGTCTCAGATTTTCAGTCTACTGATCCTAAAACAAATTGATTATTTTCACTAAATTTTAAACGATTTTCAGTTAATAATTAAAAAATTTAAGTTTATTTCTCGAACAACTAACATTATCATATATACTTCAATTATGTATTAATATTCAGCAAGTTTAGAAATTAGTGTGACCTATGGTGGACATTGGGCGACCAGTACGGCACCGCCTAGGATAAGGATGCTCCTAGCACCGGTCGTGCTAAATCTAAGCTCTGATCTGGAGCTCCGAGATCGTTGTAAACATCATAATCGTAAATCCTGTCTTCCGCTCTCCTTCGCCATTGCCTCGAAGGGATTCCATATCTTCCGCTCTTAACGACTTAAGTGCTTCTGGCGTTTGTGACGGAAGGTAAGACTACACAAACAAATTAACCTACATATTAGACTTCTGAAATGCATATTAATTATACATAAGTGTTAAATGTTTATAAGATATCAGTGAAAAAGATTCTTTTTTCTGGGACAATATATTTGGATTGAACCCATGATTCACATGTGAAAGTAACACCGTTACTAAGAGCAATCTTCTTGAAGAACATCTTCTTAGTATACTCATTGTCTATCAAGACAGCTCCTATTTCCCCGAAATCATTAGGGACATCATCTATACGTGTACACGGTAATGTCATAATCCAATGCGATGTATCTTGCCGGTGCCTTCACCGTCTT
Source organism: Bidens hawaiensis (assembly GCF_021521415.1). Lineage (NCBI taxonomy): Eukaryota > Viridiplantae > Streptophyta > Magnoliopsida > Asterales > Asteraceae > Bidens > Bidens hawaiensis. The sequence goes on from NW_027491139.1 coordinate 316,242, forward strand.
TCGATTTCCATTTGCTGTATAAAGTAAATAAATATTTTTTTTTTATTTTTAACATCATATATATCCTGTGGGAGGCGAAAGCTTGTACGAAAATACCAGGGACAAACTTAAGGCTCAATACGTATACAAAAAATAAAAAACAAAAGGGGTTGGACTCAAATTTCGGACGAAAATAGGTAAATTTGCACTATGTATAAAAAATTTACGGATTAACTATACTTCGTCATTGGTTGGAAAAAATTTTCAAAATAGGAAAAAGAAGAAGGTTTAGATGGATTATAGGAGAGAGAAAAGAAGTATTAGAAAACTAGGAGATCCGCCATTTGAAATGGCGGATCTCGACAAACATGTTGGGCCGGCCAGATATTGTCTGGTGAGGTGGACGACAACCCTGACATCTGCCATTTGAAATGGCGGATCACGAATATTTTATTCGTGTTCTGCCATTTCAAATGGCGGATGTCAACACTATTGATCCATCATTTTGACTGGCAGGTTACATATCCCAAAGTAGCCTACCCCTATTGGTAAAAATGAATTTTGTTGGACATCCGCCATTTAAAATGGAAGATGTCAACCTGACATCCGTCATTTCAAATGATGATGTAAATAGTGACTGATTTAACCACACACTTAAGTGACTGAATAGTGTGTTGTGAAAAGTGAATAGTGACTCATTAATTTAGTTTTTTCTTTTATAAACGTTTTTTTTTTACCTGACATACTTTTCTTTTTTCTTTTTTATTATTTTACTTAATAACATTTTTTAAAGACCTTAAAACAAATAAAAATTATATTTAACAAATAACGTTTTTAAAATACGTTTTCTCATCATTTAAAAAAAATACAAAATGTAATATTAAAAAGATTTTAATACAAACACCATGCTCTATGTTGAAGGACATCCGTCATTTAAAATGGAAGATGTCAACTGACATCCGCCAAGTAGTAACTTTGACTGATTTACATGACAACACACGCTACCCTTTAAGTTGAATGACTCCTCGTTTTTGGACAACACACACTACCCTCGTTTTTGTCAACCTGACTTTCTTTTTTTTTTTGAAATATGTGAATGGCTAGAATAAATTTGTTTAATAAATAATACATATATTTTAAGTAATTCACAATTTAATATTTATTGACTTGACATGTAATTTGTTGACTAGAAGTTCTAGTAAAAGGACATCATATGTATTTAATACATGTACATATGTTGACTCTGTTCACCTCTATTTAATCCCCAGACTCTTCATGTTTTTCTTCAACTTATAATTCTTAGAACTTATCATTTGTAACACAATAGTAGGCATCAATGCTTCCTTCATCCTTTAATAACCTTTAATAAATAAGTAAGACTAAGGGGTGTGAGAGGCTTTAGTGGGGGCTCCAACCAATAATATTATGACGTGTGGCAGAGAGAGAAACTGGATAAGGGGGGTGTTGGAGCCCCCGTTGGAGCCCTGGCCCCTGGTGTAGAGGGGCTCCAGCGAAATTTTTTTTTTTATTTTTTTATAAATATATTCAAACAACGTATTATTAAAAAAACCCATAAATTATTAAAAAAACACACATTAATAAAAAAACACATTAATATCTAAAAATAAAATAAAAATTAAAGTACTAAAAAGAAACATTCTTTTTATTCTTCGGCTTGGTCTTCTTCGATCAATCTCTTTCGGATACGTTCCTTTTGCTTTTCCATTAGCATTTGATCGACCGGATTTAGGTTACTGAAGTCTCTAGTAAGAAACTCCAAATCTCATTCGACTTTTTTCCTTTTTGTCATAAGAGACCACCTCCATGGTTTTGTTGAATTTATTGAGGGATTCAACAAGATTGGTGATGTTTACGGCTTCCCCCTCAGCCGGTGTTTTCCCCTTGGCGTCCCTTCCCAATGGCCGCCTCCTCGGTGGTGAAGGCGTTTCCTCCTCCGCAATGTTTAGGTCGAATCTAACGCGGCAATCCGACCCGGTTGAAGTGCTATACGCTCCAGACGAACTAGTTTTAGTCCGTTTCGGCCCTACTTCCGCATCAAAGTCCGGCGCCACCAGCTCAACCCACTTGGAACATCTTTTCAACCTGTTCCACAACTTTAAATCGTCCCACGTCTTCACCATCCCATACCTCCGCAAACACTCCTGCTTCCACTCTTCGACCGTGAAATTGTAAACCGCCAAATCATCACTGTCACTTGGTCTCATACGACCGATGTTCCTGTTGAAAAGATTAGTAAACAAGCCGACAAATATTCTGATTTCGGACCACCGACCCGAAATCATATCGGGGTTCCGCTCTGTACTCCCAACGAGCATGTAGAACGTCTCCCTAACCTTTGTCCAAAAAATCTTTCTCTGTTGGTAGTCGGCTGCAAAATGAATAAATAAATTAGATTTCCATTTAACTTTTTTATTTAACTTTTTTATTAAAAATCTTTTTTAAAAACGTTAAAACAATTACCGCAACGCCAATCCTCATAAATGACTATCCAAGCCCGACACAAGGCTTCCTTCTCATCCGATGACCACGGAGTGGCTTTCCGTTTCGTCCTCGGAGTCGAAGCCGGTCCCGACCCGTCCGTTGCAACTGGTTTTTTCCGGTGGACGCGTCTTTTTGGTCCCGTAGCTTCACCATGTGATTCTTGTGTCTCCGGAACAACAAAGTTAGGAGACGGTTGTGTGTTGGATGGTTGAAAGCCGGATGATTCTTGCGGCTCCGAATAAAACATCGGTTGGTGCGGTGACGACCATAAATCGTCGTCAAGATAATCTGAATCAAGGTTTGGGAACCAATTTCCAGCCATTTTTTTAAAAAAAAGTTGAGAAGATGAATTGATTTTGGGTGAAGGTTTGAAGTTTTGGTATAAAAATGGGTGAAATGGGGTATAATTATATAGGAAAAATATTATTTTTTTTTTGGTTTGTTCGGCTCCCAACGGTCAAAAAATCATCAAAAGTTGTGCAGCTCTCTCTCTTCTCCCGCTAACCAGGTCACGCCTGCCTTGTTTTTCGCGTTAGCGCCCCCGCTAGCGCCCTGGTGGTGTGGTGTTAGCGCCTGGGGGCGCGAGCGGAGGAGCTCTAGCGCCCCCGTTGAAGCCCCACACCCCTCAGTCTAACCCATATATACCAAAAAGCCATATTTTAATTTCTTTAATAAATAATGCATATATTTTAAATAAATCACAATTTCAACTATGAAAACTACATAAATTTGTATTATATGAATTATGACAACTACATAAATATTGTTGGAGTAAATATTACGTCTACTAACTGCATAAATACAAGGCATGTTTCACAAATGAGAGTTTAATTTTGACACTTACTTATCTTATGTAATTTTTTCCTTTTTATTGTTTACTTAATAACATTTTTTAAAGACCTTATTTGACAAATAAAAATTGTATTTAACAAATAACTTTTTTAAAATACGTTTTGTCTCTTTATTATTAACAAATAATGTAATATTAAAAAGATTTTTTATTAAAAAGATTTCTTTTAATAAAAACACCATGTTTTAATATTTTGAAGGGCATCCGTCATTTGAAATGGAAGATGTCATCTTGACATCAGCCATTTCAAATGACGGATGTGAATAGTGTACTTTCTGGCTGATTTGACAACACACTTCCTTTTTATTTTTTATTTTTACTTATTTTCGTAAATTAACAAAAAAAAAGTTAATATTAAGAAATATTTTCTTATTAAAGTATCAGATTAAACATAATTGGTTTGCTGAAATTTTGTTTACTAATTTATAACCATATAGTCAATATGGTTGTTACTTTGACGTACTCAACTTAGTGCTTTGTTACTAGAGTGGCAAGTAAATGAACGGTCGTTTGAATTAAAAATATTTTATTTATTAAAAACACCAAGGGGAATAGCTCATAATCTCTTAATGGTTAAGAGGTAGCCTAAAACTTGAATGGTTAAGAGATAACCATTAAGAGGTAGCCTCTTAACCATTCAGAGTTAAGGTTATATCTTAACCATTAAGAGGTTATGAGTCATTAAGAGATAACCTCTTAATGACTGTTAAGAGACTACCAAACAGCCCCTAATATATGTAATTTAAAGAATACATTTTTCAGACATCCGCCATTTGAAATGGCAGATGTGAACATGACATCCGCCATTTCAAATGATGGATGTGAATAGTGTACTTTCTGGCTGATTTGAACACACTATCTTTTTATTTTTATTTTTACTTATTTTCTAAATAACCTTTTTTTAAAAAAATAAAAAGTTTTTTAACATTATAAACAGTAATATATATAATTTTGATCAAATACGTTTTTTTAGTTTTATTATTTATTAGTTTTCGAATTATCGTTATTTAAAAATAAAAAATGTAATATTAAAATTTTTTATTAAGTATGGTACATGTGTAATTATAAATTTTAATATTTGATAGACATCCGTCATTTGAAATGGAAGATATCATCCTGACATCCGCCGTTTCAAATGGCGGATGTGAATAATATACTTTCCGGTTGATTAGACAACTTTGTGTTGTTACTTTTACTTATTATTCTAAATAACTCTTAATATTAAGAACGATTTTTTAAATATTATAAACACTAATTTTAAAAAATACATTTTTTCTTTTTATTTTTTATTAATTTTCTAATAGTGCAAAAAAGGGAAGTTGGATACATATAGATGGAGTGGTTAGATGTTTGGTAGACAACAACAACAATAATAAGTTACTAATCATGATGGAGTGGTTAGATGTTTGGTAGACAACAACAATAATAATAAGTTACTAATCATGGCGGATGTTTGAAACATGTATTCTTTAAATTATATATATTAGTGTTTTCAATAAAAAAATCTTTTTAATCAAAATTTTTTTATTTTTTACATAATGTTATTTTGAAAATAATAAATAATAAAAATTGTATTTTTGAATAACATATATTACATGATTTTAATAAAAAAATATTTCTTGATAATTAACTTTGTATTTGTTAATTTAGGAAAATAAGTAAAAAAAAAGGTAGTGTGTTAGCATATCCATCTAGTTGGTTCGGTTCGGTTTGGTTTGAGTTATGATGGACGTGTACTGGTTACCGTGGTAATAAGGTCTTAATCAATGGTTTAGTTTTGTATTATTCTGATATCGAATAAAATTTCATTGTGTTGTATTATCTGTGGTGTTTATTCTCAATTAAATTAAACCGCAAGAAGCGAAGTATTTGAATTAAGACCTGAAGTGTCATAAATAGATGCATCTTTTTACTAAACATGCTACAATCGTTGTTCTTTTAAAATTAACAGGCCATATGGTGATTCTATAAAAGAAGAATAAAAAATGAGACTATGAAACAATGGAGAAACCAATGATATCAATTGGGATTTTTGAGTCAGCTCTAATAAATAATAATAGTAAAATTGAGGTACTATATTTTTTGGGAGACTAAAGAATTTTTGGGGTTTGAATATTTATTTTTACTATTGCGTTGATTTAAGTTGGTTTGTTTCTATAAAATGATATTTTTGTTGTTCTTGTTAAAATATTTTGTATTTTGAAATTGAATACCAACAAATTTTGCAAGTTGGTTTGTGTTTTGAGTTGCATCAATGTTAAGTTTCATTAAGCCATTGGAGTTGCCCATAATTAAGCATTATACTGGGCCTAAGTTTATTGGGCTAGAAAATTGAATACTCACGCTTAAGTTAAGTGCTTAACTCAACTGGTCTTGTAGAATCGATTTAAGGGCTGTTTGGCAAGTGTTGAGCCATTAAGTTTTAAACTAGTAAGAGATCTGAATGATTAAGAGACTCTGAATCAATAAGTGTTGAACCAGTAAGTGTTATTTGATTGGGTATCTGAATAACTGTACAGAATGACTATATTACTCATCTGAACTATTTCGTGCTCTATTTTGTGATGAATGAAATGTATATTAACTTAATATCATTAACTAAAGAATACATGCGAACTCCTATACATTAACTTAATACAATTAAAGAATTAGAACAGTTGAAGACACAAATATGTAAAATTATAAACAATGTGGTACACTGGTACCTTGGTCGCATAGCTCTTTTTCAGCATTTAAACAAAGAGAGTAGTGTGGCTGTTTGAGGCAGAAACCAGCTTCCATAACCTGTTTCCAGGACTAAGTAGAGGTGTGTACAAAGCGGTTAACCGTAAACAGGTTATTTACTAACCGTTTTTTTTTTTTTTTTTTTTTTTGCGGAAATTAACCGATTAGACCGGTTTTTCGGGTCGGGTAGTAACCGGTTTTGAAAGGTTAGAGAAACGGTTTCAACCGGTTTATAACCGGAAAACCCCGATTTTTAATAAAATAATAATAAATCGGTTAACCGGTTCAGTTAACCTGTTTATAACCGGTTTTTAAATCAATAATATTAACTGGTTACTAACCGGCGGTTAGGATCAGTTAGTAACCGATTAGAATTGGACCGGTTAGTAACCGGTTACATTTTCGGGTATGAACCGGTTAGAAGCCGGTTAACCGGGTTCTATATGCACCTCTACGGCTCTACTTGGACGGTTGGACTCGTCTTTAATGTAGATGTCGTGCTCTAATCAAAAACAAGTATTTATAAAACTTAAATACCTATAATTAGTATGGGTAAGTAAGGTCGTCTCCACAGGGATCAATGGAAAGTGCAAGTAAAGTTCATGATTATTAATTAATAACTAAAGCGGACAGTCGATGTCAAGCAGTTTGTAAAGATGATTATAAGAACACACGATTACTTTTAAAGCTGTAAACAATTATGAGAGAAAGATTCACTTCAGGTTCAGGTAAAGTGATAACCGACTAATCACAGATTCTTTAATATTAATTGCGCAGTAATTACTAAACCTAACAGTTGGGTTGTGAGGACAAATGATACCCTAACCGAATTGTTGACACAACTGAACTCCGGTTTACCCAATTACCAGTTTAAAATATGAAAACCAATTTTAAGAAATGACTAACGATTAATGGTTCAATGTCATAAGAGCTAACCCTACATGTGATGAACACAACCAAATAAGTGATGCAAAGTTTGATAATCAAAATCATAAACTTTTTAAACAATCAATTCATAATGTAAAACAAGATTAAAAACAATCAATCAAGTTCATACTCATTCAAAACATAGAATCTGATCAAAGTTAGTTTACACAAAACCCTAGCCTAAAGTGAATACAATGGTTTAGCCTGACATTGGCATCACGAATGATTCGCTTATCTGATGAGAGGATGAAAGCATGCGATGAACGGACGAACCGGAGGCTTCGGGATGATGGAAAATCGTCCCAGGGCTTGTACTTGGTTGAAGGAATGAAGGATAGGTCGAATGGGGGCTGAAAAACTGATTATATCAAAGTTAGGGTTATTTTTCACGTCAGGAGGATCTTAGCGCGTCGCTAACATCCCAGGGGTGTGATTTTCACGCCGCACTAAAGACTCAAAATTCTAATGATCTTAGAGATACGCTGACATCACCATCAGGACCCTTTAGCACCGCGCTAAAGGCGTCTGACAGAATTTTCTTTATTTTCTTCATTTATTTTGCATAGGAAAGCGTGCCAATCGTCATGAGTCTTCTATATCTTCGTTCCAAGCCCGTAATTCATCCCGATAAGCATCCTTAACGTTAAGTATTCTGAAACACATAAACACGCTTGAAGTACCAAAGTTCACATAATATTTAAACTAAAATTAAACAAATAATATAATAATATACACGACTTTTGCCCGACCATCAGTCTTCTAACATCATTAAACCCGAATCAGATTGTTGCTTAAAGGGTAGGATTTCTGTTATGTATTTTTTACCCAAATGGGTATCAAATGATTCAGATCCAAGTCAGGTCATGCCTGCCAAAGTGCTAGTTAGTGAGACGGTAATGGGCAAGGTTTGGGATGGAATTAGGCAATCTTAAACCTGTACATGGTTAATAAGCTTCATCTTATACCCATTGGATATTTTTCGAGTAATTACCCTTCGGGTTTAGGAAAACTATTGGGTTTCGGGGTATGCCCATCGGCCATCAGGTATTTATATGGCTTTGGCAATTTATAATCAGTCAATTACATCAGGTACTTAACCATTGATCAATTGCAAAAATAGTTACCATAAAATATTGTTAAAAACTAATCAAATACAATAAATAATTGTTATAAGCAAGTTTTGACAAATAACTAATGCTCCAAGTTTCATAAAATACATTCACTTTTACCAAAAAAAAATACAAAAATAAACAAAATTCCACCGTACTATATGTCACTATGTCAGGTTATATGGGTGTATAATCGGGCCTATGTTATCAAGTAATCGAGTCTGGTAATCGGGCATTTTATGTTGGAAAAGCCCATAAAATGTGGCCTCGTTACCATTTAAGTATTTATGATTAGTCAAATAACATAATTAGCCTCATTCTTCTTATATGTTGATATTATTATAAAAAACGTACGTCGATGTAGTGCATATGTGCAATATATTGCATTTATGCAAGAGTGTTGTATTTCATAGAATACAACACTATTGCACATATTTGAAACACACTATTGTATATACTCAGTACAAGACTATTGCACACATCGAATACATACTAGTGTGTATATGTAATGCAACACTAATGCATATATTCACTACATCGACTTTTATTTTTTTTTATGTTTTTTTCATATATTACAACACTATTGCACATATACAATACAAACTATTGAATATATGTAATTAAACACTATTGAGCATATAAAATACACATCATTGCACTATGTAATATAATAGTATTGCACAGTATTACATACGTGAATTACATCGAATTATTATTTATGGTGAAGAGTAATATAAGAAGGATGAAAGAAAAAAAACATAGAAAATATTTTTTATATTTAAATAAAAATAGTTATTTAGAGAAGAAGTTTTCTCTTGATCTTTCCTCTTCCCTTAGATATCACTTGCCAATAACAAATAATTAAAAACTCACCAATAACTTTCTCCCTAAGATCTCCATGATATCATAACGGAACCGAATCAGGAATCATGTCATGTCATCGTCTTCCTTCTCTTAGGTCTCGTTTCATACAAGTACTATTATTATGATGTCTAATTTCTTATATATGATTCAACATATTAGGGTTTATGTTTTGCCATGTCTCAAGAATATAATCAACATTTTATAAATTCAGTAGTCGGTCCTAAACTTGTGAAAAATTTCAAAAGTAATCTAAAACCAGTTCCATACCTAAATGTTTCGAGTTTCAAGTTTTCTCATCATGTTTAGGTTTCATTGTCTTCCCTCAAAGACGATTTTTAAATTTTGATCACCACTTGTATCAGAAAGAAATTGGCCATAAGTTTTTACCAATCATATCTCCACAACTAGCTAGTACATGGTAAATAAATAAATGTGCATAATAATTTAAAACCTCACAAGTCACAACTTGTAGAGAGTAACGAACAGAAAAACCAATAATTTAAAAACCGGTATTTTATTTGTACCGGATTAGGTTAAAAAATAATACAACTGGTTGGACCGGGTTATACCTGAATGTTCAACCGATTGAATATTTTACCTTATAATTTCCTATAAATGTAAATTTAATAATAAAATAACCCAAAAATAAATGATTCCATAACAAAAAATAATCCAAAAGTTGATCCATATTAAAAAAATAATGCAAAACCACTCAAATAAAAAAATAGTCCTAAAGTTTACACATTTGAATGCTTATAGTTGGGTTAAAAGTCATTTTGAAAAAATATGAAAAATATTCTCGGACATAAAACCGGTTTGCCGGTAAAAACCGGTATTTTAGACAAAAACCGCCGGTACGATGTTCTATAGCAAACCGGACAAAATACCGGACTCAAATATTGGCATGATGTGCGAAATCCGCAGGTTTGAACCGGTTTTTAAAACACCAAGAAAAACATCAGATTCCTCAATTTGATCCCCATATCTTTCAATATATTTTCGGTACATGTGTATATAATTTACAGGTTGGTTTCAAGTATTATACAGCAGGAGACCAGAATATCAATGAGAATCACGTTGGTTTGGTTATCAATATATACACGCACATGTGTCATGTGGTAAGAAATATATAATAGAGCATATATATAGTCACGTGGAAAAAAATTATAAGATATGATATTAAATGTATTTTCTTGTACGAGCTCTTGAATAATATAAAGTGAAACTGATTCAACAACAATTGAAATCTGATCACTCATCTTTAGCACATGTATAACGAAGGATATATAAACAATATATTAGTACTCTTACATTGATATGAGATAAGCAAAGATCTTCAACCAGCTCAATATTTTGATTTCGAAGTTTTTTGTCCATTTTAGAAATGGATTTTAATTTTTAAACATGATTTAAAATCTGATAAAGTTTACGTGTTAAGATTTTATGTAAACTAGGGTATTGCCCGTGTTACACACGGGTGAAAAAACATGTCAACAAACAGAATAAATTCAAACAACACAAAACTTTTTCAAACTTTCGGACCAAAATGTTAACCATTTACATTGTCTAGATATTAAAAGTTAAAATTTACAATAAGTTAATGTACATCAAACAACCAAAAAACATTAACAAAAGACATCATGTTCTTTCGTATTATTCCACTATCAACTTCTTCAAACATTATATCAAAAGAAACTCATTTTGCTTCACCACCTGAAAATATAATAAAACTATAGCATCCAAATTAAATATACCATAATAACATATTTAATAATGAGTAACATTTGAACATTAATAAAATTGTATTATTAAATTGTTGTATTTATTAAAACAAAATAACACATAACAACAAACAAAGTAAAATGACAACATAAAACATCTTTCTAACTTAAACCATTAAACCAAAAAGATATATCAATTAAAACATTTTTGGCCGTCATTTTATAACTAATTTGTACTATTTCAAAACAATCCGTTTTGGAATATTTTCAAAATAGTTACAAAATATAAAAAATTTGGAATTAGTCAACTTCAAAAAATTATGAAATTGTTTTTGATTTTTGACCAATTTTGCAACAAACTTTTAAATCACTGACATTAATATTTTGTTAAATTTGCAAAACTTAAAAATGTTTTACAATAAATGAATTCTCAAATAACTTTGGAAAGATTAAAAAATTTATGTTGACTTTGAAAATAATTAAAACTAAAAAAATATGACTAATTAATTTATAAATAATTACAAAAATGAAAATCAAATCGGTTAATTTGAAAACTTCAAAAAATTATGAAAAGATTTTGAAATGAGTTTAAAATTATGGAGAGTATTAAAACCTTTAAAACTTTATTGAAAGATTGATCAATTTCTGAAATTTAAAAGGAGTTTAAATATATTAATTAAATTTTGTAGTTTTAAGTTTAAATTTGGTCTTCCATGTAAAGATATAGATAATTTGAAATATTTTGATTATTGGGAATAATAATATTAATAAATTATGAAAATGTGTCATGTTTAATAATATTCACTAAATCATATGTGTCGAATAATATTTATAAATGATGATAAAACGGTTATTTAATTTAGATAGAATTACAAATTTTGTCATTTAAAAAAAGCCAATTTACGGTTCGTGTCCCTTTTTTAGTTTCTTTGCAGGCGGTATCCTTTAAACATTTTTTTCCTACACGTTATGTCCTTTACGCTAACTGGGTTAGAAAAACTCAGTTAAATACACTCACGTGAGACGCATGTAAGGGCATTTTTGTCCTTTCGTTTGTACCTATAAAACCCTAAAATCCACCATCTCTCATCTTTAATTAAAAAAACCCCATTTTCCCATCTTTGAATCCCCCACCAACACCACCAATTGAATCCCTTTAAACACTTTGGATACTCAAAATTTGATGGTGAAGGTGAAGATCGGAGAAGAAACTGGAGTTCAGATCTGGCCCGAAAACGGTGTTCAGATCGGTGAAGGTGAAGATCGGTGAAGGATGGTGTTCAGATCTGGTCCGAAAAAATATGGTAGTGGTTCAGGTGGCCGGAAAAAGAAGGTGGTGATTGATATAATGCTAAATATATATGTTTCCCTTGTTTATTTTATTTAATATTTTAATTTTTTGTTCGTTTTTAGTCTAGATTTGTATAATACTAACGTTTTTGTGTGTCGTAGGTTCTGGGATTTGATCGTGATTAAAAAGGGCGAAAAACGAGCCGAAACGGAGATCCGGAACGCATCAGGAAGAACCAGAACAGAGAACCGGTCAGACCGGGCCGGTCTGACCGCCCCCCTTGGAGGAGCACGCCGCGTCGCGCCTAGGGGAAAGGCAAAAAGCCCTTAGCGCGGCGTCTAGGCACTGCTGATGGGTTTTTAACTAGTTTTTGGTTGTTGTCGGGCCTTGTTTTCGCTATTTAAACACCTTTAACTTAAACCTGACATAACCTGAAAGCCACCAGCCGATTTTAGAGTTTTTTGGAGCATACTTTCGAGTCTTGTGGTGATTTTTAAGGCACGAGAATAGCCGGTGAAGAGCTTTACGTTCAAGATCGAAGACTACGTGTTTTATCGCCTTTAATCTTTCGTTTCTCATTATTTCACCATGTTTTCAGTTTTATTTGCTTTGTTTGATTTAGATTATATGATGCTAGGCTAAACTTCATAAACTACCTAGGTCGTGATGAACCTTTGTTCGGTTTGATTTTGATTGGGATTTCTTTTCTTTATGGATTTTATGTTCTAAGTAAAGTGTTGAGTTTGAATTAATTGATGCGTATGATTGCTTGTTTTTATTTACTTGGATTTATTGTTTCACATTACCCTTGGTGATTGTTTCTTAGGATAGGGTTTTGTTAGGTCATTTACTGTGTCTTCTTGACTAGTTTATGATTGATATGCATTAAAATCATAGAAACAATAAAATCAATTAAATAGATAAAAGTGAGCTGCTAGCCTAGAAAGCTGTAAGGTGATAGGTTATTGATAGATCTTTGTTGGTCAGGATTGCTAGATTTAGTTCTTCGTAAGGAGTCCGTCTAGGTTTGATTGTCAGCTTAGTCTATTAAGCCAGTTGAGTCTTCTTAACTATCTTTGATTTCCGCGCTGTAAGGTAGAATTTCGTCATAAAGATACTTAGACATAAATTATTAAATAACCGTAAGGAAGTTTAATTCATAAAACTGGTGAGTCTTAAAACTTATTAGAAATCCATAGGTGTCTTCTTGAAGGTCAAGGGTCCTGTTCGGGTTTTCTGTCAAGGGTCTATTTTACGATCCAGTTCCATAACTTAAATTTCCCATTTAATTGATTGTCGTGACATCGGGGATTCTAGCCTAAGTTATCTTTATCATCTGAATTAATCTAAGTGTTTTAAGAGTTTATTATATTTAATTAATTAGGTTTTAAGTAATGATTAGGTTTTAAAAACACCCTTCAAATATTATTATTAAATAGCCGTGTCTTGTAGTTGAGTCTAATTTGCTAGTTTCGTAATTTAAAGAGTCTCGTGGGTTCGATTTCCGGACTTACTTGGCTGTACTAGAGGCGATCGGTTCACTTGCCGGTTAGTATTTTTAGTTAAGTTAAGAGTCTAGAATTATTACTTAGTGTCTAGATTAGTATAATTTTAGTTATTTATTTTATAACTACTTCAAGCACATCAGTGATTCAGGTTGTCGGAAATCAGAGGTGATGGTTCAGGTGGCCGTCAACCGCCGCCGTCAACCACCCATCTCCAATCACCACCACCACCCTCCTCCACCACCTCCTCTCCATCTCACAAACCGCCGCCACACTTCCCGTTCACAAACGCAAAGGATCCCCATTCAAGTATCCGAAACCCGTATTCCAAACCCGTATCCGAAACCCTCTTCAAAACCTGCTACTAGTGTTGTTCCGGTGCAAGTGAAATCTGAACCAGAGAGTGAAGTAACTTCATGTAATAAAAAAAGGAAGGCCATTTCTTCTTCAACAACAGATCAGCAGGTGATATTAATATTAGACTTAAAAATATTTACTTTTGCTCTATATTATTATTATTATTATTGATCATTTAAGTTTGTTTGTTTGATTTTTTTATGTAGGTTTGGAATGAAGATGATGATGAAGCTAAATTAAAGGGATTCAATTGGTAGCTTGATTATGTGCTAATCAGTTATGTCGGGTGCTTTGTACTGATTTTCGGTTTTGGGTGGGGGTATGGTGGCCGGAGTGGTTGTGGTATGGTGATGGTGTGGTAATGGTGGTGGCGTAGAGAGAGAAAGAAGAGAGAAAGAAGGGGGAAGGGGTTATAAATTTGCAGGTGTAGACTAAAAAGACCAAAATGCCCTCACATGCAACTCACGTGAGCGTATTTAACTGAGTTTTTCTAACCCAGTTAGCATAAATGACATAAAGTGTAGGAAAAAAATGTTTAAAGGATACCGCCTGCAAAGAAACTAAAAAAAGGACACAAACCGTAAATTGACTTTTTTTAAATGACAAAATTTGTAATTCTGTCTTTAATTTATGATATATTAAGTATTGATTATTAAAATTATGTCAATTTGAATAGTGTGTTCTAAAATAACGCAATTATTATTTTAGTATTAATTAACACTACAAGAAATTAGGGTGTTTACCCACACATAGTATGTGTGGGTAATAGCCTATTATATGTTGATAGTTGTCTTTACCTACACATAAATTAAGTGTCACTATGTGTAGACTCGCGACTGTTGAGATAGATCATCACCCACACATCAGCTACGTGTAGGTATTAACATGTTATACCTACACATATATGTGTAGCTAAAACTAATATATATGTGTAGTTATAAGTATGACGATGTGTTTAGATGTCAATTGACGTGGCATGTGACGTGGCACGTGACATGTCATGTGACGTGTCTGGTGACGTGGCCTATGGTGATGACATGTGTCAGGATATATGTGTGGATAAAAGTATTATTATGTGTAGGTAAAGTGGTTGATGTGTAGGTGTTGATTTTAATATGTGTAGAACGAATATACGTATGTGTGGGCAATAACCACAATACATGTAGATAATTGTAATAAAATACATATAAACAAATACAAAAACAAAATAAAACACTTGTGATCAAATTACCATTCTTATTTAAAAATGTTGAAACATCATTGTTCAAACCCCAAAATGAGAATATTAGTTACATAAATTGAAATCCTTGAACCAACAAAGCAAAAGGTATTCATTCATAAGTCACTAACAAGTAACAACTTTATAAAAAATAACAAAACTACTTCAGTCATCGGTATTTTCATCACACTCTGCTGTATCTCCACGAGACTGTCCTGATGCACTTGGTGGAGGCATTATATGGTTCGCAATTAGTGTTTGTTCCATAATTGCACATTTACCTTTCACTATTTCAAGTGCATCCACTAGTTCATCATAAGTAAGACGCTTTGATTTTTGGGTGGCCCCATGGTGTTTGTAGTAATAACTGGATCACGTCCCCACCCATGTAAACGAACAGAGCTTCGTCCAAGTACACTTTCAATAATCGACTTATCACTCATTAACTCCAAAGAATGTTGGTTTCTTAGCTTAATCATCTCTTCCTTTTAGGAAAAAAAAAAGACAAATACAATAAATTAATTATTTACCAAATAATTATTACCTATCAGTAAGCATGAGCAAATAAACTCACATATAATGCAGCTGCATCCGGAGATATCCAACCTTTTTCTTCATCCCAATGTGTAAGCTTCCAAGTCTCAAGTTGACCCGATGATGAATCTAAATCAAGTCCACGCTCAATATGATAGCGTATTGTACTCTTTGAACCATTTCTACTATTCAACTTTCGCTTTCCACGTGCAGTAACATTCTTTTTTGCAGTTTCCTTCAAAGACATACGACCACATAAAACATTACACATTTTTCAATAATTGTTAATAATATAATAATTAGAATATTATTGTAATAGTACCAAGTATTTTGTCTCAGACCACATGTCACAGAGATATATCCAGTCTTCTTTGTTTATATTAGAAGGGGGTGTGGTCTTTGCCTTTGTTGGGTCATCTAGTCCTCCAATCTCTTTGAAGTAATCATGCAGTTGAGCTCGGTGACCCCTCCATGCCCTTGCCATGTAGCTATCAATAACCTTACAAACATTCGAATTCTCCACGTCTATATCAAATAGGGTCTTCAAGCAACAAATGTAATTAACTAGTTAGTAAATGTTGGTGTTAAAAATCATATTGAATTATAAAAAAAAAATGAAAGAAAAGTGAGACACTTACAGTTAGCTTGTGACGTAACGGCAACCTAACTTCATTCGGTACAAGCCTCCACTCTTTATATTGTAAGCTACAATTGTTACGCAAAATGTAGCCACACTCATACATGAAAGATGAGTCATTTTCACATATTACTCGCCTCATTTGAAAATTGAACTCCACTAACAATCTCTTCTTAGATGCTTTCATTATCTTTCGAGCTCCCTTACCGCACGTAATGCCACGTTTTATCCTTGTCACACCATTACCAATTTCTTCCTCGGTCTCATGAATTGTGTCTACAAAAAGGTAAAAGAACATTTATATTTACAACATTGCCTACTAAATATTTGAACATGTTTTTTTGTGATGGTCGTACCATTATCAGTTTCTTTCTCAGGTCCGTGAGATTGCTCAACATTAATAATCAGGTTTGGAGAGACTGGATCACGTTCATGGCTTGAGAGTGAAGGGACTGGATCTGTTTCATGTAAAATATGTTACGTTAATTTAAAACTAAAAATACATATATATAAATTAGTGTATCCAATAAGAAAAAGCAAACCATCTCTAAGTCGGCCACCTCGGCTTCCACCTAGGCCACCTCGTCTTCTACCTCGGCAAACTCGACTTGTCATTTTTCTCTTTGAAAATACAAAAAAAAAAAAATTAGCATTATATAAATCAATAGATAACATTAAATTAAACAGAAAAAAGGAGATTGTTACTCAAAACTAAAAAAGCTTTCAAGAAAATTATGCAAAAGAGTAATTAAAACTATTACAATTTGGATAATCATAATTTAATATATAAGATCGTAAAATATTAATAACATAAAACACAGAGAACTACACCAAAAACTAAAAAATATATATAATAGTCAAATAAGACAAAGTGTACGTCCACCATAAGTTTAACTCGCTAGCACACCTGCGTGAAGTCAAGATATCCTGATGTAACCAAGTGCCTTTGTTTTAGATGCACAAAGATTATCTTCGGTGTCGAAGCACGAGATGAATCTGACCTGATCCATGACGATGTTTCCACGGATTTCGAGATGAACGAACCACGTCTTGATCTTCTTCTCCGGCTGGTTGGGATCTGCAATGACTTTTTGGGGGTGTGGAGGTGACCGCTAAGAAATCTCCAGGATCTCTTGTTCACAGACATAAAAATATGGTGGTGGCTCTTATTGAGAATGACCAACCCCTAATAAGGAGGTGGAGACCTCCTTATATAGGGAGCCTCATGGCCACCATCATGGTACCCTAATGGGCCTAGCCCAGTTAGGGTTACCTCCACAAAACCCCCTCAGCCCAATAACATTGTATTAGTCCATATAATAAAATAAGCCAAACATAATAAATTTAGGGTCGTAAAACCGGGTTTAGTACCATACCCCTACAAGCCCCCCAAGTCCAGCGTTGCTCCTGGGCGCGCAAGCGTTTAGGTGGAGCGCTGGACTTTATGAGGTGTGTTAGGGCGTGAGGCGGTTTTTTCCCTTTTCTTCGGCCTTATCTTTATTGTCTTTGAGTTTTGGGAGGTTTTCTTCATGATGGTGACGTGTTGTGGTTTTTATGATAATGATGGTTCACTAGCATGAATAAGATATAGCACGCCGAATAATAAAAGCCTGCGCGCGAGGCGACTTACGAGCAATGAGAATAATAAAGCTTGCGCGCGAGGCGACTTATGAGCTATGAGAATAATAAAAGCTTGCGCGCGAGGCGACTTACGAGCTATAAGAATAATAAAGCTTGCGCGCGTGAGGCGACTTACGAGCTGTAAAAATAATGAAGCCTGCGCGCGAGGCGACTTACGGATCTATGAGAATAATGAAGCCTGCGCGCGTGGCGTCTTACGAGCTATAAGAATAATAAAAGCTTGCGCACGAGGCGTCTTACGAGCTATAAAATGATGATAATGACTGGCCCACAAGGGCCTCCTCCGCGCAGGATGAATATCCCGGCCTGTTTTCAAAATAATAATGGAGGCACAAATAGCCAGATAATAATAATGATGTCATAGGTGTTTGTGCGGCTCGTAGCCGAACCTGCAAAAACATGTCAACTAAAAGTGGATGTATTGCATGGTTCCCATCATCGGGCAAATTATGAGGTATAAGAATAATAAAAGCTTGCGCGCGAGGCGTCTTACGAGCTATATGAATAATAAAGCTTGCGCGCGTGAGGCGACCTACGAGCTGTAAAAATAATGAAGCCTGCGCGCGAGGCGACTTACGGATCTATGAGAATAATGAAGCCTGCGCGCGTGGCGTCTTACGAGCTATAAGAATAATAAAAGCTTGCGCGCGAGGCGTCTTACGAGCTATAAGAATAATAAAAGCTTGCGCGCGAGGCGTCTTACGAGCTATATGAATAATAAAGCTTGCGCGCGTGAGGCGACTTACGAGCTGTAAAAATAATGAAGCCTGCGCGCGAGGCGACTTACGGATCTATGAGAATAATGAAGCCTGCGCGCGTGGCGTCTTACGAGCTATAAGAATAATAAAAGCTTGCGCGCGAGGCGTCTTACGAGCTATAAGAATAATAAAAGCTTGCGTGCGAGGCGTCTTACGAGCTATATGAATAATAAAGCTTGCGCGAGTGAGGCGACTTACGAGCTGTAAAAATAATGAAGCCTGCGCGCGAGGCGACTTACGGATCTATGAGAATAATGAAGCCTGCGCGCGTGGCGTCTTACGAGCTATAAGAATAATAAAAGCTTGCGCGCGAGACGTCTTACGAGCTATAAGAATAATAAAAGCTTGCGCGCGAGGCGACTTACGAGCTATATGAATAATAAAGCCTGCGCGCGAGGCGACTTACGAGCTGTAAAAATAATGAAACCTGCGCGCGAGGCGACTTACGGATCTATGAGAATTATGAAGCCTGCGCGCGTGGCGTCTTACGAGCTATAAGAATAATAAAAGCTTGCGCGCGAGGCGTCTTACGAGCTATAAGAATAATAAAAGCTTGCGCGCGAGGCGTCTTACGATCTATATGAATAATAAAGCTTGCGCGCGTGAGGCGACTTACGAGCTGTAAAAATAATGAAGCCTGCGCGCGAGGCGACTTACGGATCTATGAGAATAATGAAGCCTGCGCGCGTGGCGTCTTACGAGCTATAAGAATAATAAAAGCTTGCGCACGAGGCGTCTTACGAGCTATAAAATGATGATAATGACTGGCCCACAAGGGCCTCCTCCGCGCAGGATGAATATCCCGGCCTGTTTTCAAAATAATAATGGAGGCACAAATGGCCAGATAATAATAATGATGTCATAGGTGTTTGTGCGGCTCGTAGCCGAACCTGCAAAAACATGTCAACTAAAAGTGGATGTATTGCATGGTTCCCATCATCGGGCAAATTATGAGGTGTGCCCAACCTTTAAGCTTGGCGCGTGGCCTATAGGTTTATGAGGATTCCCAACCTTTAAGTTTGGCGCGTAGCCATATGGGATATTATGAGGATTCCCAACCTTTAAGTATGGCGCGTAGCCATATGGGATATTTTGAGGATTCCCAACCTTTAAGTATGGCGCGTAGCCATATGGGATATTATGAGGATTCCCAACCTTTAAGTATGGCGCGTAGCCATATGGGATATTATGAGGATTCCCAACCTTTAAGTATGGCGCGTAGCCATGTGAGTACAATCATGGTTGTTCTTATCCTGATTTGGATTAGACTGTTCATTTGTTATGTCGCTTACGCGAGGCCTGCGCAATGTCTCCTTTATTCTCACGCGCAGATGTGATGCGTGAGCGTGCATGATGCGTGAGCATCTAATATGCATGAGCATACGTGAAGCCCAATAACATATGTGATGCGTGAGCATATGAGATGCGTGAGCATGTGATATGCGTGAGCATACGTGATGCGTGAGCATACGTGATGCGTGAGCATATGTGGTATGCGTGAGCATACGTGATACGCGTGAGCATGCGTGATGCGTGAGCATGCGTGATGCGTGAGCATGTGATATGCGCCACGAGCATAGGTTTTGGCTGTCTTCATGAGCATGTGATATGCGTGAGCTGTGGCGTAGAGTAATCGCCGGGAGCGCGCATGCGATCCGCTGTGGCGTAGAGTGATCGCCGGGAGCGCGCATGCGACCCGCTGTGGCGTAGAGTGATCGCCGGGAGCGCGCATGCGACTCGCTGTGGAGTAGAGTGATCGCCGGGAGCGCGCATGCGACCCGCTGTGACGTAGAGTGATCGCCGGGAGTGCGCATGCAATTCGTTGTGGCGTAGAGTGATCGCCGGGGGCGCGCATGCGACCCGCTGTGGCGTAGAGTGATCGCCGGGAGCGCGCATGCGGAATCCGAAGTTGATCCACAGGGAGCGATTTTGATCCGCGGTGGCGCGCACGATCTAGAGATTTTGAATATCCACATCAGGTAGGTTTTATGTAAAACCAACAGATATAATAGGATTTATAGATCTATGAATATGAAGTGTGACTGTTGCTCAAACGAACCCAGATCTGAAAAAATCATAACTAGCTTTGGTATATTTCACTTAGAAAAAACACAGATCTAAGGGTTTTCCCCAAAAGTTCGGTGGTATTTCTTCTTGTGTATTTCCAGATCTGGAAGTATTTTTTAGATCTACGGATTTTTGGATTTCCATAGAACATATCTGAAAGAAGAAACCGTAGACCCGAGATATTGATGAACAGATCGGAGGGCCGAGACGAGAAGCGGAGCGTGGTTCATTGCCGTCCCACGGATGGCGCCAATGTCGAAGCACGAGATGAATCTGACCTGATCCATGACGATGTTTCCACGGATTTCGAGATGAACGAACCACGTCTTGATCTTCTTCTGCGGCTGGTTAGGATCTGCAATGACTTTTTGGGGGTGTGGAGGTGACCGCTAAGAAATCTCCAGGATCTTTTGTTCACAGACACAAAAATATGGTGGTGGCTCTTATTGAGAATGACCAACCCCTAATAAGGAAATGGAGACCTCCTTATATAGGGAGCCTCATGGCCACCATCATGGTACCCTAATGGGCCTAGCCCAGTTAGGGTTACCTCCACAAAACCCCCTCAGCCCAATAACATTGTATTAGTCCATATAATAAAATAAGCCAAACATAATAAATTTAGGGTCATAAAACCGGGTTTAGTACCATACCCCTACATTCGGTATTTGATCCGGTTGAAAAAGATGGTTCCTCATTAATGGCTAGTGGCATATACTCCTCATCGTCTTCCAAATATGCCCTATTTTCGCCTTTTCTCTTCTTTGTACCCATAAACGAAGAGGTCCTTTTATTCAAACCCATTGCTTTCATTATCGCAGTATTCTCTTCTATTCTTTTCATTCTCTGTTTCTCATACTCCAACATTCTCGCTTTTTTAAAAAAAATTCAAGTATACAATTAGATTATAGATGCATACAGTTATCTGGTTAATTAATGTGTTCGAACTACATGTCAGTTCAGAACTGGTCGTTTAAGAAAAGGGCTATTGTGGTATGAGTCGGATTACGGGTTACGAAAACCAATCTAAATATTATTTTAACACAAAATAAAGATGAGACTTCGTATATTTGAATTAAAGCAACACTCAGATTTAGAGTGCCCAAGAGTAAACAAGAACTACATAATTGATGATAAACCTAAGACACAATGTACACTTCAGATTTAGGCATACTACAGAGGCTCAATCACCAAGGAATTTAAAAATCCCTAAATTATAGTGAACAACATACGTAATACACCAATTAAATTTTAGTATCAGAATAATTATAATAAAGCAAATCAAAGAAAAAACCTATTGGAATGAATTAGGGATGTTTATAGTTATGCCAATCAAAAACATATGCAAAGTGATTAAACTTCATAGCAAATATTCCAATTGAGTGATGTGAAACAAAAACTACTAACCTCTGTATTCAACTAGGCTAGTGAACTTAGGGTTTCTGGAGTAGAAGTTCTGCTCTATTGAAGAAGAGAATATATAGCCTCTTTTGATTAGTAATCAATTCATTGCTATAATAAAATCGCTTATAAATGAAAAGTGAGAAATTTTCTCCTTCATTCACCATTATGGTGTGGTGGCGGAATAAAGTTGGAGTTTTTGGCAACTGAATCACTTTTCTTTGGCAAATGAATGTTATAATATTTATTTGATTTAAATTTAAAACATGTAAGGTAAGCCATATAAGTGATTCATTTGATATGATATTTCAAATTTAGTTATTCGGTTGGTTGGGAAAACCCAAATGTTATTATTTTTGGCGGGCATTAATTACGTTCATTACGATACTGTAACTAAACAAAGAAAATATAAAACTTGAGGTGGACCAATGGGGTGGTGTCTTTCAGTAAAACTTAAACTTGGGCGTTGGTCAAACCAGAGCGTTTTTGGTCCCGGACATTGAGGCAGTCGTCTACGCGAAGTCGGTCAGATTCTGTCACATTCGTGACGGTACCAGAACTGAAAATAAATTAATGGTAACGTTACGTTCGTGACGATACCGGAACCCAGGTAGCCCTTAAACGAGTTATGACATCTCATTAAATTAAAAATTAATCTCACCAAATAATTGATATGGAAATCATATAAAATGGGGATATACTAAAAAATAATATATGATTTTTTTAGAAAAACGGTGTTATTTATAATTAAGAAACTGTTTTATAGTAAAAAAGATCATAAGAGGGTCATATGTCTCACCGAGCTCAAATAGCTTTTAAACTAGTTTATAAAATCTCATTTATTTGATTTTGTATAACCTTGTAACAAGCTCAAACATAATTTTTCCAAATTATAATAATATGTATAGTTATAATTTATGTAAATAAATAGTTATATATTTAAAAGATATTAAAGAAACATAGTTCAAACTCAAGCCTTTTAGATTTAAACAATAGGAAATCAAGTTTGGCTTTTACTAGTTTATTTTACCATGTCATTTCTAAAAAATAGAATAAAGTATTCTTTAATTAAGATCCAATATCTACACATATTATAAATTTTGTAATATATGTAGGTATTTATTTTGCCACGTCATTTTTTAAACAATAAAATAAACTTTTTTTTACTTCATTTATCTACATATTCATTTACAAATATTATATGTTGATAAACATAATTAATTACCCACACATATATTAGTTACGAATATATGTGTAAATATTTTACCTACACATAATAAAATTTTTGCCACATATGTGGGTAAATAGATCGCCAAATTTGGGGAGAATTTTCCCTCTAGCATCAAATGTAGCTAAAATGTATTACCAACACATATTAAGTGTTAGTTAATAAAAAAAATGTTATCATCTATTACCCACACATATAAAAACATGTGTAGGTAACTACCCACACATTTATATGTGTAGGTAAATTATGTGTGGGTAAACATCCTAATTTCTTGTAGTGTAATAATTAATATGCATGTAATTTAAAGTAAGATTACATTACAATTATGACAAGTATTTTTAGTTTGACAATCATTTTTTTGAATATTAAAATGATAACTTATTCTAGTTATTGCCAAATGACAAAAATGTCACACCCCACTTTAGGGCCTAGGCGTGTGACCACAAGTTGGTACCTGTTTTGTAAATTCATCAGAGTTGCGGGTTTTACTTTAGCGGAAGTCTTTAATAAAATATTATTATTTGAAAACTTATTAAACTCTCGGGTTTAAATACCCGTTCAATGTTTCAAATACATTTCTTTCGAAAACATATTTCTTTTATAATATTTTGAAATAAAATATCTGAGCCATCAGATAGCATCTAATGACTATAACTCCAATCTTCTATTCCTCTTTGCTTGTATAGTCTAACCTTTCTTGTTTCCCTGTAACATGGGGGAAAATACGTCAGCACAAAGCTGGTGAATAACGCTGACTCTAAAATCTCTTTTTCAATACCTTTGTGAAATCAACAATAATACCTTTGTGACTGCTCATTAGGCACCCAACTAAATTGGGATCAAATTACCCTAAGTACCATGTACAATTAATTATATACACAATATGATTTCTATGAACAGTCCCATAGACCTTCAGAGGCATGTTGATGATATGCATGGCCTCGGTGAACTCCGAGTCACCATGTATGTTTGGATCCAGACACGTGTATACTTTTAATCAGAGTGTCCGTTTCTTATTATTGTACACAAAGTTTTAAGGATTCGTAAATCCTATGCAAACATTCAGACTCATTATAAAAGGTTTGGGGCGTATTCACATGTTCTGTTTATAATCAGTTTCTTTTACTGATTCCTATTTTCTGATTCCTCTTCTTGTTTTGTTACCTCGGACCTATAGTACGAGAATAACATTTGTATAAATAACTAGATCATCGATCTAGCTTTAGACCTTTAGTCTGTTTTGTATAGCTTTAACCTTGATAAAAGCATTTGTTTATTCAAAACATTTGGACCTTTAGTCCCTTTGTTTGTTTATCATTTACACACGATGTTTCTTCTTCAAGAAGAAACATTACTTTATAATATTATATTTCTTAAAAATAAATAAATACTATTCAATTATATCCATTGAATAAACTTGCTTACATTTCTTAATCAAGAAGAAACTATATTTTAATTATAACATTTGCTTAAGAAAAGTTATTTTATTCTTAATCGTAATCAAGGTTCGGGCTATACCCTCGACTATGGTCTAAGCCATTTATAATAATAAAATAATAACTTAGGTAGAACTCCTTACCTCGCACGGTATTCGGAGTTTAGATATTCCTAAGTTTATACGGGCAGCACTTCTACTCTATACGTACGTTTATCGAGGCGTTCTTGATCCACCTTCCTTGGCACGCAAATCGAGTCAATGTTCGGTCGCCGGGTCGTGCACGTACTTCGAGGCGGAACGTCGGGTTACTTTTGGATGGCACACACTTCAAGGAAACACACCGGGTATTTGGCATGGATTACGAGGTGATGATTGTCGGGTCGGTGGCACGCAAAACGATGTTCGGCACGTAAACCGAGGTAGAGAGAGAAAGTTGTTTTAGAGAGAGAGTGGAGATGTGTGTGTGAGAAATGCCGTGAGCCTTCCTATTTATAGCCAAAATTGGATCCTATCGCGATACGCGATAGGCTCCTTTCTCATGTTCATCGCGTATCGCGATGATACATGTCATCATGCGTTGCCACGTGGCCTGACACGTCTGCCACGTGTCGCCACGTGGTCTGACACGTGTCCTGTCATGCTGACACGTGTCACCAGAGTGTGACACGTGTTGATGCGTCATCATGGCCCATCGCTATAAGCGATGGCCGTCTTCTTGGACTCATCGCGTAGCGCGATGGGTTCTTGGATATTATTTTCACTTTTGGTCCTACATCTTTTGCAGCTTGTCACTTCTGGTCTAATTCTCGTTGTCCAAAAATACTAAGGCGGCACTCAAAGCGGCTCGCGGCGATGCGAGCGTGCGAAGTGCGCCCACAAAGCGCCACATTGCGCCCAACGCCCTTCGCCATCGTCCTCGTCCTCGTCCTCGTCCTCGTCCTCGTCCTAGCCCGAGCCCGTGCGCGTCGGGTGCTACGCACCCTCCGCTAGGACCACTTGATGTATGATATTCATAAAAGAATATAACTATGGAAATTCTATCTCTTATAAAGAACTTCCATTTCTTTACCACTTTCAATGTGGGATGGATTCCATTTCCCTTATTTATACCTTAGTGGAATGCTTCCACTTTCTTACATCTTCCAATGTGGGATGGAGTTTTATTATTTTTTTTTATGTAAGTAAACTTAACTTAGGAAATATTTTTGTTTCCTTATTTTTCTTATATTTCTTTATTTAATATTTTCTCTTTACTTATCTTGAGATTATTTTTGATCCCTCAACTTTCCTAAGTTGTCAAATTTGGATCGAAATTTTGAGGATGTTACAAAAAATTAAAATCAAATATGTTCTAATTTTAATAATATGACTAACTAATTTAGAAATAATTACAAAAATGAAAATCAAATCGGTTAATTTGAAAACTTCAAAAAATATGGAAAGATTTTTAAGTGAGTTTAAAATTATGGAGAGTATTAAAACCTTTAAAACTTTGTTGAAAGATTGGTCAAATTCCGAATTTAAAAGAAGTTTAAATATGTTAATTAAATTATATTAAAACCATTAATACAATTTATTGAGTTTAATTATCCTTATTAGTTATTTAAACAAATAAGGATAGTCAAACTCAATAAACCTTGTTGCAAGTAAGACTCGAAAATTTATTTAAGTTATAACTTATTTATTCGTTTTTTTAACAAATAAGGAAAGTCAAAAGATATAAATTGTAATAATGGGATAATTAGGTTATTATTTCGGTCAAACCACAAATTAAGCAATGAGTTTATAAAAATGGAAAAAATTAAAAACATAAAAAAGGGTTGTTCATTCGTTTTTTTAATAAGGAATGTCAAACTTTATAAAGTGCCATAATTGGATTTTTAAATGTGTATAAATATAAAAATGTAAACTAATATGAATGGTTGTAACATCCTAAATATTCTAATAATAAATAGAGAATGTTGCGTTAAATTGTCGTGCGTTTAATGTTACTAATTAACGTCTAATGAGGAAAAGATCATGGACTTGGACTAATTAAGATGGATTAAAGGAAATGGGCCTTAGGTCCATGGGCTTTAAGGGATATAAATATCCCATAAACCAACCTTAAACCCTAAACCATCATTCATTTCCATCTTATTCTCTAACACACTCCAAAACACACACACACCACACACCGCCATATACGGCCGGCGGCCGAGAGAGAGAAACGAGCAAGATCCGAGAGAGAGTAAAGATTAGTTGTGATTAAACAAGCTAACCAAGATCGAACGAGCACAAAAAGGTATGTTCTTGACCTTTAAAGTTTACGTTTTATTGAACGTTTAGCCTTGAAACTTGAAACGATAATAGATCGGATCTAAACGAAGCGTAAAGTAGCGAACTTGATGCTAGAACGAACCTAATAAACCCATAAACATGTACGGTTCGTTTAAGATAAACCGTAGATCTTGTATTGAACGTCCTTAAGCTTAAAGGTCCAAGCTTTATAGTATATACGGGATATATTTACGAACGAAAACGGTTAGGGAACGTTAGTGGGTGATGTCGAACCATAACAAGGGTATTAAAATCGCCAAAATGCTTGATAAAAACCAAACCCGTAGCTGAACTGAATAACTTCGCCTGCAAGCTTAATTTCGCCTGCAAGCTTAACTTCGCCTGCAAGCTTAACTTCGCTTGCAAGCAAGTTCGCCTAAAGCTAAGTTCGCCGAGCCTTAACTTCGCCTGGTGATAAGTTCGCTCAATGCTTAACTTCACTTAATGTTAACTTCGCTTAACACTAAGTTCGCTTACAGTAAGTTTGCTTAATGTTAAGTTCGCTTACAGTAAGTTCGCTTAATGTTAAGTTCGCTTGAGTTAGCAAATTAGAAAATAAATTAAAAACCTAATGAAAAACGTGTTAAGACAGTTAATGGAAATAAAATTTTTCCAAGCTGACCTGGCAGCTTGACCCCAGCCAGGGGCTCTGCCCCTTGGACCCTGCTAGGGGCTGCCAGGGGCGCTGCCCCCGGACCCCCGTTCGTTGTGGGTTATATAAAGATAGAAGTACAACATGAGTAGTAGTAGTTAATTGATACATGTAAATATTATACAGTTAGCTGTGCACAGTTCAAGAAGGGAATAACGATTAACGGAGAGCGTAACAGGATTCAGGGAGTTTCTAGCCCCATTTATGTGTTATGTTTTCGGGGCTGTGTGCATACTCAATATGTTTGTTAATACGCTTATCCTAAGAGATAAGTGTATGCCTTATGTGAATAATGTGAAATGTATGAATGATTGCTTGATGGTACGTGAACGATCTTCGGATATTGCACGTACTGTCAGGTTGTAACGCTATGTATAAGGTAAGTATGATATGTATGCTTATATGTATGAACGTGATAAAGTTAATAAAAGAAGGAAATGATGGTTGTATGGTTGTATGGTTACGAAAAGGGTACCGAGCCCTAATAATACTCGAGGTATGATGTATGGTTGTATGGTAACGAAGAGGGAATCAAACCCTACTAATATTCGAGGAAAGAGGGTACCGAGCCCTAATAATACTCGAGGAAAGAGGGTACCGAGCCCTAATAATACTCGAGGAAGGAGGGTACCGAGCCCTAATAATACTCGAGGAAGGAGGGTACCGAGCCCTAATAATACTCGAGGAATGTAGGGCGTAATGCTCTTTATAACGTAAGATATGAAAGCAAGTTAGTACAAAAGAAAGTATGAAAGTATGAAAGTAAGAAAGTATGAAAGTATGAATGAAAGAATATAAGTTTATGTGTATTGTATAATGTATGATTAACTAGAACTCACTTAGCGTAGCTGACTTTTAGTATGCACGCAGGTGAGTAGGATGAGGCAGCTCGCTTGAGGAGACACGTGGCACTGAATAAGAGGCTGGTATCGGAAGACTCAAGACGTTTAAGTCTAATGTTTTGTTTGTTTTGAAAGACAAGATGTTGTTTTAAGACAAGATGTGTTTTGTTAGGAAATGTTTTATGAAAGCTTTTATATTCCGCGAATGTTTTAATTAACTCTGATATTAGAACTGCGTTTATGAGTAAATCCAACGCGAAAGTAGGGCTACCGGTAACGGGGCCTTACAATGGTCAAAAACGATTTAATATGAATTGTCAAAAACGATTTAATATGAATTGTCAAATACTTAAATCGGTCGGAAATTTATTTAAGTTATAACTTATTCATTTGGTTTTTTTAACAAATAAGGAAAGTCAAAAAATATAAATTGTAATAATGGGATAATTAGGTTATTATTTTGGTCAAACCACAAATTAAGGAATGAGTTTACAAAAATGAAAAAAATTAAAAACATTAAAAAGGGTTGTTTATTCGGTTTTTAAAAAAATAAGAAATGTCAAACTCTACAAATTGTATTAATGAGATTTTTGAATGTGTATAAATCTAAAATTGTAGACTAATATAATATTGGAAATTATAATGAGATTTTAAATTAAACGAAATATTTGTCACTTAATTGGAAGTTGACAAAAACAATAAAATAATGATCATATTAATATAGGTAATTTAATGTATATTATAATTTTATAAATAAGGAACATACATGAATATTAAAAAATATATACATCAATATTAAAAAAATACATCTTATTAACTAATGTTCAATCATTGCAATTAGCTTATATGAGTCGGAACAATAACCTGAAATTATAAAGTCAAATATTAATAGTCATATTATGGAAGATTTTAATTATAATTTTATAACCGGAAAATTTGAATGGTCTTACCGGAAAAACAAAATAGTGATAATGACGATGGTATCTCCGATTTTTATTTAGAAGGTAAAATGAAATATTCCTTAAATTAATCGGGACAATAACCTGAAATAATTAAGTTTTGTTATAACATTGATATTATGAAAGATTTGAATTATAATTTATAACCGGAAAAATTAAATTGGCCTTACCGGAAAAAGAATAATAATAATGTCCATGGATTAAACTGATTTTTATTTAGAACCTAGAAGAACAACATGTAAAAGAAAAAAAACAGGAAAAATATAAAACTTCAAATAAATATAAAACAACCATTGTTATAGGCATAACACATGAACGGAAAAACTTACCGGAAAAACGTAAATACGTTGAAATATTAGCTTCATCGCCGTTTTTGATTTAGAACCTAAACTGATTTTAAAAAAATCAGTTAACAATGAAAAAAACGATAAAAAGGTTAGATCTAAAATAACCGGAATAAAATATGATGTTGCCGGAAAAAAATATAACTTTGCTGGAAAATCATATAACATTGTTGGTCATTAGAGTATAATATTATAACCTTACCGGAAAACGATTAATCTCGATCTACATTACAGGAATATAGAAGATGGTGGATGATGAAGTTAGTAAGCCGAGAGAGAGAGAGAGAGAGAGAGAGAGAGAGAGAGAGAGATTAAAATGATTATGATGGAAAAATCTTAAGGTTTAAATAAGTTTTTTTGGGTTTGTGGTTAATATGACACGTGGCACCATAATAGACATTCTTAGAATGGAAATATGGTGAGTTGGAGGCCTAGGTGGACAACCTAGTAGAAAGACATGTGAAAGAATTGTATTGATTTAATAGATTAGTAAGATAGGTTGGTCCCGACACAACTTATCTGGTTCATGCTTTGAACCTTTTGCTTTTATAAATCTTATAAGGGCCAATTAGTAATCTATATGTGATTAAAGATAAATCACTAACAAACTTTGTCAGTGGGTAATTATAATGGACTACGGACCTGATAAGACCATCCTCTGCAGAGGGGCTTTGTTGCTCATCCACGTCATCGTCACGTAAGAAACGGAGCATCGAAGCCTCTCTCCATAACGTTTCATTGTGCTTTAAAGTCTCTTTATTGTCCCCATTATATATATGAATATAAATGTATGTGTTTGTATGAGAGAGGGAGTGAAAAGTAGGGTGGCCCACCTCCATCCCCCATGTCACCCCTTCTTCCACCCAAACCCAAATTGCCCCTCCAAGACGCCCCTCGGCGGTGTTCCATGCCCAAATCCCTCTTTGCAGCCCACAGCTGAGGGCCTTAGAGTCTAGATGAGATTCTAAATAGTCGTTGTCGACGGGCACAAATTCCGATGAATAGTTTCCCGAAAATTTGTCACTAATTCTAAAAATATTATTTCTAACAAATTTCTTACATAATTTTTCAGAATTTTGTCCGTCAAAGACATTTTGCGACAGATGTTCCAGCGGTAGTCAGTTGGATGATGTGCTTATAGATACAACTTGAATATCAATTGTTATTAGATGAATAATTCACTTAATACCTTTATAGATACAACTTGAATATCAATTGTTTTTAGATGAATGGTATTAAGCGAATTATTCATCTAAAAACAATTGATATTCAAGTTGTATCTATAAGCACATCTTCTAACTGACTGCCAATGAAACATATGTTTTCTAAATACTCTTGGTTTTTAAACCTTCATGTTTTCTATATGTATATTTACATGAACCTCTTTATTTGGCGTAGCTTTGTTGGAATTGAGTTCTCGTAATTAAAATCGACCATATGTATGTATCTTAAAGCAGGTGTATATATGTAAGGCTTGTCGATCTTCTACTTGTGGCCATGGATCCTTCTTATGTGATATGTGTTTATGGTAACCTAGTGTGTGTCCATCAAGACTTCAACATGCACGAACCAGACTATGTAAAATAGGTTTCCTTTGTATAGGTTTCTCATGTTCTTAGAATATGTACACAATAAGAAACCTTTCGTTGGTGATACTCCAATAATAAAATATAAAGAATTCATCAGATTACTAATAACATCTTTATAGTTTTTATACCGTTCATAAATTAAGATAAATGAAATACATATTTAAAAGTTGAAGTACAAACTCTAATTTCAATGTGTTTTATCAATGTTTGATGTACATTTTTATAATAAAATAACTAGTTACAAAATTGATGAAATCGAATCCCGATTATAACTTTCACGTGATGTGTGATTTTTAACGTTTAATTTTATGAAATATAATAAACTTGATATATTTATTATATTTATATATCACACAAGTGTTTAATTTCGTGGGTCTAGTTACCTTTTTACCCTTCATGCAATCTCGATCACATTCAATCGGCCTATAAATAGACATTCTTGTTCCAACATTTAAATCACACAAACAAAATAAGAGCATTGAGCAAACAAAAAAAATCATGTTGAAGCCACAAATCAACCAATCTCACTCTCTTCAAAAACTACTACCACTCCATAAGCCCTTCATCAATGGTGGCACCACCAATCACTCCTCCTCCGCCTACTCGCCCGCCATCCTCCGCCAACACACATTCACCAAGAAGCATAACTCTACTCTAACTCGATCCACCTCAAGTGTCGGTAACATTAGAGCCGTAACGACTCCCCTTGTTACCAAGACCACTACCGTAATTGGTACCATCACCATCCAACCAGCCATTAGCTATGCCATTGGTGATTTACGTCCTAGTACATGGTCATTCCAGACGCTTTTTCAGGCGCGTGGGCGCGATTTTTCGGGCGCGTGGCCGCGAAATTTATGGTATCGTCCTTTCAACAGCTGTTGCCAGCTTGCTTTTTGCCACGTGTCATAGTTTCATTGCACCTTTGATTTCTCTCTCTTCCGCATTAAATTCATCGCATTAATTGCGATTAGTATATAAAGGGGGAGAGGGTTCTTTGTAATCCACACTTTCACTCTTCTCTTCATTTTCAAAACGATTTCCGGCGACTACTCATCTTTTCAGTCGAGCATTCCCTTGAAATCGTTTTCTTCTTTCATCTGCAAGATGACTTCACGTGATCTCGAGTCTACAGCCGATGACAAGAGTACTGCTGGCGAGTGCCAGTGTGCTCTGCCTGTCGATCTGTATCAGTACGTCGTCAGGAAGTTCATGCTCGAGTCTCTCGAGCCTGAGTTTCCTGATCCCCATCAGACGGTGTACGATGCCCCCAGAGGCAAGATCGGGGTATATGCTGCATTCTTTGTTAATGGGAATCTTAGGTTCCCATTGACAAAGTTTGTTTACCGTGTCCTTAAGAGGCACGGTGTGCACCTGACCGAGGTGCATCCGATGGCGATTGCCAAGGTTCGCCACTTCGAGTGGGTGTGCCGGATACTGGGCATTGAGCCCTTCGTCGACCGCCTGATGACCTTCTACTCCTGGAGGTGCATCCAGGGGTGGTACACGTTGATAACCCGGATTAAGGGTTTGAAGATTTGCGCAACCGAGCGCAGTCTTCGCTCGTGGAAGCGGTAGTTCTTCTACATCTCCGCTCGCGCCATCCCCCTTGCCATGAAATTCAAGAATGGGCAAGCACTTCCCAGCCTTCACGCCTCCAACTACCAGGAGGCGGAATGGTTTGCGAAGATATCCCGAGTCCAATCTCCGGTTTACCGGTTTGCGGAGTCCGGGATGGTGAAGTTGGGGATGAGCCGGGTGTGGAAGGATGCGGATGCGCGAAAGATCCCGATCGTCCTCGAATACGGTTCGAACTCTGTTCCTTACGGTATGCTTTGTTTCTTTTTGTTAGTTTAGAATTTCTTCTAATCTTTCCTGTTTATTTCAGAGGGGAACGACTTGCAGTTGCTCATGTACCTGCGGGAGGCTGACGGTCCCGCTCGGATGGGTACTCGCGCTCTAGACGAGAACGAGTTGCCCATCCTAGAACAAACGGCGGATCGGTTCGTGGAGGTCTATCCGCTAGGCCATGAGATCCTTAGCGCCAGGCGGCCAGGTAAGGCGCTATTCGACCCTCGACCCCTCAATGTTGAAACCTCTGCTGGAATTCCTCTAATCGTATGTTCTGATGAGGAATCCGCAGATGGTCCTCCGTTGGTGCGGAAGAAGAAGGCTGCCGGCGGGAAGGGGAAGGAGAAGGTGGCATCCACTGCCGATCCGGTGCCTCGGTCTGACTCGGAGACCGAGAGCGAAGAGGTGGCGGGGAATCCCGGTGGTGATAAGACCACCATTCCGGAGGCTGTGACAACTGTCACCGAAGAGCCCAGGATGACAATGGTGAGCGGCGTGAAGAGGCCGGCTCCATCGGGTTCATCCCCGCCCGTCCGTACTTTCAGGCTCAAGAAAACCCGTAAGTACAAATTTTACTTTTAACTTCATAGCTCTTATCATTAACACTTATCTTCTCTACGCAGGCGTGGATGTTGACGCATTCCAGGGTGGAGCGCAGATGAGTACCTCTCCGCCAATGACGGTAGGCTTGGTCAGCCTACCTGAGGTGACGACCCAGGCGCCTGCGCCTGCTTCCGCTGGTTCAGTTGCTCACTCCTTTGAGCCGACTGTTCCAGCTGTGATGACGTCACCGCCGGCCGTGAGTGCTATTTTTACCGCATCTTTCACCGAGCCGGCGGTTACTTTTGCTGCGGATTCCGCGGCCGCGACCGCGGCGGCTTCTACCATGCCTCCGTCATCGGCAACGACGGCCGAACCTTCAGGTATGCATGGGGCTTCTCGCCAATCTCTGCCTCCTTCCCATCTGCCTGACCTCTTGGATGGATTTCCGTTGGGTTCAGGTGATGGGTTTGGCGGCTATCGGCCTGTTATTGACCCTACAGGTGCGTAGGGTTCTTTTGGCCTATTTTATATATATATTTTTATCATCTTTTCCTAACTGCTTTATGTTTTTTGCAGTGTCGGATTCCAA
Source organism: Bidens hawaiensis (assembly GCF_021521415.1). Lineage (NCBI taxonomy): Eukaryota > Viridiplantae > Streptophyta > Magnoliopsida > Asterales > Asteraceae > Bidens > Bidens hawaiensis. The sequence continues at coordinate 350,682 of NW_027491139.1, forward strand.
TGAAGTGTATGTTCCACGATGGAACATTCGCCGAGGAACAACCCTTCGCACCCCTGTGGAGTGCGTGGAATGGGCTCGTCACGCTGCTCCCAGTGGTGCGTTGGGGGAAGCCATGGCTAGCTACCAGGAGGGTAGGCTAACCAATGAGCTTCGGGTTCTCCTGGCCCGGATGCAGCCGCGCGTCGAGCTGCTTTGTCGTGAAAACGACAAGTTAAAAGCCGCTCGCATTAAAGAAGTAGCTCAGGCGCGGGCTGTCCGGGAGGAGAACCAAAGGCTTTCCGCAGCTGCTGCGGAAAAGGAGAAGGCCTTCAAGGCCATCGAGGTTGAAGTTCAGGTCCGGCTCGAGGCCCGTTCCAAGGCTGCCCAAGCTGTTAATGAACAGATTCGGCTGGCTAAGGAAACTGCAAGGAACGCAACCGAGAGGGCCACCAAGGCTGAAGCTGTTGCTGAGCCTCTACGCGTGGAGAATGAAGAGCTTAAAGCCAAATTAGAGGCTCTCCAGCAGGCTCATGATGCCTTGGCGATGGAAGACGCCAAAAAGCTCCAGGAGATCTTGGACCAGAGGGGGGTGCTTGACCATACTGAGCGGAAGCTAAAGGGCGTCGAAGAGGCTGCGGCTAAAGAAGTGTTGCTTGCCAACCTCAACAAGAGTGAAGCCGAACGCGCCCGTAACGAAGCTCAAGCTGCCCTCCAAGAAGCTCTGGTTGCCAAGGAATGGCTTCTTCGAGAAGCGTTGTCTCAGGTATGCTTTTCATTTCTTTACGCTTTTCTTTGTAGATAGAAAAGGTTTTGATACTTGTATATTTTCTTGTAGGTTGTGCATCGGGTCTTCTCAGAGACGTCTTATGATGATGCTATGAGCGCAGCTCTCAACGCTTCTCACGAGGATGGGGAAAAGGCCGGCTTTCTGCTTGGTCTAGGGTTCGTTGAGAAAGGCATCCCGCCTTCCAACTTCCCTTTGTACAATGTTGATACTGAAGCTGTTTACGACCAAGCAGTGAATCAGTATGCCGCCTTCCCGCATCCGGTGGTGGAGAAGGTGAACCAAGTTGCTGCTGCTGATGATGGGCTAGCTATCCTTAAAGCTTTCCTTGAACTGCCACGCTCTACTGACGGTGCTGGTCCAAGTGGAAGTGGCCCTGAAGCCTGATCCTGAAGATCCCTTCCCACTGCTAGGATAGATTTAGCTTGTATAGATTTATTTTCTTGTAGGCGGGTAGTTACCCGGCCATTCTTGTAATGAATATTATGAAATATAAATCTTTGCGCGGGTAAGACCGCTACTTTCTCTGGATTCCTTGCTTTATAAACGTTATGACTTGCATACTTTAGTTTAAATTAGCAATTTTCCAAGTGTAGAATAAGTTAACCTTTGAATGTGGTAGATAATAGGTTGAAGTTTTGCTTCCTCTTTCGTGATTGTGCGGGTAGGACCGTCACTTGCACTTAGTAGGATGGCTAAACTTTTACCTACATCTGACCTGCGTGGAGGTTTTCCTCATCTTTTCTGAGGATAAGTTAACCTTTGAACGTGGTAGATAATAGGTGTGAAGTTTTGCTTCCTCTTTCGTGATTGTGCGGGTAGGACCGTCACTTGCACTTAGTAGGATGGCTAAACTTTACCTATATCTGACCTGCGTGTAGGTTTTCCTCATCCTTTTTTGAGGATAAGTTAACATTTGAACGTGGTAGATAATAGGTGTGAAGTTTTGCTTCCTCTTTCGTGATTGTGCGGGTAGGACCGTCACTTGCACTTAGTAGGATGGCTAAACTTTACCTATATCTGACCTGCGTGTAGGTTTTCCTCATCCTTTTTTGAGGATAAGTTAACCTTTTAACGTGGTAGATAATAGGTGTGAAGTTTTGCTTTCTCTTTCGTGATTGTGCGGGTAGGACCGTCACTTGCACTTAGTAGGATGGCTAAACTTTACCTATATCTGACCTGCGTGTAGGTTTTCCTCATCCTTTTTTGATGATAAGTTAACCTTTGAACGTGGTAGATAATAGGTGTGAAGTTTTGCTTCCTCTTTCGTGATTGTGCGGGTAGGACCGTCACTTGCACTTAGTAGGATGGCTAAACTTTACCTATATCTGACCTGCGTGTAGGTTTTCCTCATCCTTTTGTTAGAAATTCTGTTTTGAACCATTCGATGCGCGGTTGTCAATAGGTTAGTGTTCAGTTTCCTCTCATGATTCATGCGGATAGACCGGCACTTTCATTTAGTAGGATGACTGAACTTTTCCCCTTCAACTGACCTGCGTGAAGGTTTGCCGTTTTTTGGGTTTATGCGGGTTTTGCCGCCTTCCCCACGCAACGACTTTCCACGTAATTATGCGGTGAAAACCGGCATACCCGTGTTAAATAAATTAACCGTTCGACGCGCGGTTGTTAATAGGTTAGTGTTCAGTTTCCTCTCATGATTCATGCGGATAGACCGGCACTTTCATTTAGTAGGATGACTGAACTTTTCCCCTTTAACTGACCTGCGTGAAGGTCTGCCGTTTTTTGGGTTTATGCGGGTTTTGCCGCCTTCCCCATGCAACGACTTTCACACATGTATGCGGTGAAAACCGGCATCAGTGTTGATAGTTAAAAGTATAAATGTAAAATCATCAGCGTCGATGTTCTAAGGAGAATCATTTCCATTAGAAGTGGCTCTGGGCCTTTTCTTTACAAATTTGGAATTGATTTACATACAAACTGTGTAATTGAGCTCCCTTCCATGTTGTTGGGATGGGAGTGCCATCGAGCCGATACGCACCTGGTTCGGGATCTCGTTCTTTATGCAGCATGTAGTCTCCACATTGAAGCTGGAATTTTTATTCGTGTTTTCCCCAGCTGGGGTTCTACACGCATCAGCCTGCTCAGCGTTCATTACGCCACGAGGTGCGCGAGCGTCCCATCTCTGACAAATGCTTCGACCATGTCCTTTACGTCTATGCATTCTTCGGTGTTGTGGCCTTTTGTCCTGTGAAAGTCACAGTATTTGCTCCGATCAGCATTGTGACGATGTCGGATTATTTGAGGCTTTGGCCATGGGAGCTCCTCAGTAGCGAATATCTCGGTGATGCTTTTGGTGAGCGGCGTCCATCTGGAGTTCTTGTTTGACTGTACGTTATCCCTTCCGCCTAACCGATGCTGCAAGCCGGATGAGGTGTCAAAGTTTACCCTTGACTGCCAAATGCCTAGCTTCCGCTTTTTGTTTAATCGGGCGGTAAGAACGTTGTCTTCTCTTGTTTTCTGGGTGTAGAGGTTTGTGCTCTATGGGAGATCTCTACCCAGTTGCTTCTCCGTTTCTGCAAAGCGTTTAGCTGCTGTCATGATGGCATCCCATGTGGATGGCATGCCATCTTTACCCGTTAAGGTGCGGATGAGCTCTGGGTCGTTCGCGCCCTGAATAAAAGCAGCGCGAACAAGATCTTCGCTAATGTTACCCAGGCTTAGCTTCTTCGAATTGAAGCGAGTGATGAAGTCTAGCAAAGATTCATCTTTTTCTCGAATGCACTTGAGGATTGTCCATTGCTCCTCGGTATACTTTCGTTGTTGGCTGAAGTGTTGGCTAAACTTCTGTTGGAAGTCAGCCCAGTCGTAGATGTGGTTGACCGGTAGACGATCGAACCACGCTCTAGCAGCCCCGACAAGCGTCATTTGGAACATGTAACACCACGTGGGTTCCGTCCAACTACTGACGGTTGCCCCCGCTATGAATCTGTTCAAATGATCATCTGGGTCGGATATACCATCATATGTGCCTATGCTGGAAATTTGTTTGGCACTTTTTGGGGCAATTGCTTTTGCAATGTCCCTTGCAAATTTGGACGTTCCTGCATTTGCAACATTTGGTCTGAATGTTTTGGAGAAGTCACGTGGACTTCCACCTGTGTTTTTTGGTTTGAAGGCTTCTCCAAAATGCCTTCTCGGTTGGGAGTCCGTTTCCTTACGCTTCCCTTTTGCCCTATGGCGAGGGTTCGCGTCGGAGTCGGACTCCTCCGAGTCATCGTCCCAGTATTCTTCGAATTCGTCAGCTTGTTGGACGGAACGCAAGCGTTCGTCCAACACAGCTTGGAATTCCTTTTGACGTGCCTCCGCCCATGCCTTAACTTCATCGATTGTTTGGCGGGGGAGTCTTGTTCGTTTTTCTAACTGGGTATCGGTGATTCCCAGTGAGCGATTATTTACTGCACTTGCCCCAGCTTGGGTAACTGGGGTAGTGTTCGTAAAATTTACTTCACTTGCCCCGGCTTGGGTAACCGGGGTAGTGTTTGTAAAAACTGTGTAGCCGGTATTCCCCCCAGTAGCTGGGGTTGTGGTTACCGGAGTTTCTTTAACCATCTTTCCAGAAGTTTGAAAAAACTGGAGAAAAATGAAGTTCTAGCTTTGTCCCACGGATGGCGCCAATGAAGAAACACTAACCGAACCCCGGGCAGATTACGGGTAACCTGGGGGTTAGATAGCTGTTTCCCACGAGGGGTTAGACCCAAAAAAGATGGTTCTTCTGATAACCTGCAAAACAGACACCGTGAGCTTGTCACTGAGAAGGGGGGTTCCTCCTTGTGACCACCCTCCGGCGTGAGAATCAGACTAGATTGCTCTTTAAATATAAATGTATATTAAGAGATTGCTAGAGCAGATATCAGGTATAATATGATGATAATATGTTAAGATATGATGATCATACCATTTGTGGTATTTATAGCCGAAGGTAGGTTTCCAAGGAGGTGTGGCCGGCTGCAACAGTATTCCTGTTCCACCAACAGTGGCCTACGCACGTGCCCTGCTGGTAGTTGGTGGGTAGGCAGCGGCTGATAGTGACCAGGCCTGCTGTGTACTATTCCTTTTCCACCAACTGCCGGCTATGCACGTGGTATGGCAGTAGTTGGTGAGTAGGCAGCGGCTAATAGTGACATACAGTACAGGAGCATGCTGCTCGCCATACTGTTGTCAATAAGCTGTCGTATCTTTAGTCAGATCTTTTGCCCATACCTCGTCAGGTACAGTACAGAAGATCTTCCCTTATCGTACGGACTGGCTTATTTGGGCGGGAGTATTCCCCCTCTCGCCCTTGTGCGGGATTGTTCCGGGCTTTGCCCATTCCTTCAGGTGACACTGAGTGATTGAGAGCTAGGTGCCTTGTGCGTGTAGCCTTGCTGCGCGGGTGGCCTTCTCTGATGGCTTGTATCCGAAGCTGTGGGAACAGGCGGAGTCCTTCACCATTGGGAGACATTTCCTGCGGGAACAGCTTGCGTACTGCGCGTAAGGACGTCACGTCTCTGAGCATGGTGGGTCCTGCGGATCCAGTTGGTTTCTGCGCAGACGTCCCTCTTCAAGGTGAGTCTTGCGGGTCCAACTGGGCTCTGCTGGGACCTACCTCTTCAATAAGCCCTTCATCAATGGTGGCACCACCAATCACTCCTCCTCCGCCTACTCGCTCGCCATCCTCCGCCAACACACATTCACCAAGAAGCATAACTCTACTCTAACTCGATCCACCTCAAGTGTCGGTAACATTAGAGCCGTAACGACTCCCCTTGTTACCAAGACCACTACCGTAATTGGTACCATCACCATCCAACCATCCATTAGCTATGCCATTGGTGATTTACGTCCTAGTAGTCATTTTGCTACCATCTCGGATCTTAAAGACGGGTCTTTCTCGTTGGAGCTCGTTTCTAATCATCTTGATCGTACGTATATATACCCATTTTTATTTATATAATTCAATGTATCAGGTTTAAAGTTACTTTATTTGTCTCATAAAGTGTTCATATTTACTTTTTTTATTTGTCTAATTACAAATGTCCACTTTTAAAATTAATTAGTCAATTTTCAAGTTTACCCATAAACACACACAACTGTCATTAATAAATAATATTGATGAACCTAATTTTCAATGATATTATTGTTATTTGGTAAGCAAAAAAAAATAATCATTCAATCTACAATCTACCTTAAACTTTGTGTTTTCAAACTATGACACTTTTAATGGGACGGAGGTAGTATTAATTTTTCATTACTTGTTATAGTGCAAGGAAACCGGAAGACGTTACCGGCGCCCGCGACATAAGAAAAATCGGATTCTAGCATTAATAAGTACACATATACATGCAGCTTTGAGGTCCCTGAAAGTTTTGGGGAAATAGGAGCTATGTGGAAAGTGAGTATGATAAAAAAAATGTTCTTTGAGACCATTGCTCTTGATAACGGTATTACTTTCACATGTGAATCTTGGATCCAGCCCAAAGCTGATGTCCCCGGGAAGAAAAGAATCCTTTTCACCGATAAGGTCCACTCTTTACTTATCTATATACTGTATTAATGTCAGAGTTGGTTAACAAATGTGCAGGTGTAAATCAAAATAAGATTTTAGGATCTTTTTATGATAATTGTTAAGAAAAAAAACTTTCTTACTACAAGTTTTTCCAGACCACACAAATACATTATTTTAAAGGTACTTTACTCATTATATATAATGTTTTTTTTACTTAGAACTTTAATAAAGTGTTAGCCTAAAGACCTTATTTTGGTCTATACCTTGTTTTTGCTGGCACACGAATCGGCCCGGTTAATAGTTTATAATCTAAATTGATATGTTGTGACTTAGGGTATGTTTGTCAGGAAGTTTTTAGGAGCTTCAAACTTTTAAGAAAAAGCCCACACTCAATTAAAAACTTTGTTTGGTTCAAGCAACTTGAAGCTTTTAGGCCAGGAAAAAAACTTAAAACTTCTACTAGTAGCGTTTAGAAAGAGTTATAAGCTTTTAGTATTTTAATTTACTTAAAAAACTTTCCAAAATAAATACATTTACTATTATTGTTTTTAGTTATGCCAATTTTAGTAATTCTATATATTTTATTAAAAAATTCAGCTACTCTGTCAAACATTTAAATTCTAAATATATCTAAAAAGCTACAGCTACCAGCTACAATTTTCAGTCACCAGCTAGCAACTTCCAACTATAGTTAATAGCTAGTTTTGCCAAACATACCTTAATGAAAGTTTTACTACTCAATTCTATAGTTAAAAAGAAACAAAGTTTAGCACAATATAACTGTGAGGACCAAAAAGGGAGAAAAAAAAAACGTTTTCTTTGTTCCCGCCAATTGTTCTAATTTGATGGTTGGTTTGTTTGTGTAGTCTTACCTTCCATCGGAAACGCCCGAGGCACTGAAGTCTTTAAGAGCGGAAGATCTGGAGTCTCTACGAGGCAACGGAGAAGGAGAGCGTCAACCGCACGACAGGATTTACGATTATGATGTTTATGACGATCTAGGAGATCCAGACACGTATGTATCCGACGATCAAGGAGATCCAGTAACGAAGTTAAGTTTAGCACGGCCGGTGCTTGGAGGCGAGAAACATCCTTACCCTAGGCGGTGCCGTACTGGTCGCCCTATGTCCCCTATAAGTACAATTTAGTTCACCAACACATTATCGAAAACAATCACATCATATAACATTCACGAACACAATAGAGCGAACATGGCCTTTGTTCGTAATAGACTTATATGTAGCATGTATTTATTTCCATATATCTAGTATTATTGTTGATATATTGAAATGAATGATTTCAATAATAATAATAATAATACTAGATATGGAAATAAATACATGCTACATATACGTCTATTAGTTCGTGTTTGTTCATTTAGTTAATCAATCGCACAAAATTACTTGTTCATGCTCGTTCATTTAATAAACGAACGAACATAAACAAACTTCTTGACGAACAGTTCACGAATGAATTAATATAAGCATTTTGAAATTGCAGATCCGATGGCGGAGAGCAGACCTCCACATACCCCGTTCTATGTACCATGGGATGAAGATTTTTCAGAGATAAAGGATTTACAGTTTGGAGCAACGTTTTTGTTCAATGTGCTCCATGAACTCATACCGGCTTTAGATGCAAAATACACAGACAAAGACAAGGGATTTCCATTATTCACAGACATAGAATTGCTCTATAACCAAGGTGTTGATGTTCCTTCCACTGATAATGGCATTGCAACGCGTATTCCTAAACTTGTAAAAGCGGTTGATGCTGCACATGCGGTTATCCAGTTTCCGACCCCTGAAACTATTGACAGTAAGCATTTATTCTTTTTGCATCCTCATGGTTTATTTGTGTAAGTTTTGCTTGTGTAACAATTATGGCTTTAATCACAGGGGACACGTTTTCTTGGTTTCGTGATGAGGAGTTTTGCAGACAAATGCTTGCTGGTCTCAACCCGTATGCCATACAGTTGGTCACGGTATGTTCATGTTAAAGATTAATCTCACTGTTAGGATAAATGATAGATCACATTTTAACTAAGATTATATTACTAGGAATGGCCGTTGATGAGTAAACTGGATCCTGAAATATACGGACCGCCTGAATCAGCAATCACTAAGGAGATTGTACAGAAAGAGATCGGTGGTGTCATGACTTTCGATGAGGTAATGCAACATAATGTGTATTACTGTATTAAGGTTATAAAGTGTTATCAAATTAAATATATTCTAATTATGCACTTGTAGGCTTTAGCACAAAAGAAACTGTTCATGTTGGATTACCATGATTTGCTCTTACCTTATGTGAATAAAACACGAGAGCTTAAAGGGACAACACTTTATGGTTCGAGAACTCTAATGTTCCTTACGCCTGAAGGAACATTACGCCCACTAGCCATTGAGTTGACTCGCCCACCGTTTGGTGAGATACCACTGTGGAATCATGTGTATACTCCCACTTGGAATGCTACTGGTGCCTGGCTATGGAAGCTAGCCAAGGCTCAAGTTCTTTCCCAAGATTCGGCTTATCATGAGCTTGTTAGCCATTGGTTGGTTCTTTATTTTCTATAGCAATTTACATGTTTATGATATTATGCATATGTTGGAGTTGAACATTGTTTTTGGTGTTCTTTACTATGCAGGCTAAGAACACATTGTGTTACAGAGCCTTATATAATTGCTACCAACCGCCATCTCAGCCAAATGCACCCTATTAAACGACTACTTCTCCCTCATTTCCATTACACTATGCAAATCAATTCTCTAGCTCGATTAGCTCTCATTAACGCTGGTGGTGTCATCGAGTCAACATTTTCTCCTGGAAGATATTGTATGCAAATTTGCTCTGATGCATATGATCAGCTATGGCGATTTGATCATGAGGCACTTCCGGCTGACTTAATTAGCAGGTACCCTTAATAAAAATAATAATGAAGTTAGTAGTTATATGAAATTAATAATATTGTATGGTATTGTTAAGGGGTATGGCGGTTGAAGATGAAAGCGCACCGCATGGTGTAAAACTAACGATCGAGGATTACCCTTTTGCAAATGATGGTTTACTTATTTATGATGCCATCAAACAATGGGCTACTTCGTATGTCAACTACTACTACCCAGATCAGATCTTGTGGCATCTGATATAGAGCTTCAAGCATGGTGGAATGAAATCCGTACAGTCGGTCACGCAGACAAAAAAGATGAAACATGGTGGCCACAGCTTGAAACCGGTGATGTTTAGTTGGAATCGTTTCAACCATGATGTGGGTGGCTTCTGGTCATCATTCATAGGTCAACTTTGGTCAATACGACTTTGCTGGTTACTTCCCGAACAGGCCAAGTATTGCAAGAACCAAAATGCCTAACGAGGACCCCACAGAAGACGAATGGGAGTCGTTTATAAAGCGGCCTGAAGATGTGTTGTTGAATTGTTTCCCGTCCCAAATTCAAGCTACTAAAGTGATGGCGGTTTTGGATGTTTTATCAAGTCATTCACCGGATGAGGAGTATATTGGTGGGACCATTGAGCCGGCGTGGGAGGCGGTACCGGCTATAAAGGTGGCCTTTGAGGAGTTTCATAGAAAGCTAAGCGAGCTGGAAAGTATTATAGACTCTAGAAACCGTGATCCGCTTTTGTTGAACCGAAGTGGTGCAGGGTTGGTTCCGTACCAACTTATGAAGCCGTATTCTGGTAAAGGTGTGACCGGGAAAGGTGTTCCAAACAGCATATCCATCTAGTTGGTTTGGTGGAGTAATGGTTTGTGTGATAATAAGGTCATAATCCATGGTATTGTTGTGTTTTATTTTAATATGGAATAAGTTCATTTTGTGTCTTGTTTTTTTAATAACTAACCACTGTTGTTTATAACAAGCAATTATAGCTTTATAGAAAACAATTAAAAAAACATTTATTTATTTTTTCACTCTATTGTGTCCAATGTAAGCTAGAGGATGGTGATAACTTCAACACATAGGATTAACATTGTTTTACTATATAGTTGCTATCAAGACAAGTCGTAGCAGGTCAGGCAACCATCAACACAGCTATGATGGGCTGGGCCACAAAAGGTACATTAAGTTGGTCCTCATCACTAGCAGGCCCTACAGCCCACTGGCATGGACCACAGTTGAGTATGAAATCTCAACAACACTAACCATTACTCACCTAAACAATAACCTCTATCACCATATATTTTAAGCTTATGTAACTCTTGAATTTAAGCATGCATTTTCATTTTTCACCAAACATTAAAATATAACACACAAATTCAATAGTAACTATTTTTTGAACCTATTTGCACAAGCACAAGCACAAGCTACGTTTTACCTGATATCATGATACTTAGCTAATAAATAAAAAGACCATTTTCCGAAACGTCCATTCAAATCAGATTTCATATCCAACAGGTTCGACTAGAGCGAAGATCATACTCAAATTCACAAGATATTTGGAAAAGGAAAACACTAAACAAGATAACGGGGTATTCTCATTGGTCCCAAGAACATATAAACCGACACATAGAATACGACCCGGAGCAAGAAACATACACTTAATGTTTAGTCAACTTAAAAGCCTCCTAAAATCAAACCGACAACATGACATCAACAAAACATGACTAAAAACCGACGATAGACTTAAAACAAGGGGCAAACACGTCATTTCTCACGTGCACTCAACACCAACTTCAGCCGCTCGATGAGGCTTGTTCTTCCTCCTACTCCCAACATGACGAAAACCATTAGTTCGGGTTCCATTTGGGCTCTCCTCTTTTACCAAACTACCCTTCTTCTTTCCTTCCTTGTCTCTCTTCCTCTTACTCCCATTCAAATCAGAACTTGCATTATCTTCTTCATCATCTTCATCATAATCATCATCTTCCTCAATCTTCTCAACATCTTCATCCATTAATGGCTTGTGGGGCCTACCCCTTCTTTTGTGAGCAAGGGTCTTATCATCTTCTCCACTTGCAGGATCACCATTGTTGTCTGTTAAACTCAACTTTTTACCTTTTCCTCTACCCCTACCCATTCTTGAAAACCAATCAAGAAACTTATAAAACTAGCTACAAAATCTGTTTCATATTCAAGAAAACTGTTAGTTTGAATGATTTGAACTAGCAAGAATCCTAAAGATGAAAACTTGTTTGAATCAAACCCCTAGAAACCACACAAAGATGCATAAATCATAGATCCAAGAAACAAGATTTTGATAAAAACATGTTTAAGCAGAAAATAATAATCATGAATGATGAAACACAATATTATTAAGAAGAAAGTAACTAACCATGTGATGTTGAAAGCAGTGAACTTGTTAAAGCATTCTTTTTTAATATTATTCAAGAACAAGAAACAGGAAACTAGATCTAAGAAAGATGTGTTATAATGTGATGAAGAAAGATGAGATATGGAATAAGAAGATATGTGTGGTTTGATTGGTTAATGAATGGGTAGTTTGGTAGTTAAGTCCAAATCCAAAGACAAGGTCCAGGGGTAGATTTGGTAAATCTTGGAAAAAGTAGTTTATCTTCTTTTCTATTCTTTTCTTTTTGAACAATTTTCTTCACTCAGTAACTCAGTTTTTTCAAGTTTAACATTAAAATCACTCTAAAATTGTTACCTTTAAATTCACTCAAATTTTACAAATGTTGTGACTTTATTTTTATAAATGACAAAAATTTTATAACTAAATGGAAAGTTAATTTTAATTTGACTTCAACCGAACAATATATATTGTAAAACATGGTTACTGTTTAGTGAATTTTTCGTTATTACCTCCTACTTAAAGTCACTAAAAAAAACTAAATATGTGTTCATTTAGATTATTTGAAACATGTTAATAGTTTATATAATGTCAAGATTTATTATTCATTAAACTTTTAAAGTTAAATGAAGAACAATATGTTTCTCCTTATATATTTGTGACGAAAATGACTTGACAATTGTAGTTTAAAACCATACCACCAAATACCAACACATATGATAAAACAAACAAAGCATGATATAGAAAATATTTATGGCAAATCTGATTGTCATTATGTTGTATAATGAAATTGTGTTGATATGAATTAGTCACATTTATATAAGGCCAGAAATGATACCCTTAAAATGAAGGTAACTGCTTATAGTACACCAAATCTACTAGCCACTTTTTTCCTTTTTCTTTTTGCATATATTCAAAGGTATTGAGATAATGTACTAGAATTTAACATTTATTGTAGATCAATTGCAAAATGCATTAGTACACTAAAATAACAAGTTAGAACTAATGGTTTAGCTTAGAGTGATTTAGGTCATGTGTCCCTATAAAAAAGGACTTAATTATCCTATTTGATTGGGGCTAGTTCTCTGACTTAATCCTTGTTGAGTTGGTAGTGAGTTAGTGGCAGATTAATAGAAGAGTAATAAAAAGTATATTTCTAGAAATTTTTGATAAAACTCTTTGTTTTTCTTGTGACAAATGGTTTACAAGATATTTTCACACTGGTTTCACTATCTAGAGATTGTCCATACTCTCAACATCATTGTGTCCATACTTTTTATGTATAAGTAAAACATCACACATCTGATTTGCTACTTTCATTGACACTTTCTTTAAATTGGTGACGTTAGCGACTTAGCGACACCTTTCTTGATGTTGGAAAGACAGATTAATGCATTTGCATAACATGTATACAATTACTATACAAAATATCATGTTGACTATCATGTTGACAATCTCTCTTTCTAATCTGGTGGTTAAACCATTATTCCATAAACCGATCCTTCAAAGATAGAGAAAGCACAACCGATCCTTCAAAGATAGAGAAAGCACAAGAGATGTCTTGCCATCCCAAGAACGAATTTTTTTATTCAGTTCTTTTTCTAATACACAAGGTATGTCTTGTACCGTTGGTCCGCATCTTGACACATACATTACGTATCATTATTGATTTGCATTATATTTCTTTTTCTTTAAAAAAATATATATCTTTTTTTAAACCATCTTTTCTTAAATCATTGTCACTTGTACCTCAAGCAATGAATGAGATGCATAGCTTGTCCATTTCTACGCTTTAGATACTCTTGGCTTAAAGTTATGTCTGGTATGGAGTGAGTGGTTATGTCCTAGGCAGACTGGAAGATGGTTCAGAAGTTGTGAAGAAACACTAACCGGACCCCGGGCAGATTACTGGTAACCTGGGGGTTGGATAGCTGTTTCCCACGAGGGGTTAGACCCTTGGAAGATTGTTCTTCTGATAACCTGCAAAACAGACACCGTGAGCTCGTCACTGAGAAGGGGGGGGGGGGGTTCCTCCTTGTGACCACCCTCCGGCGTGAGAATCAGACTAGATTGCTCTTTAAATATAAAAGTATATTAAGAGATTGCTAGAGCAGATATCAGGTATATTATGATGATAATATGATAATGTAATGTTATTGGATAATACCAGATAAGATCAGATGGTCATACCATTTGGGGTATTTATAGCCGAAGGTAGGTTTCCAAGGAGGTATGGCCGGCTGCAACAGTGTTCCTGTTCACCAACAGTAGCCTACGCACGTGCCCTGCTGGTAGTTGGTGGGTAGGCAGTGGCTGATAGTGACCAGGCCTGCTGCACACTATTCCCTTTCCACCAACTGCCGGCTACGCACGTGGTATGACAGTAGTTGGTGAGTAGGCAGCGGCTAATAGTGATACAGTACAGGAGCATGCTGCTCGCCATACTGTATCAGTGAGCTGTCGTATCTCTGATCAGATCTTTCGCCCATACCTCGTCAGGTATAGTAAAAGATCCTTCAGTATACGGACTGGCTTGGCGGGAGTATTCCCCCTCCCGCCTCTGTGCGGGATTGCTCCCGGCTTGGCTCATTCCTTCAGGTGACACTGAAGGATCGAGAGCTAAGTGCCTTGTGCGTGTAGCCATGCTGCGCGGGTGGCCTTCCCTAATGGCTTGTATCCGAGGCTGCGGGAACAGGCGGAGTCCTTCACCATTGGGAGGCATTTCCTGCGGGACCAGCTTGCGTACTGCGCGTAAGGACGTCACGTCTCTGAGCATGGTTGGTCCTGCGGGTGCAGTTGGTCTCTGCGCAGACGTCCCTGTTTAAGGTGAGTCTTGCGGGTCCAACTGGGCTCTGCTGGGACCTACCTCTTCAAGTCCCCCCAGTCCAATGTTCTTCTCATGCGTGTTTAATAAAGTGAGGTGAACTTTTGGACTTAAGCAAAGGGTTTTGAAAAGGGTTTTGTAAGGTTTTCCATGGGGATTCTTTCCGCGGAAGTCCTTGTCACTTGCAGAAATGCCCGAGTTTCCTGCTTGATCTTTGGGTATGATGCGGGTAGGTCTGTAACCTCCTCGCAAGTCAGGAGCATTGAGTTCCAGTTGTATGGATTTTCCATGAGGTTTTGGTAGGTATGAACATAGTGATCAATTATGTTTAGACCACCAATTCCGTCCTGGAGCTTCAAACAACGTAGTTCTCGACGTTCCTGTTATGCGGGGATGTTATTTCCGTTTCCGCAAGCATTGCCCAGAAGATCCTTGGTTTCAATTCTCAGCGGAGCGCTAGGTATGTGAAGGGTTTTGTCTTAACACTGTACCTGCGCTCGTCTTACGGTTACTTTACTTCCAAGGTATTCCTGGCGTCAATTCCCTGCGGGTGCTAGGTATGTGAAGGGTTTTGCCTTAACATTGTACCCGCAGCCGTCTTATAGTTACTTGATTGCCGAGGTACTTGGCTTCAATTCCCTGCGGGTGCTAGGTATGTGAAGGGTTTTGCCTTAACACTGTACCCGCATCCGTCTTACGGTTACTTGTTCAAGGTTTACTTGGCTTCAATTCCCTGCGGGTGCTAGGTATGTGAAGGGTTTTGCCTTAACACTGTACCCGCATCCGTCTTATGGTTACTTGTTTGCCAAGGGGTAAGGGGTTTTTTCCCGCTTATTATTTTTTAATATTTTCGAATTTTGAATTTTGAAATTCAAAAGGTTGGTAAGGATAAGAATAATCCAAACATCTGAAACGTCGTGCGACAGTTTCTTCTGACTGTGTCAGGACGTGCAGGAAGTTATGGTGACGTGACAGAACATGGTCATTCCAGTCGCTTTTTCAGGCGCGTGGGCGTGATTTTTCGGGCGCGTGGCCGCGAAATTACTGGCACACGTCCTTTCAACAGCTGTTGCCAGCCTGCTTTTTGCCACGTGTCATAGTTTCATTGCACCTTTGATTTCTCTCTCCTCCGCATTAAATTCACCGCATTAATTGCGATTACTATATAAAGGGGAAGAAGGTTATTTGCAATTCACACTTTCACCTTTCTTCTTCTTCTTCTTAGTGATTTCCGGCAAATACTCCCCTTTTTCAGGCAAGCATTTTCCCGAAATCACTTCTCTTTCTGCAAAAATGTCTTCTCATGATGCCGACGATCAGAAGACTGCTGGTGAGTGCCAGTGTTCTCTTCCTGTCGATCTGTACCAGTATATCGTCAGGAAGTTCATGCTCGAGTCTCTCGAGCCTGAGTTTCCTGAACCCCACCATACTGTGTACGATGCCCCCAGTGGCAAGATCGGGGTTTATGCTGCATTCTTTGTCTACGGGAACCTTAGGTTCCCGTTGACAAAGTTTGTGTACCGTGTCCTTGAGAGGCACGGCGTTCATTTGACCGAGCTGCACCCCATGGCGATCGCCAAGATTCGTCATTTTGAGTGGGTGTGCCGGATTCTGGGCATCGAGCCCCATGTGGACCGCCTGATGACCTTCTACACTTGGAGGTGCATCCAGGGGTGGTACAGTCTTACAACCCGGATTAAGGGTTTAAAGATTTGTACCACCGAGCGGAGTCTTCGCTCGTGGAGAAGAGAGTTCTTCTTCATATCCGCTCGCGCCATCCCCATTGCTATGAAGTTCAAGAACGGCCAGGCACTTCAGAGCCTTCACGCCCCCAACTACGAGGAGGCGGAATGGTTCTCGAAGATATCCCGGGTCCAATCCCCGGTTTTCCGTTTTCCGGAGTCAGCGATGGTAATGCTGGGGATGAGCCGAGTGTGGAAGGCGGCGAATGCGCAGAAGGTTCCGATCGTCCTTGAATATGGTTCGAACTCTGTCCCTTATGGTATGTCTTGTTTCTTTTTGTTGATTTTGACTTTTTTCTAACTTTCCTGTTTATTTCAGAGGGGAACGACCTACAGTCGCTCCTGAATCCGCGGGAGGAAGATGGTCCCGCACGGATGGGTACTCGTGCTCTGGATGAGAACGAGTTGCCCATCCTAGAGCAAACTGCGAGTCGGTTCGTGGAGGTTTACCCGCCGGGCCAAGAGATCCTGAGCCACCGACGGCCAGGTAAGCCTATCTTCTACCCTGAACCCCTCAATGCTGTGCCTGCTGCTGGAGTTCTTGACATTTCTTCTTCTGAGGAATCCGCAGAAGGTCCTCCGTTGGTGCGCAAGAAAAAGGCTGTTGCCGGTGTGAAGGGGAAGGAGAAGGCCTCAACAGCTGATCCGGTGGTTCTATCTGACTCGGGGTCAGATAGTGAAGAGGTGGCGGGGAAGCCCGGTGGTGAGAAGACCACTGCTCCGGAGGCTACGACCGTTACCTCCGGAGAATCAACGAAGACGACGGTGGCCGGTACCAAGAGACCGGCTCCATCGGGTTCCTCCCCGCCCGTCCGTACGTTCAAGGTCAAGAGAACCCGTAAGTATAATCAAAATGCCTTCGTAGATGTCACTTTATAAATTTATCTAACACTCTTTATGCAGGCGTGGATGTTGACGCATTCCGGGGTGAGCCGCAGGGGAGTATCTCCCCGCCAATGACGGTAGGCTCGGTCAGCCTTCCTGAGGCGTCGACCCAGGCGCCTACGCCTGCATCCGCTGGTCCAGTTCATTCCTTCGAGCCAACTGTTCCGGCCGTGATGACGTCACCACCGGCCGTGAGTGCGATTTTTACAGCATCCTTCACGGAACCGGCGGTTACTGCTGCTGCTAAGGAGGCGGCGACTGCGGCGGCGACAACGGTGACCACGGCGGCTGCCACCATGCCCGCGCCATCGGTACCGACAGCCGGACCATCAGGTACGCGCAGGGCTTCCCGCCGATCTTTGCCACATTCCCATCTGCCTGACCTGTTGGATGGATTTCCTTTAGGTTCAGGTGATGGGTTTGGCGGATATCGGCCTGCCATTGACCCTACAGGTGCGTAGGGTTCTTTTTCCTTGTATTTTTTTTTATCATCTTTTCCTTACTGTCTTTGTTTCTTTTGCAGTGTCGGATTCCAATGAAGTGTATGTTCCACGATGGAACATCCGCCGAGGAACAACCCTTCGCACCCCTGGGGAGTGCGTGGACTGGGCTCGCCACGCTGCTCCTCATGGTGCGTTGGGGGAAGCCATGGCTAGCTACCAGGAGGGTAGGCTAACCAATGAGCTTCGGGTTCTCCAGGCCCGGATGCAGCCCCGCGTCGAGCTGCTTTGTCGTGAAAACGACAAGTTAAAAGCAGCTCACGCCAAGCAAATATCTGAAACGCGGGCTCTGCGGGAGGAGAACCAACTGTTGGCCGCGGCTGCTGCCAACAAAGAGAAGGCCTTCAAGGCCCTCGAGGTTGAAGTTCAGGCGCGACTCGAGGCCCGCTCTAAGGCTGCCCAAGCTGTTAATGAACAGCTTCGGCTAGCTAAGGAGACTGCGCGAAACGCAACCGAGAGGGCTGCCAAGGCTGAAGCTGTTGCTGAGCCTCTTCGCGAAGAGAATGAGCAGCTTAAATGCAAATTAAAGGCTCTTCAGCATGCTCATGACGCCTTGGCAATGGAAGATGCCAAGAAGCTGCAGGAGATTCTTGACCAGAGGGGGGTGCTTGACCAAACCGAGCGGAAGCTTAAGGGCGTCGAAGAGGCTGCCGCAAAGGAAGTATTACTTGCCAATCTGAACCGAAGCGAAGCCGAACGCGCCCGTGATGAAGTGCAAGCTACCCTCCAATGGCTACTTCGAGAAGCGTTGCCTCAGGTACTTTTAAC
Source organism: Bidens hawaiensis (assembly GCF_021521415.1). NCBI lineage: Eukaryota > Viridiplantae > Streptophyta > Magnoliopsida > Asterales > Asteraceae > Bidens > Bidens hawaiensis. The sequence goes on from NW_027491139.1 coordinate 368,935, forward strand.
TGTCTTCACGCTTTCTTTTGTAAGAAAAGGTTCTAATACTTGTATTTTTTTTTTTTTTTTTTTTTTTTCTGTAGGTTGTGCGTCGGGTCTTTTCGGAGACCTCTTACGATGATGCAATGACCGCAGCCCTCAACGCTTCTCATGAGGATGGGGAAAAGGCCGGCTTCATGCTTGGTCTAGGGTTTGTTGAGAAAGGCGTCCCGCCTTCCAACTTCCCTTTGTTCGATGTGGATACCGAAACCATTTATGACCAAGCATTGAACCAATACGCCGCCTTCCCGCATCCAGTGGTGGAGAAGGTGGACGAAGTAGCTGCTGCTGATGATGGGTTAGCTGTCCTCAAAGCGTTCCTCGAACCACCCCGTTCTTCTGACGGAGCGGGTCCAAGTGGAAGCGGCCCTGAAGCTTGATCTTGAAGATCCCTGCTTAGACTTGTATAGTTTTTTCTTTTAGGCGGGTAGTTACCCAGCCATTCTTGTAATAGATTGTGATACTAATCTTTTTGCGTATAAGATTGTTATTTCCTTCCTTGGGTTCCTTGCTTTATAAACTTATGACTTGCATACTTAGTTTGAATTAGCAATTTTCCAAGTGTTTAGAATAAGAACCTTTGAACGTGGTTGATGATGGGTTAAAGTTTCGCCTCCTCCTTCATGATTGTGCGGGTAAAACCATCACTTGCACTTGGTAGGATGGCTAATCTTTAACCTCTATCTGACCTGCGTGTAGGTTTTTCTTTTTCGAAATTTCTAAGGCATTAAGTTAAACCTTTGAACGTGGTTGATAATAGGTAAGTTTTGCTTCCTCTTTCGTGATTGTGCGGGTAGAACCGTCACTTGCACTTAGTAGGATGGCAAAACTTTACCCTTATCTGACCTGCGTGTAGGTTTTCCTCACCTTTTGAGGATAAGTTAACCTTTGAACGTGGTTGATAATAGGTAAGTTTTGCTTCCTCTTTCGTGATTGTGCGGGTAGAACCGTCACTTGCACTTAGTAGGATGGCAAAACTTTACCCTTATCTGACCTGCGTGTAGGTTTTCCTCACCTTTTGAGGATAAGTTAACCTTTGAACGTGGTTGATAATAGGTAAGTTTTGCTTCCTCTTTCGTGATTGTGCGGGTAGAACCGTCACTTGCACTTAGTAGGATGGCAAAACTTTACCCTTATCTGACCTGCGTGTAGGTTTTCCTCATCCTTTTTAGGATTTTTGTTTTGAACCGTTCGACGCGCAATTGTCAATAGGTTAGTGCAGTTTCCTTTAATGATTCGTGCGGATAAACCGGCACTTTCATTTAATGGGATAATTGAACTTCCCTTCAACTGACATGCGTGAAGGTTTGCAACGTTATTGGGTTCGTGCGGGTAGGACCGCCTTCCCACGCAACGACTTCACGTAATGTGAATGCCGTTACCAGTAGAGGTGCACAAATCGGTTTTTTTGAAAAAACCGGTTCGGTTAATAACCGGACCGGTTATTAACCGGTTTTTGTCAATGAAAACTCAAACCGGCCAAACCGGTTTGGACCGGTTTAGAAACCGGTTAGAACCGGTTATTAAACCGGTTTTTTTACAACCGGTTTTTAATAACCGGTCTAACCGGTTAACCGGTTTTTTTTTTTTTTTTTTTTTTTTTTTTTTTTTTTTTTTTTTTTTTTTGCTTTAGGGTTTAGGGTTTAGGGTTTCGTTGTTAGCATTCTTTGCTTGGAAGATTAAAAACACATAACTTTCATTTATAGCTTTTACATTAAAAATACAAACATTAAATCGTTATCGCATATTCGTAACTCAAAAATACAAACATTAAAGAATGCTTAGACACGATTACATTAACAAGTTGATGTTTGTTACTCATTTTCTTCGCTACCCGATCCCGAGCTATTCCTTAGGTAATCGTCGTACGCGGCTTCTTCATCGGTCATTGGTTGAGTGTGTCCTTGATTGACCTCGTCTTCATACAAGGCCGCCTCATACTCCATTTCCCCCTCGAGTGAGCGTTGATGTTGTGCCCTATCTAAAGAGTCCAAGTAATCCTTGTAGCAAATCGACATCTCTACAGCTGGTGGAGTGAGTCGAGTCCTCCTAATCGATATAACCCTGCCAGAAACAGAAAAAGCAGACTCCGAAGCTACCGTGGAAGCTTGGACCGTTAGTAAATCTTTGGCCATGGCGGCGAGGATCGGAAACTCATCCTCCTTACCTCTCCACCAAGCCAGCATATCAAGACTTCTAAATTCATCCGGAGTCATGTGTTTCACAAAGTTGGTACCACCATACCTTCCAAGTTCACTGCTTGGGGTGTTTACCCTTTGACGTTTACCGGCGTCTTCCCAAATCATGTAGTACATCCCCATTTCAAGGTCGGTTTGGGATTGGGATTGGGCAACAGCTCTTAACGAGTCATGAATTTGGGAAGACGACCCGTGTTTTGTAAGGTAAACATCATACATGTTTGCCAAGGTGGTGTTGAAAGCATTCTTTAAAGTTTGGTTATAATGGGGGTTTTGATCGTCGTTTAACTCTAGCTCATCACAAATTTTTTCTATTAAAGCTTCAACACCACCAACATTGATGCAAGGGTTTAACGCAGCCGCACAGGTCAAAACAGCGGGTAGTTGTTGAAAATATTTTCTAAATTTTTCTTTCATTTTTGCACCCATATCAAAATAAGGTGCACCCCTACAATGAATTTCAGTCAACTTTGTGCACATGACAGCAATTTTTGGTAAAGCAATGGGGCTTGTTGGATAGTAAACCCCGGATAAACTAGTTGTGCAAGATTTAAAAATTTGAAGAACCTCCGTAACGATCTCAATCAATAACCAGTTTCTAGGATCGTACGGTGCACATTTACCCCTATTTGACAAAATTTGATGAAACGCAATTAACGATTGTTTTTGTTGGATGGCTTTCTCAAACATTTCACAAGTCGAGTTCCATCTTGTTGGACAATCCCAATTAGGCCCCAACCATTGACAGTTAGCTTCTTCACAAAATTTTTTGTATCTTGAAAATGTTGAATTGTTGCTAAAAACATCTCGTAACATTCTTTTAAAATTGTTTCTTTGCGTTTCGATCACGTTTAACCCATCTTGCACGGCCAAGTTGATAATATGTGCAATGCATCGGCTATGAAAAAACGCTCCATCACAGATAGGTTTATACTTTAATTTTAAATGGCCAACCGCGGCCGTATTGTTGGACGCGTTATCAAACGATATTGAAAAGATTTTATCTTCAATCTTGTATTGTCGAATGACTTTATCCAAGAGTTTAAAAATATTTCTACCCGTGTGCGGGTAATCAAACAATTGAAACGCAACGGTTCGTTTCATCATTTGCCACGACCGGGGGTCAACCCAATGAGCCGTCACACAAATGTATGAGTCGGGCGAACCATTAGGTACCGACCACACATCCGTTGTTAAGTTCACACCAGTTTGTAAGTTTGAAAAGTATGAAATTAGTTCGGATTTAGCGTTTTTCCATGCTTTAAGACAATCTCTTCTAAGGGTCGAACGACTTACGTGTTGGTAGCGTGGTTGAACATACTTTTGCATCATCTCCGTGAATTGAGGGTTGTCGAAGTGGTTGAAAGGAAGTGATTGTTGAATCACAAAGTTGCCAAACTGTTGACGTACCGCTTCAAGGTCGTACGTAAACACCGTTCCTTGATTCGTCATCTCCGGCTGCGAACTACTTCCGGATTCGTCCTTCAAGACCTTGCAAGAGGGCTTTTCTACATGAGCTCTTAAACTGGAGTTTGCTTCTTTGTTATAAAACTTCAAACAATGTTTGCATCTAGCTTTTTGGGTTCCGTTAGACATTTCGCATAGGTCGAAATGTTGCCAAATATCTTGGTTTCGTTTCGTGGGGATGACCCGAACGACGGTTTCTCCCGTGTTCGAGGCACCCACGTTGACCGATGAAGCAGCACTTTGGGAGGCCATGATAATCGACTACGAATTAAGAGTGGTATACTCGAGTATGAAATAAACGACTACGAAAGAAGAGCGTTTGGAGTTGTATAATCGCGTATGAAATAAACGTTTAGAGCGTTTGGAGTTGTATAATCAAGTGTGATCTAACCAATACCCAACCTAAACTATATATAGATGTTTGTGGGGGTAAAATGGTAAAAAAACAAAAAAAAAACGGCTAAAAAACGGTCAAAAAAAAAAAACGGCTATAAAGCCGTTTGGTAACGTTCGAAAACCGGTTTAACCGGTTAACCGGTTATTAAAAAACCGGTTAACCGGTTTTTTTTATAACGGTAATAAACCGGTTATTTTAAAAACCGGTTAATCGGTTTTTTAATAACCGGTTATTAAAAAAAACCGGTTATAAAAAAAACCGGTTATAAAACCGGTTTTGGCTCCAAAACGTATAACCGATACGTAAACCGGTCAAACCGGTTTTTAAAAAAACCGGTTTTTAAAAAACCGGTTTCCGGTTGAACCGGCCAAACCGGTTCCGTAACCGGTTTTTTTGAACACCTCTAGTTACCAGTGTTGCATAGTTTAACCGTTCGACGCACGGTTGTTGATAGGTTTTTATTCAGTTTCCTTTAATGATTCATGCGGATAAACCGACACTTTCATTTTTGGGTGCTGAAAATTTTTTTTTTCCCCTTCAACTGACCTGCGTGAAGGTTTGCCACGTTATTGGGTTCGTGCGGGTAAGACCGCCTTCCCATGCAATGACTTGACGTAATTATGCGGTGAAAACCGGCATATTAGTTCAGAAAAGTGTAAATGTAAAATCATCAGCTTCGATGTTCTTAAAGAGAATCATTTCCATTAGAAGTGGCTCTTTGGCCTTTTCTTTACAGATTGGAATTGATTTACATGCAAACTGTGTAAATGAGCTCCCTTCCGTGTTGTTGGGATGGGAGCGCCATCGAGCCGATACGCACCTGGTTCGGGATCTCGTTCTTTACGCAGCATGTAGTCTCGATTTTGAAGCTGGAATTGATTCGTGTTTTCCGCAGCTGGGGTTCTACACGCACCCGCCTGCTCAGCCTTTATTGCGCCACGAGGTGCGCGAGCGTCCCATCTCTGACAAATGCTTCGACCATGTCTTTTACATCTATGCATTCTTCAGTGTTGTGGCCCTTTGTCTTGTGAAAGTCACAGTATTTGCTTCGATCAGCATCGTGACGATGTCGAATTATTGGAGGCTTTGGCCATGGGAGCTCTTCAGTGGCGAATATCTCAGTGACGCTTTTGGTGAGAGGCGTCCATCTGGAGTTCCGGTGCGACTGTACATTATCCCTTCCGCCCAACCGATGTTGTAAGCCGGATGAGGTGTCAAAGTTTACCCTTGACTGCCAAATGCCTAGCTTTCATTTTTTATTTAGTCGGGCGGTGAGGACGTTGTCTTCCCTCGTCCTCTGGTGACACTGAAGGATCGAGAGCTAAGTGCCTTGTGCGTGTAGCCATGCTGCGCGGGTGGCCTTCCCTAATGGCTTGTATCCGAGGCTGCGGGAACAGGCGGAGTCCTTCACCATTGGGAGGCATTTCCTGCGGGACCAGCTTGCGTACTGTTCGTAAGGACGTCACGTCTCTGAGCATGGTTGGTCCTGCGGGTGCAGTTGGTCTCTGCGCAGACGTCCCTGTTTAAGGTGAGTCTTGCGGGTCCAACTGGGCTCTGCTGGGACCTACCTCTTCAAGTTGGATGAAAACCATAAATATGGAAAGATTATAAATTAAGAAATATAAATCTCAAAATTCTATATTATCATACAATAAGGTTATTTATCATATAGTGGTTGAGATTGTTATTAAAACTTAAAAGTGTGTGTCTGCTTATTATTTTCTTTATGAGTGTATATCATTCGGCTTGATTTTACCTTGAATCATAAGACCATGTGTTGTGGAATAACTAGCAAGAGCTAGTTATCGCGTCACATCATTGTCACATAGGTAACTAGCCGTCTCGTTAATTTAAGTGTTGTGCTTTAAGCCTTTAACTAGCCACTAAAATAATAAACTGTTTAAAAAAATAAAGATTATAAAAAGATGGTAAAGTGGGGTGATTTGGATATTCCAAACTTCAAGTTGCGGAGGAAGACAACGTTATGGTGATGACGCTTTCCACCATGGCATCGCTCCATGTCTTTCCGGGGGCGGTGTGGAGGGGGGCATCATGCCCATGTGGCATGGATGGCGCCTCCATAACAAATCAAATGGTCTAACCAAAAGTTTAGATTGTTGAAAACGACGGGTAGATTAATTTCAGTTATCAAATAAATATACAAATGACCAATAACTTCATTTTCCAATAATAGTTTCGTTTTTAAAAAATAAAATTAGATGGTTTTATATATTAAAAATACACTTTTGTCGACAATGACTCGTTTCATTTAAAGATTAATTCATTTCTATGCATACCATTAAAACTACTTCATGCACCACCAAACTTGGTGTATTATTGTACTGTATGTTAATAATTTTTACAAAACACCTCAAATCTATATAGTAAATGAAGCACATGTAAGTATGTAACATTTAAAATGCACATATGAAATCACTAATGCTTATAAATTATATGTTTGTTTCAAAAAGAATGAGAAAAAAATATTCAGAAGTACAAGCATGTCATGTTTCATGTACCAAACATTGGTCAACTTTGATAGTCAACTATAAATTTCAACATCTATATCCTTCCAAATAATATCACTGTAACCAAACAACCTTGCAAAACAAGAAACCAACTGATCCTGAACAACCTCTTCATCAGGAAGCACCAAACTCGTCTCTCGCCTCAACGACGTAACATCCTTATTAGCAATTCCACACGGCACGATATGTTTAAAATAAGTCAAATCCGGGTCAATGTTAAACGCTAGCCCGTGAGACGTTATCCCAGATGAAATCCGAACCCCAATCGCACCAATCTTTCTATCCCCAACCCACACACCCGTCTCACATTTCCTTTGACCGTGCGCTTTGACTCCATACAGAGCTGATAGGTCAACCATAGTTGACTCAAGATTTTCAACATATTTTCTAGCACCGAACCCGATATCTCTTAAGGAAATAATAGGGTACAAAATGGCTTGATGTGGGCCATGAAATGTGATGTCACCACCTCTTTGTGTGTAGTGAAGTTCAGCGCCTAAGTTTTCAAGTTCTGATTCGGAAACGAGTAAATTGTGATCGGTTCTACGCTTACCGAGTGTGTATGTAGGCGGGTGTTGTAAGGACAAAAGGGTATCTGAAATCTTGTTGGTTTTTCTATCGGATGCTAGTTTTTCTTGCAGTTTAAGGGCTTTTAAGTAATTTACTGTACCCAGTCTCCATACCTCAAGATTACGTGGAATTCTCATTTCGGGTTTGAGGTCACCTGCAAAAAAAATATATGTATATATCATCATTTTGTATAGCAGCTTTACATATATATATATATATATATTTGTTGAAAAAGTAGTTTCATACTTTCATCAAAGTACAAGTAAATGTTTGTTGCAGTGTCATTTGTATTTTCAAACTTATTAAACCTTAAAATACACTCTTTGGTTTGAAATACGGGTCGTATGATAATACAGGCTACCGACAAAGTCATACAGCCCATATGACCATTTTTCAACTATCATATGGCATGTATGACGTGACAAACTATGGTGTGCAGAGTTGATTTTACATCCTACGACCCATATGACTTTTACTCGATATTTTCAACGCATTGAGCCTGACGCATTATACTAGCCGTATAATAGGGAAAAAATGGTCATACAGGGCTGTATGATTTGCCCCTCATACGACCCATATGGCCATTTTCTCCATGTCATATGTATGACACGTTAAGTAATGTGACAGTAGTGTTTATTGGGCTCTACCCAAAAAAAAGATATGATTATTCATTTATGATGTCAAAAGACTCAATCTTTAAACCATGAAGTAGCTAGTATAACTAAGTCATCATATCGCGTTTGAAGTTAAAGAACGATCATGAAAAAGGTGTTTTGCTTGAATGATATAATAAAAACTTACAACATTTTGAAAAATGGCTTGCTTATATATTTCTAAATAATTAATACGCACATTCATCAACTATCAAGAATTCAAGTGTTTGCATATAATAAAAATCAATTGGATTCTTAACTTTGAATTAGGCCAGCATTAAGGTTACAAAAGGCTTAAAAGATAAACATATAACTTATAAAGTTATAGAAGCAAGTCAGTGCGACATTAGATCAAACAGGTAATATAATATGCAGAAAGATTGGAATGATGGATAGAACCTGGGGATTTAACTCGGCTCGAATTGAAACCGAGCGGCTCGGCTCGGCTCGGCTCGGCTCGTTTTCGCTCAGATTGGAATGAAGAATACGAGAGACCGAAAGCGGCCTTTGAATAGCTGTTAGCGTGCGACTCCGATTTGGATTCTCCGATTCAACGGCGTGGATATAGAGTACTGGAGTCGTGGCATTGAGGGTGACAGCTGATGTTGTGATTGTGCTGGTTTGAATCGATGCAGGTTAGTATTTAGGGATTTGGTTCTCCATGAAAGTGTTGTTGAAGTGGACTGTGGCGGCTTATAAGATAATTGACATATTGTGAAATGTGAATTTAGACTTTTTGGGTTTGTGTTACACCACTGCATATTTATTTTTATTTATTTAATATTTCAAGTAAACTAATAGTAAATATAATTTAATATTTCAGTATTACTAAATATATCTATATATTTGTACACATAAGTGTATATATAATGATATGTACACATATATCTTAAAACAAACTAAAAATATTTGAGCCGAACCGAACCGAGCGAACCCTTGCTCGTTGCTTGGCTCGTTTACAAACCGAATCGAGCAGAGCGGCTCGTTTACAATCGAGCGAAAAAACAAGCGAGCAATTTCCGAGCAAGCGACGAGCGGTTTGGACGGCCCTACATCTACCTACTCCGGTCGTAGTATCGCTGGCGGTTCGATCTCGGCTAAGCCGTTTGTTTTGACTATTTGACTATTGCCTATCTCATTTTTACCTTTTTGCCCTCTGTTTTTTTATTTGTTCATGATTGAACATTTAAAATTACGTTTGTTTTTTAATATCGAGTTTCATTTTACTTTGCACTTGCTAGAATTTAAAATTACGATCACATTTGTGGTTTAGTTATCATGTAATAAAAATAAGAAGGGATGTTTTGTTACTCGGGGTAATATGAAGAAGATATTGGACTAAGGGTATGTTTGGCAAACCTAGTTGTTGGTCGATAGCTGTAGCCTTTTAGATATGGGTGTTTGGAAGAGCTGAAGCTTTTGATAAAGTAGAGATGGTGGTGTAACAAACAAAACGACATACTAGTATGATCTCAAAAGACTGGCAAACTATATGGTTTTCTACTAAGAGCTTTCACATTACGATTTGTATCCTTGTTTATTTGATTTAGAAAGAAAAAAGAATTATTCTTGAAATTCGATTATCTTCTAAAAACCATATCACATTCCATATATCTCTTTATTTAATCCAATGGTATATTTTTATTCTTCCACAAACAAATATAAGGAACATATTATTTCTCTCCATTCTACACCAGAGGAGAAGGGGTGTGTGCCACGGTGTTTGAACGCTTTGCCATCATGACTACATCGGACCGATATGTATATTGAATATCCACATTGTAGCTTTAAGTGCGTTCTTCTTAGCGCTCGTCATTTTGGATTGACTGAAGATTTTTGGATATTTTTTTTCTCCTTAGGAGGAAAACAAGGGTTCTAAGAGGAAGATGAACGTTGCATTCTCATATGTCCACTCCTTGAGACATTCATGTTCCAACTTATAGAGGTACTCTAAGTATGAGAACCCCATGCTTCCATTGCAAAATACGATACATGGAATTCCTCCTAAAACCTATACCGGTGTCAAGAATTGTGTGTTGACGTCGCCAATGATGTAATTAGCGTCATTATTATAGACTTTTGGACTAAGATGCAAAGGTCCACACAAATAGTTGTGTGTCTAGTGAGTAGCGACCCTGCCCACATTGTTTTTCCTGATCTTGAACCACCCTCTACGATGAACGATATGTATATAGGGAATCCTAATTAGGTGACTATTTAACCGACTTCTCTAAATATATATTGAAATTTAGAGTGAGGTTAGAGAACCTGCTATTAATGTAATAACTATACAAGTAAAAAGTTACGAAAACCTCCTAAACACTCATACATATTGCTATAAAAATGTTTTTATACGATACTCAAGCTTCTTTATTTGAGATTGTTCTAATCTGTATAAATGTATATAAAACAAAATGATCACTTGGCATGTTTTCCAATATCCACAAACCCACCATACCTAACAAGCAATTAATTAATAACTGATTATCACCAGCTGCACAACAAACATAGATATACAACTGTAATATGTAAATGTTGTATACGCGCATGCATACATACGCTTTCTAAAATCTGCATGCTTATGACGAGCAAGAAAGCATGCACACACCTGGACGGCTAGCCCATGCAGGTGGCAACTGAGCATACTTTTCCATACCGGGTTGCTCGTCATACGGGTTTTCAATCACTTTAAGCAACCGTCTGACCTCTTCAAAGTCACCTTGTTCAGCCATGTCTATTGCAGTCTGACACAAATAGTTTCTAAGAATGTATTTTGGATTCACAGAGTTCATTGAAGCTTTTCTATCCTCATCTCGAACTCCACTACCAGATAACTGTTAAATATCATACCAAACAAATATAAGAATTCATTGTAAAAGTACTTTAAATAAAAACAGATAGAATTAAAGGGAGGAAGATGGGGAGGTCATGAGGGTTAAGGTAACATGTCAAAATGGTCTGTCTTTGAATAACAGGTTAAAACAGTCAATCTTTAAAACACAGATCGTAACGGTCAATCTTTGAAATACAGGTCAAAACGATCAACCTTTGAAATACAGGTAAAAATATACAACAGTATGAACATGATATCAAGCTTTTCTATATATTTTGTATCAACATGACCTTCAAGATTTTCAAAAGTACTGCCGCATCATCATTAGACTTGTTTACAATTTGATCTTCTTTTTTATAATTAATACAAAACACTTACCCATTTTTTTCTAAGTAAAGTGATTCATAAGAGGTTTTAACTTTTAAGCTAAACACTTGTTGACTTTTAACCCATTTGATTGTTTCCATTTTATTTTAAGTATTTATTTACACATCTGGGCCATTTAAAAAAACACAACTCAAACCAGCCCAATATTCGCCAAACGGGTCAAAACTGCCACCTCTTGACACAATATAAAGACTTTACAACAGATCCTAAAAATGCATGATTTTGTTAACAGGTTTTCAGCAATCAAATTACCTCCTCAATGTAAAGTTTGACCCAGCTGATCCATGCCTCCTTGCGTTCTTGACTAATATCTAGTAAAACAGCCTTGAGTGGGACCAACAACTCTTCATCTGGGGTCGTTGACTCAGTTTTAATGTTGGATAGTAATCTGAAGAAGTTTGTGAAGTCAACTTTGTCAACCGCCATATTGTTAAGCAGTTTACTTATAAGTTGTTTATTATACTCCGATAGCCCAAGTTTTTTGGTCATTATAAGTTGATACTCATCCATAAACTTTGTACCATATCTGCAACAGATCATAAACAATAAAGTTGACTTTTTTGAAGTCAAATAGGCTGAGAAAGGGCAAAAGGGTCAATAACCAAATACCTTTCAAGGGCATGATCAGCCTCGTCCTCGTTAATCAAATTAGCAGAAGAAAGAGTTGATGTAAACTGAGCCATATTCCATAAACCAACATCGGGTTGATTTGCAAAACAATACCGTCTACCTGGAAGATCAGTGATATTCGGGGTGAAACTTGGATCAAAAGCATCAAGAAACCCAAACGGCCCATAATCAATCGTGAGGCCCAGTACACTCATGTTGTCAGTATTCATAACACCGTGTGTGAAACCAACACCCAGCCAGCTGGCGATTAACGAAGCGGTCCGTTCAGCAACTTCCACTGCCCAAGCTGATTCACCATCAGATAAAAATTTCATTAACTGTTAAAACAAAATACATAATCTTTAAAATCTGATTAAATCTTTATATTATTTACTATTTACCTGCATATTTGTTTGAAGTTAGATCTACGACAGAATCATTTACTTGGCCAGTAGAGAAAGATAAGCCATCACTTTTGCTCATGTTTTCAATATGAGGAAAGTGATGTTTAATAGTGTAATCGGCCAATCGTTTAACAAGTTCAAGATCCTCTCTCCCTCGTGACGCGTATATTTGAAACGAGCCGAAGCGTAAAAACGATTGTGCAACTCTGCACACAATTGCACCAGGTTCCTCTTTTGGATTACCACTGCATTTACACATTATAGATATGTCAAACCCAGATGACTGTGTTCAGCTTTGTGATGTTATGTTTGTTCGTTAACAGTATAAACGATCAATTCATGAACACAACTAAACATAGCTGAACAAACACTGAGTTAAAACAGTTAAAAACAAGGCGAAAAACTATGTGTTGGGCATAAAAAGTTATTACAACTAAACTAAGATGTAATGGGCCATGAAAACTTTAAATCATAGTTATTAAAAGCCCTCACTTCTTGTGCCTAAGCCCATTTTTCAGGCGAGGCTCGATAAATGCGCTTCTAGTTCCTAGGCGAGCACTTCAGCATTTACAACGGGAACATGAGAAGATAAAAGCCAAGCAAAAGGAACGCAAGGAGTGCTATTGAAACCTAGATCTTGGAGAGGTTATAGGAATTATATTGAACCTTTTGTTATACAAGTTTTGAATTTTTTTTTTTTTTTGAATCTTGACTGCTTTAAAACTTTTGGTAGATGATGTTAAAGGTTATATAATAGCTTTTGTTTATTTTATTTGAAGAATAGTATTATTAATTTTTTATTTAAGTGTGTTTTTTTGCTCCTTGCGCCTAGGCCCCATGTTAGGCCTATGCGCCTTTAGTGCGCCTAGCTCATTTGATAAGTATGCTTTAAATATCAAAGAACATAAACGAACGCTACTTATACAAATGTAAACTAACGAACATTAATGAGCAAGCATAAATGGATTTAAATAAACGAATGTTCACGAACATAAGTGAACAAAAAAGACGTGTTGTGTTTATATTCGTTCGTTTAACTAAATGAACAAAATTATTTGTTCATGTTTGTTCGCTTATTAACTAAACGAACATGACCGAACGATTCACGAACAGTCCACTCAACGTTCGGTTCGTTTACAGGACTACGGCTATGAGTACAACACACACTAATTTCTTAAATAACCAATATCTGTCATACACTGAATAATTGGCTACTAGCCTACTATGATGTTAGAGTGTTTAAAAAAAGAGAGATTCTTTAACTACATAAAACTTACTCATAAAACATGTCACGTGTAACATATTTCCCGGTAGTTACAAGGCTAAGTGCACGAGTTGTTGGGTTTCCCAAGACTATGAACCGCTTCACTACAAAGAAACTCGCGTATACTACTACGAAGAACCGCTAAACCATCAGCAAACCGACTGTATGGAGTCTTTCCAGCACCCTTTAACTGAAGCTCCCACCTTTGAGACTTAGAATTCACAAGCTCACCAAGTGTTATGGCCCGCCCATCACCCAATTGACCTGCCCACGATCCAAACTGATGACCGCCATAACATTGAGCATAAGGTAATCTGAAAGTAAGTAAACATTTTACTTTTAAGTTGCAAATTCGTAATTAACTTTCCATTTATAAATAAATAGTGGTGCTTACTCCTTACCCTCCTACTAAAGGGGATGCCCCGGTGAACAGAAGTGGGAAATCTGGTCTTTCAAATCTGTAACACAATTATAAATAAATATTACTATGTCACTGATTTAGAAAGTAAATACTAATTAGGAACTAAGAAACTCACTCTTTAGGATCTAAATCAAAAATTTCTGCAACGGATTCTGACCATGCAACTAGTTTAGGGTTGTCCACTTGTACAGAAGGGGCTACTTTTGAATAGCACGCATGATGCACCTAATTTTTGTGAAATTATACAACCAATATAACCTAATTACAATCCAGAATGATTCAATGTCAAAGTGTTAAGATCAAATACAAACAATTCATATCGTGAGAAGCGTACAAATAACTAGAGTATCTGCATTTTTTGAACTAGAGCATAGTTGTCGATAGCGCCCATAGCGCCAACTATAGTGAATACCGTAACATAGTGGCGGGTTAGCGCTAAGTGGTCTTTAGCGACCAAATAGCGTGAAATACCGACCATCTGCCTTTTTTCTTTTTGTTCTTATTTTATAATCAATTTTGATGGTACTTATTGATTATAATAGCTATTATAGTAGTATTTATTGATTATATTGATTATTGTTGAGTACTTCAGTGTAAAACATTAAAAAAAATTCTAATACCATATCGCTAAACATCAAATAGCGCCCGCTATTTCACCGCTATTGCTACATAGTGTATAGATAGGTTGTCGCTATTGACAACTATGTCTACACTTTTGTACAGAATTGAGCTAGAGTAATTACACTACTAAAAACTAAGAGTAATAATAATAAGAATAATAATAATAATAGTTAGTTTCATTTGTACCCCTAATTTCAAAAGGCTATATCTAATTTTAATTCTAAAAATTTGGCATCTAATGTTAGGGTTTGGAATAATTGCATATGAATCCAATTGAATCTCAATCAACAAAATCAAATAAACAATCAATCAGGAGGAGGCAGCAAATAATAATAATAACCTGTCGAGGCATGACATCTGTGCGAGGATCACCGGGCAGCTCACGAACAAAGGAGTGATCAAAGTTCAAGTCCTCAAGGCTCAATTTCACTCGTTTATCATCATTACCGCTCAGACTCTGCTTGTTTAATCCGTCGGTAACCGAATCGATAGATACACCGGTAGTTGTTTCCATGGACGCGTTGGTAGAGAAGCAGGGTGTGTATCGGTTAAGTTTCACGAGTTTTGGAGGGAAGAGACGGTGGCACAGGGGGTGTGAGAGAGTGAAATGAGAAATCATGGTTTGTTTGTTTGTTTATTTTAGTTATGATATTTTCAACGTTACGTTTATATGAAATGAAATGAAATGAAATGAAATGACGGTTTGGGGATATGTATTGTGAATGTGAAGTTATGAACCACAAGTGCAATATAAAAGTGTACATCCAGCATTAAAACACGTACCTTTGTTTATTTTGTTATAAAAGTTTTTAGTCTAGTGTTTTCTCATGTAGCGTCATGACGCCAATGTGTCGAATCGTTTCTGAATAAACAATAAATGTAATGGTATAAACCGTTGCCGCCTTCTAAGCCTGGATCGATTCTGATAGGAGTGCTTGGGAGAATTGTCGGTTCGTTTCTATCGGTTTGCTTATATTGTTATTGATTTTTGCATCTACTCATCTAATATGGTTGATAAATAATAAATAAAAAAGTTATTTTAAAAGGGTATTTTTGTCTTAACGGATATATGCCTCATAACTCAAAGTACCATTGAAACCGACACAGTTCAAACCAAAACAAGTCAACCAGTTTGAGATCCAAACAATCATTTTCACAGTCTAACAGTACGGTATAAAATGTAAAACCGACCATCTGACATTTTTTATAATATATTTTTCCAGTCTTGAAATATGTAATAATGTTTATGTGCTATAATCAGAAGTTATTTAAATCTTTATAAATATTTTTAAATACAAACCAATGATATTTAACTAAAAAAATTAGTATAAGCGACCAAACATTAAAAACTGAACCGTTAAACCACCAAACCGGCCGGTCCGTCCAACCCACCCAGCCCAGTCGGTTTGTCGTTTCTCAAAACCGTGGTTAGCAGTTCAGGCTGTTCAGCCTAGAATTTTTGTTATAAGCAGCTAAACCGGACCATGAAAACCCCTAACTACCACTCGGATCCAAATAACAAGTCCAACACATGCTTGACTAGACACGGCACCGTTTAGCAACAATTTACGACTTGCATTATAAAATTTTGCATGATTAAAATGTCATAATCATAGTTTAACTTACAGACAACTAATATATAAACATAAACCTACTAGCCGCCACTTTAAAAACTTTATTCTCAATAGCCGCCAACTGTGCAATTTACTAATGTTTGTCTGTTGGAACATTAAGATCCTTGAACAACGGGCTATCAACCCCCACACCCATTGCATTCAGCCCGTTATCAACATATATAAGAGCACCCGTAATTGCAGAAGCCAATGGTGATGCCAGGAATGCTGCTGTGTTCCCCACCTCATCTGTTCATATATTTCTCAAACTTCAGCAAATTATTAATTTGTATATGATGGTTAAAGGATCGAAACAGTTTTTTCTTGGGTCGGTACTTGAAACACTTTGAATGACTTTCGACCCATTTGACCTGTTTTCTTCTCTTTTCTTTTGTTTTTTAGATTTTTACCCATGTGAAACATTGGAATAACACATGACCCAAATCGACCCGTTTATATACAGATGGCCCAAGATTGCTACTTTATTATATGAAGTACCTGCAGATAGTTCTTTCTGTAGGGGGGCATTTGCAAAAGAGTAGTCAATCATTGTATCTATGAATCCAATTGCTTTAGCAGCACGGCTTCCAAGTGGACCTGAAAGTTTTTAAATTCCAGGAATGATTAGAGTGCAATTCAGGTGCAGGAAAATAGTGTGCACTCGCAAGAATATATTTATCATATCATCATCATCATCATCATCATCGTACTCAGTATATCCCACCAATAGCAATGCTATGGTAGGGTCTGAGGAGGGTAAGATGTAGACAGCCTTACCTCTATCCCATAAGGATAGAGAGGCTGCTTCCGGTGAGACCCCCGGCTCGATAGTAGTTTTGAATCAAGCCTTGGACATAAGACACATAACACTCAATCATCGGGACACCGGCTGATTGGTGCATGTGCCCTTGTCTTTCGGCTATCAACGCCACCACATGATGCCTGATTAACCTTCCGCCACTTTTAACGTTATTTTCACGTGATTAGTAAAATAACGTCAAAATTAGTGCAATTTTACTTTTGCCCACCCAAGGGTTCACACATATATACATTATATGTGCGCACCGCTTTATCATATAATAATATGAAAGAAAGTGATAAAAAAATCACCTGCAGATATAGTGTTCACCCTAATTTTATGCTTTCTTCCTGCTTCAAAAGCTAGCACCTGGACAAAATATAAAATAGGTAGGTATTATCGTTATGCATTATCATTATAATTAGTAATTCTTTGATATTGTAAAAGAAATGAAGATGGAAAATAAGCTCACTCTTGTGTCACTCTCAAGTGCCGCTTTTGCTGAACTCATGCCCCCACCGTACCTGTGTTATATAAAATAAGTAAATAACTAATGTTTTTGACTTGTTTCAGAAAAACGGAAGTTACACTGAAGTAAACGGATCAAAACTGGAAAAGGGAATGTACCCGGGAATTATTCTCTCAGAAGCAATATATGTAAGAGATATTGAGGAACCACCTGTGAGAGCCCCGATAATTGATTAATTAAAATGTAACAAGCGATACATAATAACATATACTAAAACAGAAAATGATGAAATATTGTGATATGTAGCAAGTGAATACCAGGGTTCATAATTGGAAGGAAATGTTTAAGCAGAGAAACATAGGAATAGCTTGATGCAGATACTGCTGCTAAATAACCTTTCCTCGATGTCTCCAACAACGGTTTTGTGACCTAATCATGTATTATTATTACTATGATTATGCATTTGTTAGGTAACAAAACAAATTATGCTATATTTGGTTCATGAATAGGTCAACGGTCAACCTCTGGTCCGTTGGCAAGTGAGTGGACTAAAATATCAATGCTACCAAAATCTTGCTTTACTGATTCTGCAACTTCCTGAATATAACCAAAATTAGTAAAACCTGTACACAATTGAAAAATTATAGTTTTAGTGGAATACATTATAATTTAGCATGCACCTGCACTGTCCAATTACTTGCTCCAGCATAACGTTTATTGGCTTTAATCTGCATAAATGATTAAATTCACATCAATATAAGTCAATGATATGGTTCTCATTGTTTGAACACTTTGTTATGACAGTTGTATTATACTATATTATATAAAAACACTACTAACATCTTCAGGTACATCCTCAGGGTTATCAAAAACGGCATCAAGTGGATAAACTTTAGTAATCTCCATCAAAGAACCATCTGGTAGTCTGAAAGAATGGAAGATGACGTTATTCATTATAAATTTCCACTTGCTATTGTACTAACGTTGAAAATAAGTTAATATCTTACACCAGTGATGCGTCAAATTTGCCCCTGCGTAGGCTCATTTCAAATATGTTTAACGCCTACATCAAAAGGTCAAAATAGACAAATTAGAAATAATAACTATTTTTTATATATTTAGTATTTATAATTTTTATATATAACAAAATATGTATTGCTTAGTTACTTTTATCATAATTTTATATATAATAGAAATATTATATAAATATATATATTAATACATTATATACAAATTATATAATTACTAGACTCGTTTAGGCTTGCAAGACGGGTCGAGCTCGGGCTCATTTAGTAAACAAGCTTATTTTTAAGCTCCAGCGTGTTTAAAATCGGATTCGAGCTTTTAGCTGGCCGATATCAAGTAGCTCAAGAGCGGCTTGGCTCGTTTACACCCCTAGCCTTGACCCATAATTTGATATACGTCCCCGCCGTGCAGCTCAGTTGGTTAAGGGGGCGTAAGACTTGGAACAATAATTTGATATACATGCATGCACACATCTATCTATATATAACTAATGTGTCAATTATGATTGCAGAAATAATATAACTACAACTATAATCTTAAGTTATGAATAGAAATAATCCATGTAAAAACAGAACATGTGTGAATTTCAACCTTTTTGACCCATTTGACCTGTGTTTTTTAAATAACTTTTTTTTTCTTTGACCAATATGAGTTTAACTACTTTACTTACAGGCACCCATGTTCCAACAAGAATTTCAGCACCCGCAGCAGCTAAAGATTTTGCAATAGCCCAACCATATCCATTGTCATCAGCAACACCGGCGATAAATGCCCTTTTACCTACACATTACAATTAACAAATAACATAACCATTATGGCATCTTTCATTTAGAAAACATGAAATACAAGGATCCAACTTATTCGAACCTTTTAAGTCAATGGACAGCTGGGAAACAGGCTTGCTTCCAGAAGCGTCCGACATCGACCTCGTAACAAACTTATGAAACCTAGGACGACTTATTGTAGATTTATGGTTAAACTTTAGAACCGATGACAGATGAGACGAGCTGGTAAGCTTAGATGACAAAGTTCTATCGGACTCATGTACAAAAGTTGCCATTGTAGCCCCAAGACTTCTTTGTGTAAGAAAAACAGACGGCCTTGCAGTTATTTGCAGAGCTGAAGCACCAATTGCCATCATTTTGAGTATATGCAATCTAGCAAAGAAAACATAATTGAAGTTCAAATTTTGCATAAGATGGAAAATGTGAATTTGTAAATATTAAACTAACAGTTAAAGAAAAAACCCATTGTTAGCATAATAATAGGATTACAAATAATGTTACAAATTATGAATTTATGAATATAGAATTGAAGTTACATTTGGCTCAAGTATCACTGCTGAATGTGAGGGAGATTGGTAAAATGCTGCTTAGCCTACTGTTAACTGCGTTTATTATTTATTATACTTATACTTATTATGGGTTTGGATCAAATACAAATGACTTTTATCATGAGAAGTGTACACATAACTAGAGTAATTATGTTAACACTAGAGTAGTTATTATTACACTATATAACTTTTGAACTAGAGTAATTATTATTACTCTAGTTCAAAACTATAATTATTCTAGTTATTTGTATGTTTAGTATGTTAATTTTATTTGTACCGGATCTCACAACTACTTATTATTATTATTATTATTATTATTATTATTATTCTATACTTTCTATACTATATATAAAGCATGAGTGAGGGACCTCTTAAATTTTAAGAGGTACTAAACTTGTTGCTTTTAGTACAAAGTATAATGCATAAAATTAAGACATTTTAGGGGCAATTTTGTATCTTGACAATTTTGTCTTTTAACAAAAGCCAAATCTTACGGTTTATTTTTAATTTATTCAAAAATAAATACAAGTTTGGTCCTTTAACTTTAATCACATCTATATAATATATAAAGCATGAGTGAGGGACCTCTTAAATTTTAAGAGGTACTAAACTTGTTGCTTTTAGTACAAAGTATAATGCATAAAATTAAGACATTTTAGGGGCAATCTTGTATTTTGACAATTTTGTCTTTTAGCAAAAGCAAAATCTTACGGTTTATTTTTAATTTATTCAAAAATAAATACAAGTTTGGTCCTTTAACTTTAATCACATTTTGTTAATTTATATAATAGTTACATATATACCCCTTATTTTAAACCAACTACCCCGATGACGTTTAAACGTTTATAACTTTTTCACACGCAAATATTTTTTTAAAAACATTATACCATTAAAACGATTATTTTATTCTCTTTAATTTGAGTATGGTATTGCAACACTTTTTTCATTCAAAAACTTAACGTGTTACATGATTATTATTAAAGATCGGCAAACGAATCGGGCGGGTTCGGCCGTTCGGGTCATGGGTCTAAAAGGTTAAGGTTGGAATGAGTCGATACAAAAAGGTTAATTCGGTTTGGGTCAGGGCGGGTTTGGGTTGAAAGGAGTCGAGTCATAACGAATTTCGGTTAAAAAATTATCAAGTGGAACGGGTTGCGGGTCAAGATGAGTTCAATGTAGCGTTAAGTGCGCACCAACACCTGTCTGAGCGTGCACAATCGTTGTGTGACGTGCTTACTAACACCTGTTAAGATTCCAATGTCGCAATACGAGTATAATATCGTCGGGTTACGCGCGTATTATTATGAAGTCACGCACATACAGAGACAGTAACACCGGTTACGCATCCGATGTCATGTTTGCGTGCATACCTCGCCGCATCGCGCGGGCACGCAGCTAGTATTATTTTATGTATCGCTATTCTTTAAGTTTGTTTATTAGTCATTATTCTATCCATAGTTTGAACATTATGACAGTTATAAACTCTCTATATAAACAGATCTGGTTCTCAGTTATTACAACTACAGAAAATATCATACACCTATGCATTTTACAGTTATTTAAATTATTTCACCTACATTACCAAATTCAAATGCTATATAATAAGATTACCAATAATGTAACCTAACAGAAGCTTTTCACACAAAAATCAAAGTGGATAGACTCTACAAAGTTCGTTCAATTTCATCATAATTTTAATGTATTAACGCTCTCTAACAAACTATTGAGCAAATTCAACACATTCAGAATATCAAATGAACGAAATCAAATGCGATGATTAAACTGAACGCAATTTCGGTTCAGATTGTGCACATTCAAACATTAGTATATTGTTAAGTGACAGTAAACTTAAACTTCAACAGTACGTAACAACAACTGCATCAAATTGAGAGTTAGTGAGCTTACTCTGCAACGTGAGGCGCCAATAGCTCACAGGTGGATCTTGTGTGCAGTGTGCTGGTGAGAAAGAAGAAAGGGTTGCTTTTTGCAACTTAATTGGGCCTTGGATTGGGCTGGGCCTTTCAAGAACTAATAATGGGCTTCATGACCTGATGACCCTGACACGTCACACGAGACTGTCATTGGCTCTATGCTAGTATTTATATTTTATACGTTTCTTTTTACATAATTTTCTACATATACCAAACCTCTCTCTCTCTGTAAACGCATTAAATATTTTAAAAAAAAGTATTTTAAAAAGAAAATCACATGCTCAGCGTATATGATTGGGTTATATATATGTTATGATATAGTTTAAAACAAATTAATAAATTATTAAAACAAACTTCTGCCTCGTGTATCAAGCTCTTTAACGCCCAATAGCGACACACGTGTGGTGGTGTTCTGCGCCCAGTTAGCTAACCTGGCTTCTCCACATCAGCACCGCTCACAACATAAAGCTTTATTTTGAGTTTTTGACCAATTATATCATGTGAATATAGATTTTCATTTCTTGGTTTAGCTAGCATCGAATGCGACATTTTATCTAAGACAGGCTTAAGAATTGAATAAATAGGCACTCATATCAAGCTTCCAACTAACATTTGTTCACTCACGATTATAAATAGGTATTACGTTCTTCACAAAGACTCGAACTTATGCCAAACATGTTAAAATCCAATTCGTTATCACATTGATAAGAAATTGTTTTGGTGAGAGTTTTGATTTCTTGTTTTTTAGGTGGTGAATACAAGATTGATTTTAATTATGTTTTTCTTAAAATGTAAATGTTGACTCAGTTAGTTAGATGTTTGGCAATGCCATTCCCGTTGGCAAGCATCATACTATATTTGGTGCTACTTATGACATTGAAGTCATCAATTTCTTTGAGTTTGTTTTTGGTGAATATCAAGTGGATTAATTGAAGCAATTATGAGTAGATACATGAAAGTGATCGATTTTGTCGCATGTTAACATACATATGTTATGTCCAAACATATCGACAGTATATCAAGCATTGTTGGTTTAGACTATAATACATAATTCGTAATATGATTTTTTTTTACTGAGTTATCATATAAGCAATGATAAACGCCTTTAAAATTTTAATTTCTTTATAAATAATAAATCATATGAAAACTAGTTACAACAATGTTATTTGTACATAAATTATTATGTGGATATGGCTAATTGAACACACTTAGTTTTTTTAGTTAGTTACTTTATAATCTTACTAGGGGTCTAACAAAAGAAAATAACTAAATTAATGAAAAATCATACAAAGATTTGTGTTTTTTTATTTTTATATTTTAACTTGGAGATAAGAGGGTTCCAAACTCTTAATCTAGCCCACATTAGTACAAAACTACAAATGCAACGATGTATTTGGTACAACTAAATTAGACACTTCAACAAAATATGTTATATTTGAGAACTTTAATTAAATAAACTATCCAAGAATAACGACTTTAATAGAATCAATTTCAACTCTGATATAAAGATGATAGATAACAACAATAATTCCTCACATGATAACACGGAATAATTCATATATAAATTAATAAATTCTTAACCTTTGTTTTCCTTTTACCTAAGATCCTGCTAAATCATAATTGTTTCCTGCTTTATTCTAAAAGTTTTCCACCTTTATTCTTAAAGTTTTAAGTCTGGAAAACGTGACTTTAGTTTTAAAAAAGTGGAAACCAAAATTATAATAGTGAGCGTCATCGGCAACCTTTTACGGTTATAAAAAATTCTGAGTATGGCCGATTAATCACAGATGAATCCCAGCTAATCATAATTAATCGCTACTCTCATCCCATCGGTCCGACTAGCGGCTAATGATTACTACAACACTGCTTCACGACAAATTAACCCGTAATAAACTTTAATTTTTATATAATTTACTATAAAACGATTACAATAAAGTGGCAGGCAAACGGGCAACAAGTTGCGCCGCAACCCCCTTTTGAACAGCAAAGCCAATCCTGCTAAAAACGAAGTTTTGGGACCTGGAAGCTGAAGAGGTTCCGTGTACGACGCGCTGATCCCTACTCAAAAATTTCACAGCCTCTGGAGCCAGAAAACCAAATGTATCAAAGGCAAATGGTAGAAAGACATGTTGATTATCTAAACAAGCTTTCTCGTGTTTAACAACTTTGCCCGATTCAGCCTTCAACGCAGCCTGACCCACAACAAACCCACGGTCCCTGAGCCCAACAAGAGGAGACACTCCTGTAAGATCCACACAGGCGTGTTTCCCCCCTGCCCAACAAGAGGAGACACTCCTGTAATATTTTACCCGTAATTAGGTAAAATATTTATTTTTCTTTTCGAAATCTTATTTTTTTTATAAACTTTACATTCATTAATATTTATAACCGGTCCGATTTATGGTAAGACTGTTACTAGACGAGTTCAGACACTTGAATAATTAAGTTGTTAATATAGTTACCCGATATAACATCCTTGAAAATAGATTAGTGTGAACTCACAGACATCAATTTTGGAGTCTTATTAGGAGTTTGTTACGCAATCCCCTCTAGTCATCTACATATATATCACCACTGTTAAATGTTATCATCTCACTTATAATAATACTTCATACACTTATCATATATCTTCATCTCACCAATTAGCAAAAATCCCTAAACTTGATTTTCTAATATTTCCTATACCTTCATGTCTCTAATGTCCAGATTAGTGTTCTTGAACTTTCAATTCTGAAAGACAAAGATTGTGCGCGTTTAGTACGATCTAGACACCGATTGTTGTTTTAACGTAAATGACAATAAGTTTCCACAGATTTCATAGAATTTGTCTACGTCAAGTGCTTGTAAACTCGCCTGATCTGGAGGCGCCACCGTACGTATCCACCAACACAACCTCCTCACCGTCACCGGAATCAGTCATCCTCTTCGTTGCAAAGTTCCATAAAAGGTTTGATATTTTGTGATTATGTTTATTTCAATTTTTTGGATAAAAGTTTAATTAATGAACTAAACGTAATTAATTGTTTAATTGTCATCTAAATTTTATACGTGATGGCTTCTGTTTACTGCTATTCAAGGTATTAATTAGGCATGTATGCATGATCGGTTAGATTATTGGACACTTATTATACCTTAATCTTGCATAAAATTGTTTTTACAAGTTATCACTCTTTAGAACCTAATTTAAATACATGCATGGTAACAGGAAACCTAGTATTAAATTTTACAACCGACAACCTACTTTTGTTATAGAACTGTAACCTTTTACTCCAACAATCTGTCGGTGATTTATTGCCGACAGATTACCTAAATAGTCCTTCAGTAATATTTGTCAGTAACTTCTTACAAATGAGCTCGGTCTCCGAGTCACATCCACAATTCTGACGTCGTTAATTCTTCAATAACCACATTTATCGACAGATTGTCAATAGAATTGACCGTCGTTGGTTGGTATTCGATTTTTTTATTTTTCTTTTTTTCATGATTTATTATATTCAAACAAGTTTGATGAATCCATATATATGCAGAGGAATCCTTGATCAGAAGTACCAATGGCTTCAAACAATGTCCCCTTGGAGATCTCCGTAATTGTAAGAACTTAATTTATTTTATTCCATATTTAATTAATCTCATAGTTCGATATAATTCTTTTACTAAAAAAAGGTCAAAGACGGCCGTTAAAAACGTCTAGTCATACAATCCGCCACTAATTACTACTGTCTTTACCCGTCTTAAAAAATCCGTCATAATTTTGGGTAAAAGATGGTAGCTTTTAACACCTTTTTTATAGTAGTGAGATAACACGTATATCATGATTTATGTTTTATGATACTTATGTAGCACATGATACAACACCACCAAATTAAGGATACTTTATGGTGTACCATGTTAAAGAATGTTTTAAAAGTCATATTTTATAGTCATACGTTTCTGCTTTATTTTTGTGTTTCATCATAATTCGAGCATTACTCACTTTTAAAAATTTAATTAAGTTATATACACAATAAGAATTTAATGTATAATAATAATAATAATAATAAGTGTCAGATTTGTAGAACCCATTTTTTTTTACGACAAACTAAGTAACGTCGGGTACCTCGTATACGGCCCCTATTGGCTAAAGGTAGCCCGAGCCGGCCACGAAAGATACCTACATATAAAAGTACTAAAACATGGTTATCTTTACTATTTATTAAGTTAGTTTATATTTGCAATATACGGATACTAATATTTACGTGTCATGTATATATACTAGCAAGAAGAACCCGCAAAGGTAGTTCAGCACAAGCCGAAACGAAAAATAGGAGGGTGGGCTCCAGCATTTCTCCTACTTGGTGCGTAATCATATCGAAATCAAACTACATTATTGACAAACATTGTTCACCTGTTATGAACTTCAAATAAATCTAACATTGGTCCCTTTTTGCAGCAAATCAAGCCCTCGCCACATTTGCATTCTTTGGCGTTGGAGTCAACTTAGTGTTGTTCTTGACCCGAGTCATGGGTCAAGGCAACGCTGATGCTGCCAATACAGTCAGCAAATGGACCGGCACTGTCTATTTGTGCTCCCTTCTCGGAGCTTTTCTTAGTGATTCTTATTGGGGTCGTTATCTCACTTGCATGTTCTTTCAAGTTATCTTAGTCATGGTAAGTACTTCATAGTGTTTTGTTACACACAAAAACGTTACATATATATTTAATCTCTTGTTTTATGACATGTTATGTTACAAACTAATAATTTATTGTAGTTATCATATGCTTTTATAACCTTATAAGAAATTCTAACATGATAATATGATTAATATCAATATGTATCATGCTTTGTAGGGATTAGTGTTATTATCATTAACATCTTCGCTATTTCTACTGAAACCTTCTGGATGTGGAGACGGAGTAAAACATTGCAAGCCGACATCAACGAAGGGTATGATGATGTTTTACTTGTCGATTTACATGGTTGCATTAGGATATGGTGGGCATCAGCCGACACTAGCCACTCTTGGTGTGGACCAATTCGACGAGTCAGACACCAAGTATAAAAAAAATGGCGCGAAAGGGGCTTTCTTTGCCTACTTTTATGCGGCACTCAACATCGGATCGTTGTTCTCGAACACCATTTTGGCGTACTATGAAGATATTGGCCACTGGACTATTGGATTTTGGGTGTCTATGGGGTCTGCACTAGTTGGCTTGTTATCGTTCTTATGTGGTTCGTTTCATTACCGCTATGTTAAGGCGTCGGGAAACCCTTTGCCGCGTATTGCTCAGGTGTTTGTTGTAGCGTGTCGAAAAAGTAGGGTACCGGTGGATGATGAGAAGAAATTGTATGAAGTTGATGGCTTGCATTCGGCCATTAAAGGGAGTCGAAAGATACTTCATAGTGAGGAATACAAGTAAGTGCATATCAGTATATTACGGGATAACTTTGAATCAAATACAAATTAAATTAAAGTATCAACTGCACGAAGTATTGTAATTATATATACAAAATAATATAAATTATAGTATAGTGTAATTACAGCGTAGTGTAATAACATATATAGTTACACTACTTAATTACGCTATACTATGTTGCATATTTAAATGACCTTAACTTTTTTCAGATGTCTAGATAAGGCGGCGATGGTGACGGAGAACGACTTATCCGGACCACAAAACAACTGGAGACTATGCACCGTAACACAAGTAGAAGAAGCAAAATGCGTGATCAGAATGCTACCAATTTGGCTCTGCACAATCATATACTCTGTCATCTTCACCCAAATGGCATCACTATTCGTCGAACAAGGCGCCGTCATGAACACCCACATAGGCACCTTCCGTTTGCCAGCCGCCAGCATGTCAGTGTTCGACATCCTTAGCGTCCTAGTATGCACGCTACTCTATCGTAAAATACTAGTCCCCTTAGCAGGACGAATAAGCGGAAACCCCAAAGGTTTAACCGAGCTTCAACGAATGGGCGTCGGTTTAGTAATAGGTCTATTCGCAATGGTGGCTGCGGGTGTCACAGAGGTTGAGAGGCTTAAACAGTCAGTTCCCGGACTACATACGAGTACAATGAGTGTGTTCTGGCAGGTCCCACAATACGTGCTTGTTGGAGCATCCGAGGTTTTTATGTACGTTGGACAACTAGAGTTTTTTAACAGTCAGGCTCCTGATGGGATTAAGAGCTTTGGAAGCTCGCTTTGTATGGCGTCGATATCATTGGGGAATTATGTTAGTAGTCTTTTGGTTCATATGGTGATGAGTATTACGTCTCGGGGAGATGACGTGGGGTGGATTCCTGAGAATTTGAATGATGGTCATATGGATAGGTTTTATTTTCTGATTGCGCTGTTGACCGTGATTGACTTGGTGTTATATGCTTATTGTGCTAAGAGGTATAAGTGCATTAGTGTGGATGAAGATGCATGTGATGAGGTGAAGAAGGAACAAGTCTAGTTCGTTAAGTATGCGTTTTGTGTTTTGTAATCGTGTTTTACATATTATTATGTGGGTTTCCTTGAATAAAAGTAAAAATAATATTGTAATATATAGATGGCCTAAATATTAAATAAATTATCTATTACAAACTTGAAAGACGCTCAAATTAAACAGTTACATGCTATTGTTTTCTCAATCGTGTTCTAAATAAGTTATTCACTATATGAGGCTAGCTAGCTATCTTTTTGTAAGAAGGCATGGGCCAAGCCTTAAAGTGATAGTCGAAGCTTACTGATTCGGCTCAAAATTCAGTGTATCGGGTTTAATATGATGTAGTGCTACTTATGCTATGATAGACTCATATCAAGTGTTGGTCGTTATGAAACAATCATATTGTACAAACCATTAATATTGTCTTAAGAGTACTTCAGGTATAGGTCGGATGACACTTACATGACCTTGATTTGTATATCTTTTACTTCGTCCGGATGAATAATCTCCAAGAGAGGACACATGGTGAGAATTTGCCTATCGGAAATTGTTTACCGGTTCCAGCACATGGCATGTGAGTTTTCATATCATATATGGCTCATTGACTTGGATAAGGTGATTTAACACATGAAGGCGATGTTTGGAAAAACATATTACAAATGTATGCTTGATGATATGCAGCCAAATTAAATGCATTCATGCGGTGTGTAACCAAACGCATAAAGGCATAGCATATGAGTTACTAGCATATGAGTTACTATATTGTTGAATTCTTTCAAATGAAGTGACTTTGAATGAAATAATTTCAGTTTAGTTTATTTTTTCACTAAACACAATATTATAACTATATATAATTTACAAGTTTGGTGCCGCAAGTGGCTTATTGGGCCACTTGGCGGCACCGTATTGGTCGGCGAATTTTGTATTTTATTTAGTTTAGTTACCACAATAAACGTAATGGAAACTGATCAAACGTCAATTTTTTTAGTTCGGGTACCATAACAAATCTGAAAGAAACCAGCCGAGTTCGCGCAAACTCGCGGCTTTATTTAAAGCTCATGACCGACAACGCTACCGACCGACCGACCCACCCCCACCCCAAATTGGCTGTTGGTCCACCTCAAGTTTTTGTTTTTTTCGTTTTTTAATTCCGGCAAAACCGACCACATTCGTGTCAAGTTACCGCCTCAATGCTCGGGACCGACAATGCTTTGGTTTTACCACCGCCTGGGTTTGCCAACCAACTAAACATCGTTTTCAATATTTTGTTTTTTTTATATGTTAATGTTTTTATATGTTAATTTGACGAATTAATATTTTGGGTTTAACCCTCAAATTTTACCAATGGTGTCTATATTGTTATGAACACAGCCGGTACTGATCGAATTCGTGTCGACTCATCGTCGTAATGTTCAGGTTTTACCAACGTCCTGGTTTCAACTTATGGGTTTTGTCAGCTGCCCCGGCGCAACGCGCCGGGATGAAAATATAGTTATCTCTATTATATATAAAGCATGAGTTAGGGACCTCTTAAATTTTAAGAGGTACCTAACTTGTTACTTATTGTACAACATGCTATGCATATATTTAAGAAATTTTAAGGGCAATATTGTTAGCACATCATGAACATGTACAGTTACTTTAGTTTATTACATAATAGTTTCAATTTTAGTCATCTAACTATAATAAAATTTTGTTAATTTATAGAATACTTACACATCTACCCCTTATTTAAAACAAACTACCTCCACGAATTTTAAAGGTTCATAACTTTTTCACATGTTAATATTTTTTTAAGAAAATTATTCTATAAAAACGAACATTTTACTCTCTTTAATTTGAGTATGATATTGCTAGAGTTTATTAATTTAAAAAAAAATAACATTTGCGTGATTACCGGTTTGTAACAACAAGGGTCAGGTCAGGCGGTTCGAATCATGGGTCAAAATGAATTAGAGTCAGAACTTGTCAATACAAAAGCTGGTTAATTTGGTTCAGGCCGGGATGAGTTCAGGTTGAAAGGGGTCATGTAAAAGGGGTATCGGATCGAAACGGGTTTCGAATTAAAACAGTGTCTGGTCCAGATAGGTTTCGGGTCAAAACGGGTTGGTTTGAAAATCGATTTATTTGAAATTGTCGTACATTTTAGGCATCAGTTCCGTGATGACATTGTTTACACGTACCATGCCCGATAAACACGTGTCCAACACCACATAACGAGCATAACCCAACCTTGGTAAGCGCCCAACACCACGTAACGCACAAGTAATCAACGTGAGTTACACACATGATGTTGGTTAAGCATTTTAATGCATGTAACATGCATTCAGTTGCCAGTTATGTGTGTTCAACTGTCAGTTGCACACGTACTGGCTTTGCACGAGTTACGTGCCCAATTTCGAGTTACGAACGCACTGTCATCGGGTTTGCGCACGTACTCCGCTGCATAGTGCGGACACCTGACTAGTATATATATTAAGAAGAAGATTTACTCCTTCTCACATATATAATATTCAGTTTACTATTTAACTTTTTGATATAATATTATTTACAACAATTAAATTATTATACTAGCCTAGAATAATAATGATGGATTTATTTTCTTTATTTTACTTTTTTTTTTCAACTAATTACATTATTTATACAAACTATATATTTAAACATTAAACTTAGACAAGTGTCGATTTTACATGTTTATTTATCGGTTAAATGCTTTTCTTAACCTTTGCTTTCGTATTTTTTTTTAGTTCGTCTGTACAATGACTGAAACGTTTTTCCATGATATAAATATATTCCATCGTTGCGTTGTGTCACACCCCGACTTAAGGCCTAGGCGTGTGACTACAAGTTGGTACATGTTTTGTAAATATATCAAATATTGGGTTGTTTTTAGCGGAAGACTTTAGGTTTGAATATAATATTAATTTACATTGAAAATTTACTCGGGAATTAAACACCCGAGCATTAGTTTACAAAATATATGTTCATATTACAAGGATTAATAGTTATCAAAAATGGAGCCATCCGATACGCGCATCCATCTTCATTACGACTCCAATCCTTGCTATTGCTATTAATACTTAATTACCTGCAATGGTTGGGAAAAATACGTCAGCTATATGCTGGTGAACACGTATGACTCAATAAAACATTTTGAATGACATTATAATACAAACGTAGTTTTCTTGACAATCTCAGCGGAAGCATTTCTACTTCCGGTATATGTACCATTGCCCTACACATACAACGGTATTCTCCGAGCCAAACGGCCCTAATCTGAGAACTGGTCGTGACCGTTTAAGCTCGTGGCTTCATTGCCATTGGTTGATTGATTTGAGCTTTTAACAGTTATGTTTGGATCCATACATATGCGTATTCGGTCTGAGTTAATATTATTCTCTACTTTGTATTTATAACGTTTTAGAGATTTCATTATCTTATATAAATATTGATTGACTCGTTAAGACAAACACCCGTTCGTCTTATTGAGTGTAACATATTTTGACTGATGAAAAGGTTGACGTATTCACCTGTACCGTCGGTGTTGTAAACCTTGACTGATTGATTGGTCGACTTTGAATGATATTTAACCTATACATAAATAGGTTCGTATGAATGTTTTGAATGATGTTAAGCTATGATTGTAAGCTTAACATTGAAATCGTTATCTTTGATTGTAAATGAAAACACTTAGTTTTATGTGACGTTTGATATAGCATGCTTTGGCCTAACAGGTTCTATCACGTTGGTAAGTTTCTCCAGGTAAGTAAACGGGTCCCTCGGTTGATTGGGATTTATGCGAATTACTTTTCCTTAGGCAAAAAACTTACTACTAGTGATATCTCCCTTCCAGTTACTACATGCCCGTCAAAATATATCTTTCGTTTAACATTACTTCATCATGAAGTAACGTTTATGAAAACATGATTGTGAATGAATGTTTGTAAAATATGATCAAGGTTAAAGGTCATAGCCTCGATTGATAGTCTAAGCTATAATTCAAATAACTTAAACATAACTCATACCTCAATTCGGATACTTAGAATGCTAATATAAAAAGGAAGGATCTTGATCTACTCGCTTATATGATTGTTTCTTGATTATAACTTCGTTTCTTGCACAAATATCGAGAAACAGCACGTCGGCTCGTTACGGCAACGGGGCACGCTTTCCAAGGCTATGTGTGTGTAAAGGAAGGTGTTTTTGGGATGATTTGAGCTCATGCTCGTCACCCCCCTTATATAGCCAATCCTGGACCCCGTCGCGTACCGCGCCCGGTCCTTTGGGACTGGTCGCGTACCGCGACGCCGCGAAAATACACCGCCTTATGCGGTGTTGACACGTGGCCTGTCATATTGCGCCACGTGTCGATACAGTATTAACACGTGTCCGGTGACTCATCAACCCCATCGCGTACCGCGATGGGTTTACATGTTACCCCGTCGCGTACCGCGACGGGACAATATTTTCAAAATTTACAATTCTGGTCCCTGTACTTTCTAAGTTAGTATATTTAAGCCTAAATTAAAAGGGCTAGGGACGTGGTGTTACATCCTCCCTACCTTTTGAATAGTCTCATCCTCGAGATTTACTGGAATAGATTGGGATACTTCTTCTTCATTTCTGACTCGAGTTCCCACGTATACTCGGGTCCTCGTCTTGAATCCCATTTGACTTTCACGAGCTTGAGTCGTTTATGTTTGAGAAACTTAATCATACTATCTTCTATTTGAATCGGTTGTTCAAAAAACTTAAGCTTCTCGTTGATCTTGACATCTTTCAATGGCATTGCAAGGGTTTCGTCGGCTAAACACTTGCGTAGATTGGATACGTGAAACACGTCATGAATACCTTTCATTTCATCGGGTAATTCTAGCCGATAAGCAACTGGTCCAACTCTTTCAAGTATCTTGAATGGTCCAACGAATCTTGGACTCAGTTTTCCTTTCTTCCCGAATCTTACTACACCTTTCCAAGGCGACACTTTCAATAAAACTCTATCGCCTTCTTTAAACTCTAAAGGCTTGCGACGAACGTCCGCATAGCTCTTTTGTCTATCTCTTGTTGTCTTTAATCGTTCTCGGATTTGTATAACTTGATCAGTGGTTCTTTGAACAATTTCAGGTCCTGACAACTGACTATCACCTGTTTCTGACCAACATACAGGTGTTCTACACTTACGCCCATATAATGCTTCAAATGGTGCTGCTTGGATACTCGTATGATAGCTGTTGTTGTACGAGAATTCCATTAGCGCGAGATGAGTGTCCCAACTTTCTCCTAAGTCGATAACACAGGCACGAAGCATATCTTCCAAGGTTTGAATTGTACGTTCACTTTGGCCATCAGTTTGGGGATGGTATGCAGTACTTAAGTTTAGTCGAGTCCCCATAGCCTTTTGAAAACTTGACCAAAAATTTGAAGTGAAACGACTATCTCTATCAGAGATTATGGATAGCGGTACACCATGTAAGGATACTATATTTTCGACGTATAGATGTGCTAACTTATCCATACTAAACGTTTCTTGAATTGGTATGAAATGGGCAGACTTAGTAAGTCTATCTACAATAACACAGATCGCATCATTATGGCGTGAAGTTTTCGGTAACTTCATGATGAAATCCATAGTTATCATATCCCATTTCCATATATGGATTTCCGGTTGTTGTAGTAGTCCTAACGACTTTTGATGTTCAGCTTTCACATTTGAACACGTCAGGCACTTAGCTACATATAAGGCAATATCTTTCTTCATCCCGATCCACCAATAATCATCCTTTAGATTGTGATACATCTTGTCACTACCCGGATGCATCATGTACTTTGATTTGTGTGCTTCTTCGAGAATCTTGTCTCTTAGGTTTCCGAACATTGGTACCCAAATTCTTGTACCAAGTCTAAAAATTTCGTCATTTCCTTTGACTAGTTGATCAATTGTGCCGTTTTTTTCGGCCTTAATGTTCCCTTCTTCCAGTGCCAACTTCTGAGCTTATTTGATTTGGCTCGCTAGATCAATTTTAAGTTCTAATCTAAGAGCTCGAACTTTCTTTGGCTTTTCATATTCTTTCCTACTTAAGGCGTCAGCCACTACATTGGCTTTTCCTTCATGATATACGATATCACAGTCATAATCATTAAGTGTTTCCATCCAACGCCTTTGTCTCATATTCAATTCCTTTTGATCGAATATATGCTTCAAACTTTTGTGGTCCGTGTATACTGTGAACCTTACACCATACAAGCAATGTCGCCATAATTTCAACGCGAAAATTATAGCACCTAATTCAAGGTCGTGCGTGGTGTAATTCTTTTCATGAACTTTCAATTGTCTTGAAGCATAAGCAATCACTTTCTTTCCTTGCATCAAAACACTTCCCATTCCCGTGTGCGAAGCATCACAGTAAATGATAAAGTTTTCCAATCCTTTTGGAAAAGCCAAAATAGGTGCATTAGTGAACTTTTGTTTTAGTGTTTCAAATGCTTCCTCTTGCTTCAGTCCCCATTCAAACTTAATTGTTTTTCTTGTGAGTGAAGTTAATGGAACAGCTATTCGGGAGAAGTCTTGTCATGCTGCCACGTGTCAACCAGGTGTGACACGTGTTACTGAGTCATCACGGGTCATCGCGGTACGCGATGTCCGTCTTCTTGGACTCGTCGCTAGGGGTGTGCATAATTAGGGCCAGAGCGAAAAACCCGAAAAACCGGACCGAAAAAGACCGAAACCCGAACCTGTATTGTAACAATCGGTTATATATCGGGTCATGTATCCAGCTGATTTCGGTTTCGGGTCGGGTAGCGGGTCAAGACCCGGGTTAACCGACTATTTACGGACCGACCCGAATACACCCTTGTGTCTCCTTCAACCATGTAAACGCGTGTTGTTCCAGATTGTCATCTTCGTGAAGATCTCCTGATTATTCATTTGTATAGGTTTAGAGAGAGAAAGAAAAAATAGATGATAGAAGAGAGACTGAGAAGAATTGATAGAAATAATAATAGCTTATGAAAAAATACATTGTATATGGGGAACAAAAAAAAGCAAGCATACACTTACTTTGTCAGCCTAGGAAATTACTACTCTTAAATTTCCAATTTTCCATTAAAAAGTCCCAACCAGTGTAGAACCAAAGTGATGATGCCAGTTTATTACACATACTTATTTATGTTTTTTTGTACTTTTTAATTTGTTTTAGTTGGATTTCAACTTATTTAAACCGAACAAATTGTGTGTGTCAGACAAAAACCACATACAACTTTTTGACTTTTTCACTATATCATTCCTCCTCATGCAACTTACCTTTATTGTTCTTCTGGTACAAACACTTTAAAACTTATTTATTTCTTTTCTTCTTATCGTTCTCTTCATCCCTAAACCATTAACAACCCTAATAGGTGTTCAACACAAAGAAGATGGAGTAACATTTGAAGTTAATTTTGTAAAGAATTCAACCCTTTTTTTCGGTTTCGGTTTTTGCATGCAAACCCGAAGACCCGAACCTAAAATACCCGATACCGTATTTCTGTGAAGGTCCAGTTTTCGGTTATGGGTTTTCTCTGTTTTACAGTCTCGGGTCGGGTCGGGTTTAAGCCGGGTCGGGTTAATTCATTTGCACAGCCCTACTCGTCGCGTAGCGCGATGGGTCCATGTATATTATTTTTCATTTTTAGTCCTTTGACTTTGATAGCTTGTCACGTCTGGGTCTAACTCTCGATATCCAAAAATACTAAGTGCAAAGTGTGCCATCAAAAAGCCACATTGCGCCCAGCGCCCTTCGCCATCGCCATCGTCCGAGCCCGAGCCCGTGCGCGTGCGCTTCGAATGTTGCACACTCTCCGCTAGGACTACTTGGTGCATGATATTCATAAAAGAATATAACTATGGAAATTCTATCTCTTATAAAGAGCTTCCATTTCTTTACCACTTTCCATATGGGATGGATTCCATTTTCCTTATTTATACCCATGTAGAATGCTTCCACTTTCTTGCATTTTTCAATGTGGGATGGGTTTTCTTTATCTTATTTCCTTCATGTGAGAAGACTTACTTTAGAGAATATTTTTATTTTTCTTATATTTCTTTATTTAATATTTTATCATGACTTGTCGTGATATTATTTTTGATCCCTCAACTTTCCTAAGTTGTCGAATTTGGATCGAAATTTTGTGGATGTTACAAACATGTTTGGTTGTCATGTGTTAATGGAATGAATTATTCCTTAAGGAATGAAACTTCTTTCATTTGTAGAATTTTCATTCTTTAAGTGTAACAACTTGGGTTTTCGAATTTATATTTTTAATAAATACCCGACTCGGTTCGATGTTCGGGTTATTTTATTAAATAAAAATATTGCGTTTATCAAGGAGATTAATTATTAATATATTATTGTTTAAATTATTTATATATTATATATCTATTATACCTTTCTTGTTTTGACACTTTTAACCCAAAAATATAAACTTTTATCCATTTATGTGTCATCCTTGAACCTCAGTCGGGACTGAAATGAAAACATTGTTATAACCCATATCATCAAATGGATTACCAGGATCCAAACCCGAATCTGTATTCGATTTCTTGTACCCGGATATCAAATTGTATAACTTGGACCACACAATTCGTGTTATTATTGTTAATTGATCATGTAAATATATTATTGATGTTAATTTCGGCCTAACCGACACCCTAAACATGTTAATTCGATCATTAAAGATCCGTTTTTCCTTATTAACCAAACCGAAAACCCAATAATCTTGTTGGACAAGAAATCGTTGATTATATTTCAGTTAATTACACATATACGATCTCCTAATCCTAACCGTCCTTAACCCTACTGATAATTGTATTAGTTTCATCGTTTACGTGCTCGTTCATAAACGTTGTTGGTCGGCAACTGTTTGAATCAATTAACCCATTTCCGTTTATCGTCTGAGGTAATTAGTTAGTGTATTATGATCGTTTTAGTGTCAGAAACGAAAGCCATATCGTTGATTGCAACAACATTAATCGGATTAACCGATTGATGTTTTTAGGGTTCATACTTGAATCTGTTCTGGCCACGTTTGTTTATAAATTAACCGTTTATTTTATTTTTTTGGTATCTTTTACTTTTAAAACCATTTTATTAAATAATAATTATAATAATAACTAGTAATTAAACAATCTTTTATAAAATCGACTATGATTCTTATGTTTTTCTCGCTTTAAAAATCCGTTCATGTATATATATGTATAAATAATATCATGCAATTAATAACTCGGATCTATAGATATTATATATATTAAAGAGGTAAATTTTTATACTTATATATTTTAACGGATTAATTAATTATAAAGGATGTATTTCGCTTTTATACAAATATTTCTATATAATAACATATAATATTAATTAAGATTAAAAGGGATTTGATAAATTATATTTAACCATCAAATCCGATCTATTACATATACTTAGTATCTCCGCTTTTCATCATCCTTTATAGGCTATATCATCAACGCGTGATCCGTGATCGCCATTCTTATATTATCTTTTCACTTTTGCTCATCTATTAATGTGAGTATCACATTCCCCTATTTTACCGCTTTCAAACTTTTGGGGACTTGTGCGTTTTATATTTATTTCCTTACTGTTTAATACACAAATTGCAACTATTGCCACTTGTGTTTAACAATTTGTACCTTACTTGTTATGTGCCTACATGCTTTATGTGAATCGCATTCGGAGATGTCTAGCATAATCTCATAATAGTATTATTATACGACAGTTGTAATAGCCATCGTCCAGTTTATCTGGCATAATGCTTATCGACAACTCATTTATTTTGCTCATTGGCTGAATTATTTATCTCATTTAACTTTGTTGCATTGTTTAATTATTTATTATATATACATCAAAACTGGTGTGCTACTCACTCAACCTTGTGTTGAAAAATCTACTTTATTTTTAACGCATATGCAGGTCATCGTGTGATGTGAAGTTAAGTCAGGATTTGAAAGAGAATTTAGGTTTCAATATAGAGAAATAAATAAGACTTTTGATTTATGATATATGTTTGTTTGGTGAATTATTTGATTTCGGATATTGTATTGAATATTTGGTTTTAATTGAATTTAATTTAATAGAAATTGAAATTTCCAATATTGCATGATAGTACCTTGAGAGCTGTGAGCAATCAGTTCACGCCCCGACATTTCCGCCGTAGGTTGAGGTGTGACATCAAGGAATGGAATGAACCCATTAATAATAAGGCAACGCTTAGTATGCATGAATGAGAGGCGTAATGGAATGGACCATTTTGATGGAATGAAAAAAATATGTTTGGTTGGTCAATGAAATGGAATCACTCATTACCATGTCCATTTCATTCCACTTAAAACACCCCAAATTCATTTCATCCACCCCCTTGTTTTTTTTATTACATCCCTCTTTCACTCTA
Source organism: Bidens hawaiensis (assembly GCF_021521415.1). NCBI lineage: Eukaryota > Viridiplantae > Streptophyta > Magnoliopsida > Asterales > Asteraceae > Bidens > Bidens hawaiensis. The sequence goes on from NW_027491139.1 coordinate 407,339, forward strand.
TATCATCACCTCCACCACCCTCCCACCACCACCACCACCACCACCGCCTCCGTCGTCGGCCACCATCCACCACCATCGCCGCCGCCGGCCACCACCATCACCCGCTTCCGCCGCCACCATCAATCCCTACCAGTGCCGCCCACCACCGCCACCACCATACATTGCTCCCGACCATTACCACCATAGTTTGTATACCTGCGGATATCTCTCTCTCTCTAACCAAACAATTACTAGTACACCTATTGTAATTCCTAATACAGGAGTAAAAATAGGGATAAGCACCCATATGATCCCATAGACCTCTTTTAAGGATTCCAATCTAGAAAAAGAATTGATAGCTTGTAATTCTGTTGTATCAATTATCATTTTAACGATCAACTTCTCCCATAATGATATCTATACTACCTAGTATCGTCATAATATCAGCCAATTTCATTCTTTTAACTAACTGAGGAAGAATTTGCAAATTAATAAGCCCCGGCGGTCGAATTTTATATCGCCAAGGAAAAACACCCTTATCTCCTATCAGAAAAATTCCCAATTCGGCTTACAGCCACCACCACCAACAATCACTCCTAGCTCCCCCCATCGTCATCACCGCCCACCACCGCCATTACTACTTGCTGGCCACCGCCACTCACTACCATTTTTATTTTATTCAGGTTTTTCTAGCTTACCATAATATTATACTCCAATTAATAATTCATTTAATTCTCACTTGGTAACCAAACATGTCAATGGAATGGTAATGATCCATTTCATTACCTCATCAATTCTATTCTCTTGCTCATTTCATTACCCTATACCAAACAGACCATAATAATAATAATAATAATAATAATATAATTTTTTATTATATAAATATTATATTATTATATCACAGTTAATTATATTATATATCAATACTAGTGGGCGCCCCCGCCGCTTTGCGGCATATGTTGGTTACCAATTTATGTGTTTTTGCTGAGGCGTATGTAGTTTGCCTAATTTATGTTTTTTTGTTGATCGTAGTTTGTGTGCCCAATTTATGTTTTTGTTGTGTATAGTCGAAATTTCTGTTGTCAGATTCTAAAAACGGTGGTTGATGTGATATTACTTCTTCATGATCCATCAGAAAAACCGATCAAATAACTATTTTAGAAGTATTCACTTATGGAGTTATATAGTTTGTTAAAAGGGATAGTTAACAAAAAAAGTACTAGAACACATAAACTGATGTTGCTTTCATTATTGTCTAAATTTTTGAATGCTCTATATATAATCTAATTCAATCCTGTTGACTATGATCGTATTCATATAATGGCAGGGCAAGATCTTGACGGTATGGTGATGAACTATGCAACCATGAATTTGCAGCCATTTCGAGCTCCCATTTATAGATTCGGGCCTCTCCAATTGGCATTCGGTTGCTCATCATACAACAACAACAGCAACAAAAATATACTAAAAGACCCTAAAAAGGTAGGCAATTGTGGCTATCTTGGTTGATGTATATTTTTGGTTGATGGCTATCATACAACAACAATGGAATGGTAATAATCCATCTCGCGCTAATGGAATTCCTTCAAATGGTGCTGTTGTTATTACTATATAATTAAAATAATAATAATAATAATAATAATAATAATAATAAAGTGAAGAATTATTTTCATTCCTACATGGTAACCAAACATGACAATGGAATGGTAATAATCCATTTCATTCGTTTACCCATTCCATTACCATATACATTTCATTCTCTCATTCATTCCATTAACTCATACCAAACACACCCAAAAAGTTTTACAAAAGTTAAAGCATAAAGTACATGTGTAAAAAGGGGTAAAATTTTCTTTTAAACACAATTCACTCAACTTACAAGTTTGCTTTTCATCTTTAACCATGTTATGTTTATAGTTTCAATTTAAACCACCTTCCCACCCACGATTTTTAAATAAAATTAACTTTTTCATGCGTTAATATTTTTATAAAAATTTTTTACCTTAAAAACGAACATTTTATTCTCTTTAATTTGATTATGATACTGCTATAAGTTTCAATTAAAATACTATTAAAATTAATATGTTATGTATGGGTGTTCAATGTTGGTTTTGATGGTTTTTAAGTTAAACATATGAACCCAACCGTTAGTTTCGATTTTTTGTCTTCCAAAACCAAAACTAAACCATTGAAAATTGAAACCATACTGTTATTAACAGTCTGGTTCCAATTTGGTTTTACTGTTTAAACTTTGATAACAAATTTTGTTTAAAATGATTATAACTTTAACTGTATCATCAAATTTAACTAAGACACATGAGGCAAAATAATAACACAACAAAGATTACAAAAAATCATATTGGAATTATGTTAAATTTAAAGTTGTAATAGCCAAACATTACTTGCGTTTAAAAAGACTTTGTTCAATTATATTTTAATTATATCTAATATATATATATATTAAAACAATAGAGTTTTCCAACAAATTGACTCTTTTTATTGGCTAATCCCTGTTATTTCCATAAATATCAATCACTTCATAAATTTTTTTCATAATTAAATAATTCAAAATTAAATTACATTACATTCAAAATAATGATTTTTAATCCTACGTTCACCATTCCTTTTTTTAATTCCATATCCCATAACACCATCCAATTAAACATAACCATAATCTAATCCTCATTCTATCTTTTCCAATCTTCATTCTATACCGTCATTTCTCCCTTCCAATATTCGCTCGATTGAAGGTATTATCACTCTTAATCGCTATAGTGTATAATCGGTTGTTGGTTAAAGGTTTTAATTTGAATCCGAATCTATTAATTGATTATTTAGGGTTTTACTTATCGATTCAGCGCTTAATTTCAATATCAATCGATTTAATGTTAAAGTATTCAAACACAAATCCATATGTAGTCACATTGTTCATTATTTGTGAACCCTAATTTTTTGTTTGATGGTTAAATCGATTACTAACTAAATTTTGAATACTAACTTTTTATTTTCTTCTCATGTTTCAACTGGAATGAAGTTTCGACAAAAGGTAATTATAGGTTTTCTAAATTTGATAACGTGGTGATATTGTGTAATGCAAAAGCTAAACACGAGGAGCTTGATTGGTGTGGGCGAGTGCATAAGAGGTTTGTACCGGATGCGGTTAATTGGCAACAAAAGAAAGGCCATGATGGCGTCCGGAGAGACATGGCACAAGAGGTTGGGACACGCTTCCGTTGACAAGCTAGCTCATATTAAATTCCTCAGTAAATCCTCTTTCAATAAATTGTGTGGTTCATGTTCAAAGGCAAAACACACCCATCTTCCTTTTCAAGACAGTAATACTAAAACAAACGAGTGTTTTGAATTATTACATTGTGACATTTGGGGAAAATGTCGTACTCTGTCATTTACGGGTGCGGGTTATTTTTTTTACTATAGTTGATGATTTTAGTAGGGGTTGTTGGGTTTTCTTACTAAAACATAAGCATGAAGCAAGCTAATGCCTAATCTTCTTTTGCAAGATGATAAACACACAATTTGAAAAATTAGTAAAATGCACTAGATGTGATAACGGTGGTGAATTCACATCTAATGATATGCTCAAATTTTACAATGAACAAGGAATGATACTTGAAACAACTTGTCCTCATACTTAACAACAAAACGGGGTTGTAGAGCGAAAACATAGACACTTAATTGAAACCGCCCGAGCACTTAGATTTGAAGCCAATCTTCCTAAGAGGCTTTGGGGTGAATGTGTATTGACAGCCGCATACATCATAAACCGGTTACCGTCTAAGGTAATTGGAAACAAAACTCCCTATGAAATTATTAACGGCCAAAACCGGATTATGATTTCATCAAAGTGTTGGGTTGTCTTGCCTACTATAGAAGCACCGAAACGAAGGGAGATACATTTGAAGAAAGGGGGAGACCTGGAGTGTTTGTTGGGTATACACCAGGAACAAAAAAGGGGTATAAGATTTATGACATTGAAGGCAAGAAAATGGTAGACTTCTAGAGATGTCAAATTTCATGAAGATCATTTTTCTTTTAGAAAAGAAGTGGTCAACCTAAAGGAGTTGAATCATATGGAAATACCTTTTTGGCATTACTATGATGAAGAGCAGAGACCAAATAAAGCTACCAAAACGCCAATAGTGAATGAAGAACTAACAGAAAGCCAAGGTCCAAATGAAAACATCAACGTGGGTCAAACACCTTTTATAGAAAGCCCAAGTGTGGAGGTGGCAACTGGCAAGCCTACTGCCCCAACACATGAACGAAAATGAAATTGAAACAATCTGCCAATATGTGCCAGATCAAGGCAATCATAATGTTTTACCACACAATGAAGTTGTTGAGCAGGTCCGAGCAAAAAGAAACAAAACTCAACCAAAACACTTCAATGATTTTATTGTTAAGCTTCCCCCATCGGTCGACCATGCATGCACTCCATCGAATCAAGAATCCTCAACGGTACACCCCTTAACAAACTTTGTCTCTTATGAACAATTTTCTAAAGCTCACAAAGCTTTCTTAGCGGTTATTGATTCCAACAATGAGCCAGGTATTTTCACCAAGCAATTAAAGATGAGAGGTGGAAAGAAGCCATGACAAAGGAAATCCGTGCCCTTGAAGAAAATGGCACATGGATCCTCCAAGAACTACCTGACGGGAAACGTGTCATTGACTCCAAATGGGTGTATAAAGTAAAGTACAAACCGAACGGTGAAGTTGAAAGATACAAGGCGCGTCTGGTGGCAAAGGGTTTCACACAATTGAAGGTGTTGAAGTGTTAATTACCATGACACTTTTTCCCATGTAGCAAAACTAGTAACCCTTAGAACCCTTTTGGCGGCAGCTATAAAAAGAGAGTGGACCATTCACCAACTTGATGTGAATAATGCATTCTTGCACGGAGATTTAAACGAAGAAGTGATCCCGCTAGGTTTTGCTAAAGAGAAAGAAACAAGAGTTTGCAGGTTAAAGAAATCACTTTATGGTTTGAAGCAAGCGTCAAGAAATTGGTACCAATAATTCACCAATTTCTTCCTTGACCTCAGTTTTAAACAATCTAAAGTCGATCATTCTCTCTTTAGCCGACGAGAAGGGAAAGATTTTGTGGCTGCTCTTATATACGTGGACTATGTCATAGTGGTTGGCAACAATCCTGTCAAGATTTTAATTTTTATTGTACTTAATCCTAACGTTGAGATGAAAATCAGATATATAAACCAAAAAACAAGTTAGATTTGAAGCCCAAGAAGGCTCGGTATGCGATCAACCTATTCTGGGCTATGATTTATAAAGCTTTTGACTTTGACCAGATACAAGTACCATAATAATCATCATCGTTCTTTTGGGTTTTTCTTCGAACATCTTTCGAAACCCTAGAAACCGATCTGCTTTCAATCTTCCATGGACTTCGCAGGCGCTAAAAAACGTTTCCGGCCGGAAACCGGTCTGAACGGCAACCATGGATTCAAGAAGTCCAAACAAGGTTAACATTATTTACAACTATTTCCTTCACTCTAGATCTAGGGTTACAGTTTCCTTTAATATTGTGTTTATTTTTATTAGCTTTCATGCCTACGGGAAACAGCTGTCGTCGTTATTTTCACGATTCTGTTCAGTGTTAATTGAAAGAAGTTAGTAAAATCTAAATAATGAATCTGCTGTAACAGACATGGAGTCGTTTCAATCTGGTTTAGGAAGCAAATCCAAGCCTTGCACAAAGTTTTTCAGGTTATAATTCTAACTTAGCCTAAAATCAATATACTAAACTTGATTAATTATTTATATTTTATAATGTTCTTTATTTTAAAAACTTAATGGACACTATACTGTGTTGAAGTAAAAGATGTGTCATATCATCTGGACTAATGGATTGGAAATTAAAAGTTTTGGTACAGGTTACATAATCAAGATAATAACAAGGAGTACAGAACCGAACTACAGTAAATGGTTGTTTAATGAAACTACATTGAACAATTAAGTACATGATATATCTTTATACCTTCAACTTTATATCGCGTATGGTTGCGCGAGTGGATTCCTTTCCCCCTCTTTTAGCAGAGTCGTTTAGCAAGTAAAATTATATGGTATGCTGGAATTGTTAAGCACATTACATGATATGTATTGTGCAAGTTATGATACTGTTTGGTGTAGTATATAGGTATATTTGATCTTTATAAGCGAGTAAGTACATTTATTTTAGTCACTTCTGGTGTTCTTTATGTCTGGTATGTTTTTATTAAATTGTTTTTACAAGCGTGTTAAATGAATTCAGTTTTCCAAACGAGCGAGCCTGCTGAAATTAAATAGTAGTGCTGAGAACATTTGTTGATGTGTTTAATGTATCTTATGATAATCAAGAATATGTGTCCTTTTTTTTAATACTTATCTTGTGATATAGATTTTAATTCTGTATTGCCCAAATTTTGTATAAAAGTAACACAGTAACATGTTATACGTGCCTTCAAGAACAGTTAAAATAAGAATTTGGAATTGCTACTTTGCTAGTGTTTTAACTTAATAAGTTATTTGGATAAGTATCTGGTATTGATACAAAAAAAGTGTGTATTTATTTATTTTTACACAAACCTTTTATCTTCTTTTTTGTGTATTTGATGTGCAGTACTTCTGGCTGTCCATATGGTGAGGGATGCCATTTCTCGCATTATGTACCCGGAGGGGTCAAAGCTGTCAACCAAATGGCAGGTGGCAACCCATCATTACCTCCAACCATCAGAAACCCTGTACTCCCACCATCATTTCCAGACGGGTCATCACCGCCAGCTGTCAAAAACCGCCTGTGCAACAAATACAACACTGCAGAAGGATGTCGGTATGGTGACAAGTGTAACTATGCACATGGGGAATGGGAGTTAGGAAAACCAACAGCCCCGTCTCACTTTGAAGACCCACGTGCCATGGGGCCTCCACCTGGTAACAGATTTGGCAGTGGTGCCGGCAGGATGGATTTTAATCCGGCAGCTAACAATGCAGCTGCTGTTGGCTTTGGCGCCTCTGCCACTGCCAAGATCAGCGTCGATGGTACCCTTGCTGGACCGATCATTGGTAAAAACGGTGTCAACTCTAAACAAATTTGCCGGTTGACCGGAGTAAAACTTTCCATAAGAGACCATGAGTCAGACCCGAGCCTTAAAAACATTGAGCTCGAGGGCACGTTTGACCAGATCAAACAAGCGAGTCAGATGGTTCGTGAGCTTATAGTCAACATAAAGTCAGCCTCGGGACCAGTTGGACCACAAAAGAACTTTGGTTCGGCCCCGCGTGCCAACTTTAAGACCAAAATGTGTGATAACTTTGTGAAGGGGTCATGTACTTTTGGTGAAAAGTGTCATTTTGCACACGGTGCAGAAGAGTTGCGCGCGTCTGATGTTTTGACCGTTGATCCGTTTAGAACATGAGCTTGTGTTTGCATTGTGCCAAAATGTTTTGAATTTGTGATGTTGAGGATGGATATTATTAGACAGTAGTGACTTTTTAAGGTGCTTGCCAAGGTTATTCTTCTTTTTTCCAGTTTTAGTTTGGTTTTTGTTATTGTGGTTTGTTTGTTGTGTACTAGTATTGTGTCATGAATGAGAATACACCTGAGTTTAGAGATTTTGAACTTGATTAAAGTCAAATTTATCTAGCATTCCAAACATGTTTACATTCTATTGGTAAAAACTAAAACCCTGACAAGTGAGAAATCATTAACTGAAACAAATCTTGAACCAACAATGTTACACCATCTCGACCGACCAAACCGAAACAAGTTAGTCAGTTTGAGATTCAAATAGCTCACTTCATAACTTGTCCGAAACTTTAATATGAAAACCGATCCGGCCAACTTTAAGATTTATCGGTTATATTTTGTGATACAGCAAATATTTTATAAGAAAAAAAAAACAAAATAAAATCAACTCGAATTGCAAAACTCTCAAGACTTTAAAATCTAATCCATTACAAGGACCAAAATTTGCAGGATCTCAAATCCCATTAAAACATAAGAATCAAACAGTACCATCAACTATGAAATGAAGAAACAACAAAATAAACATTTGATTTATAACAATCTAACAGTATCATTATCCTTTGTTAGTTGGCCTTGTTCTTTTTCCTAGACTTGTTCTTTGCATGAAAGTTTCCTTTCCTTTTATTAGATGATTTCTGCTTCGGCTTCTGCTTTCCTTGTTTCACAGGTGCGGGTTTCTTCACTTCAACATCTTCGGTTTCGTTCACATCGTCGTCATCGTCACTCATTGATTCCTCTTCATCTGAACTTAACACAAAATCCTCCACAACATCCTCATCACCACCAGCCTTTATACCATCTTTCTTTCCTTTCTTTCCCTTTTCCTTTTTATCCTCTTCGAGATTTTTCGCCCTGTAATTCAACCACCGCATTGGATAACTAAATATTAGGTTGAAAAAATACGCAAACGAGCTTTTGTCAAAAATGGTGATTTTAGTAAGGTCGGACTGGATCTACAGGTGTAAACTTTTCATACGACACAAACCTAGCATAAAATTCACAGGCCTGGCTCTGGTCTAAATGGGTTTGGTCGAACCTGTGAACACGTTTAGCTAAGCGGGTCATGTTCGGGTCAGCCCAGCAGGTTCGTGGGTTGATTCGTTACCAATTTATTTATTTTTTTACTTAAAAGTTCATTAAAAATAGCATAAGCTTAAACTTAACTATGGTTGGAAAAACTATATCATAACAAATATAACCCATTACTATTTTACTAGCATTTTATGCGATTGAACACACAATTTGGATGATGTTCTATCCATTTCCTCTTTAATATATCCCATTTTGACCTGCTAGAGATATAACACAAGCAAATCACCCGGTTGTATATTAACGGGTCAAAATAAATCACCTCTAGAATAATACGATCAAAAAAAGAAACCAAAAGATTGAAGAAACCCGTACTTGTGGTCCCCACTCGGTAACCATGAAGAGCTAAAGGCAGCAGCACCATCCACATCCACGTCTACATCCAGATCATCATCATCATCCTCGTCATCCTCGTCGTCATCATCATCATCACGGTTTGATCTCCTTTTACCAAAGATTGATGCTTTTTCACCCACAATTACACTGAAAACACACACACACCCAATCTTTAGCGAAACTCTAATAAATTCTAGTGTATCATCAAAATTCTAAAACTCTCGAAAATGTGATTTCTTGAAAATCTTTATCAACAGATAAATGTAAAATCATGCAAACAAGTCGAAAAATTTAGCCTAACACAGAAATGAAATTAAATTTACTTTTTTTTTAAATATAAACGTGACGATTATACGAACCTGGACTCAACCAATGAAGCATTTCTTTGTTTTGCTTTTTCGCGCAGTGTGGCAGCATATTTAGACAGAGGACTCAAACCTTCCTTTTTCTCATCCTGTTACAGGTCAAAAACCATATTATTATTCCAATAACAGACTTAACAATTTCATTAGTTATTTATACAAATAAATAAAAAAAGGTGTTTGTTTGCCATCCTGACCCTACTTTGCCCATGCTAAGACACTAAAACCGTTTTGACCCATTAGATTATTATAACCAAAAAATCATGTAATTGTTTAATATAGTTACAAAACATATTTAATTGTTAAATTATAGCTATAAAACTAAAAGTCAAAAAAAAAAATGCTTGGACGCCAACCCGCATTTTTATACGTGTAAAATCACCCATAATGTGCTCACACTTAAAATCATGTAACCCGAACACGACCCGTTTAACTCATTAAATTAAAAGTGTCAAACGAGTTGGGGTGCTGGCTGACAACAACCAAGTTGAAAGCGTGTAAATCGAAAAAGTAGATTGTAAAAAATGGAATAAATGGGCCGAGCTGTTTAACTAAACGGGTCAATCAGGTCAACCCAAACACGACTCATTAAATTATATAACTATACACACACCTCTATAAATGATGATGCAGCAGGATCATTTGGTAAAAATGAAACCGACATTCGTTTTTTGTTAGTGAACTCAGCGTTAGCCTCAATCTGCATAATATCATAAAACACCCAAAACATTAATGTTTTAATCCACCAATATCAAGAAAAACCACCAGATGAACAATGCAGACCAACCTCACGAATTAATTGCCTCATTTCACGACGAAATCTCTCAACTTTTGTAGATTTGCAGAAATTACGCAAACGGACAAGGGGAACAAAAGAAAGCTCAAAGAACGCAGGCGAATAACTCCATTGTGATAAATGTTCAGCAAGTTCTTCAATAACAGAAAAAACACATGCTTCTTGAAAAGATCGTGTCTTTATAGTCGCTTTGCTGACCTGTATTTCAAATCCATTTTAAAAAATAATAATAAATTTATTCATATAAGTAATCGGACTATACCAACGCTTTTCTTATGAAGCAACTTTTTTTTTCATCTCTAATGGGTCAAAGCTCAAATTGAATTGGCAATATTGACCAATTTCAGAGACAACCCAAAAATAATCAGGTTTTGTCAAATAATATTATTCTTCAAATAAAATTAAACACACTAATATTTCATTAAAAACTAAAAATAATGCACAAAAAGTAAAAAAATGGTTACCCTTAAAATAGTGCGCAAGTCAACAGCTTTCCCAACACCCCCAGTAGGTGGTTTATTTAATTCTTTCATATCCAACATGTCGGTAAGCAACACAGCAACTGGAATAAAAGTATTTGTAGAAGCAGCAATACTATTTAGCATCCTAATGCACCTTAATCGGAGAGGAAGATATCGTGCGGTTGGAACCAACCGAACAACACCTGATATTATTTGAGTTAATGGATACGCGAGCGGTTTAAAATCAGCTTCTGAACCGTATGCGCAAATGGCCCCGGTCCAGAGTTTAAGGCAGTTCATATACTTCCATTCGTAAACTTTCCTGAATATTTCCTGTTAACAATATAGCAAACAAGTGACTATTTGATTTTAAATAATATATATCAACAGACGTAGTTGGTTTGGGCTAAAAGCAAACCGAAAAAAAAATTCAAACTCGAAATTTTTGAAAACAGTTCAGTTTTCGGTTTTACCAATAAAGGCTTGAAAATTTTGACCCAAAAAGTGGCCCAAAATAATGATTCTGTGACTGAAACTTTGGGCTTAAAGTCTTAAACTTTTCTGTTAATTATTGATTATTGCACATTTGAACCAAACCATTTTGGACTCCACCGCTACACCCTATATAATTTACTTAAAATCGGTTCTCATTTTTTTTTGGTTGACAGAAACAAACCAGAAAAATCGATTTAGTAAAAAACATAAAGCAAACTGTCAGTTTTTTTTAAATTCGGTTATATAGGTTCGATTATGGTTCAGTTATTTTGATTTTGTGCACAGCTTTAGAATCAGAAAATCAAACATAGAACAAAAATCAAAACACTTCCATAACTAACAGTAACAATTAAAATAACATGAAATCAAATACCTTTCTTTTTGTAGCAAACGCTTCACGTAAAATCATAGCTAATTGGCGTATGAAAACAAACGCATGTTGGTATGCAGACGGAAGATCAACCCTAAAAAGCTCATTGACACAATTTCCAAGAAAGTATACGTGTTGAAGTTTAGTTGCATTTACAAAATGGCAGTTCAAAATATATGCTTTGTATATTCCTTTGAAACATTCGTCTATACAGTCGGAACCGAGCCGAATGCACATGTCTCTTAAAAACAGTAAAGAGACTGTTGGTAATGCACCTCCACCGGTACCCCAGAAATGAAGAACCACCTAAATAATAACAAACAAATAAAGTAAAGGTTAACGATTAATATTGGAGATGAAGATGGCAGACTGGATAACGGGTCAAAATGCACTGTTTCAGTTTGAACCATTTTCATTCTTTTTCGGCAAACAAGTAACATGCGAATTATGATTTCAAAATGACAACAATATTACAACAACAATGACCATCTGACAATAAAGCAATTTAAAAGGTTATATGCATTAAAAACGAACTGTGGTCAACTTTCAACGCGCTTAACCCATATGATTTGTTCAACTTTTAGCTAAATTCGTTTTACATTGGCTGTTGAAGATATAAATAGGGGTGTAAATGAGTGAAGTCGAGCCCGACTAGAATCGGCTCTTTTAACGTACTAGAGCTCAGGCTTGAGCTCTCTGGCTCGCCTCGTTTATTCTTTTTAATTAATTTATAAACATTCATAATCATTCTTACAATGTAAAAAGAATTTATACACAAATAAAACGTAAAGCATACCTTTATATACTTCCTTAGAAGACTTGGAAAAGCAGCAAGAAACAAAGCCGAAAACTGTAAGCGTCTTAAAGTAAACGCAATCATATCCGTGTCGGTCATTTGATTCAAAACATGAAGAGCATTACCAAGATACGCCTTCACTAAATGATTGTGATTTTTCCAGGCTCGCGTGCCAACCAAATCAAGAATCATTTCCTTCTTTCCTCCCTTTGATGGAAGCTTCAAGAGTGTTCTAAGAATTCCATCCATTTCACTTAATACAAACAATAAGATTTTGTTGAAGACCGGAAACGACATGGACATCAACTTTGACTCGTGGTCATCATCACCACAATGGCAAGCACTCCTAAAAGCTCTCATAATGTTACGAATTGCACCGATTCTACGCTCTTCGCGAATTGATTTGCACCATGAGTCGACCATTTCACTTGTAATTGTTTTTATTTTTTCTTTTTTTGACACACGGACACTGCGATCTTTTGGATCTTTTTCTTCATCCTCACCTTCATCATCTTGTGAAGCCTCATCATCAATGTCAGTTTCAACATCTTCCTACGCATGATCATATACAAATAGAAAGAGGGTAAATACGATAAACAAACAATAAAATTAAAAAAAAAATCATATGCTTAGCTTACCTCATCACCATCATCATCTGCAAAATCCAAAAGCTCTTTATCGTTTTCTTCCAAGAACTTATAAAACTCTGGATCCTGTAAGAACAAAAATGTAAGATTCGTATACTCAATCAACATTATACAACAATAGCCTCTAAACTAACAATTATTTTTTCAACAAATTATTAAAACCATATATCATGTTACTAAATCATTCAACATTGTTGTTCTACAAAATGTTTATTAATCCAAAGTGGTATCTGCTAAAAGTGATTAAAAAACACTTTTTTGATAATATTACTCAAAGATTTAAGCTTTTGGCAACAGTCTTGCAATTAGGGTTTAAGCCAACAAACAAAACCCTTAATTATGCTTAAACAACTGAGCTTTTGGGATTAGTCTTGCAATTAGAATTTAGGGTTTAAGTGCCAGTAGATTAAACTCACCTTTTCTGCAAGCCTTTGTAGCTGACTCTTATGCTCTTTAGCATTTTCCACGGGCTTTACAGGTGCTTCCTCTGTATTATCTTCATCTTTTTGCAAACGTTTCTTGAGTTTTTTATCTAAAATAATTTGCATGAAATTAGAATAAAATATCAGTATTGTAATGTTCTTTTGCAGCAGAAAACAAAGAATTTAAACAAAGAATAGACCTTTATTCTTGGAACCCATGTTGTATATGGATACTGGAATAAACAGAGAGTGGCTGAGGGTGGTGGCCGTCCCGCCGTCAGTGGAAGCAGAAGCTGAACTCAGGTGAACGGTGGCGCTGAGGTTTTAATGTTTTATGCCTTCTGATATTTTGGGCTTTTTGGGTACTTACAAATTGGGCTTGTGTTTGGGGTTTTATTTGGAGTTTTGGACTACAGAACTTGGGCCTAAATGTGCATAAACCGGATATTTTCAGAAACAGGAACCGGGTAAAATCCGGGTATGGTCAACAAAAGTCAAAACCGGGTAGGGTAGCAACCGTTTCCGGGTATATTCGGGTATTTGACCGTGTTTTTTTTTTCGGTTTTCGGGTAAGGTTTTTGACCGCGTATTCCGGTTCAAGCGGGTCCGGGCGGTTTCGTTCCGGGTACGACTCCAGAGAGAAATCCTGTATTGAGTCGTACCCACAGGTTGTTGTATAATATTGCGTACCTGGAGAATGAATTCGATCAATGATGCAAACCTGCAATCATGATTTCAATATTAGTTTCTTGAACAATTGCCTGGATTAATCTCTGAAACGTGAATCACTTTCAGATAAACCTATTTGCGGGTTACACGCAATGGTTTATCGGATAAGACAAAGATTTTCTGTACATGGAACTGAATTTTGATTGTGTCTGTGAATTGAAGAACCAGAGAGAACCCAGTAACCGTTTGTTCTCCTCTGCGTGTATCTATCTGATCGAGAGTTATTATCCCAAGGATGACATCGATTAATATATCTATGATCAATTCCCACATGAGCCCAAAATAACCAAATACAAGCCCACTTAATATTATACTTAAGCCGAAGTATAAAACCGAATAACAAAGCCCAAATAACATTATTGTTAAACGAGCCCGCACTCCCGCGTCCCTAACTCGTTTAATCTCTAACGTTATTTCCTCGATCAACAAGTTAATCCAATAACACTAAAATAACCAACAATCCTCCCCGGTTTTAGCGATATCCATGATAACTTAACCATCATCACAAAAACGCAAACGTATGCATAAATGAAAATGTTCTACGGATTGAATTTTCTGTACACCTTTTATGCAAGCCTTCGAAACTAGTTAATCGGTATTTAAACCTTTATACATAAGTGATAAGTTAGTAACCAATGTTGTATGTGCAATATATATATATATATATATATATATATATATATATTCATGGTGAGTGAATATCTTTAACGTGCGTGTCATTTGTTAGACATAGTTATTTGAGTTTTAATGCCCAATATATTGATACAAAAAATTAAAATAACAAATTTGAACAATGTCTTACATGCTTCCAATGCATACCAATATCGCTTTAGCTAATAATATATTTATGTCTTGTTAAAAATTTTAGGGTATTGAAAAAATGATGTTTGTGTTAATTTGAAAAAAGAAATCCCAATGATGGATTTGTTAGTGACAAGTTATTTTACCTTAGATGTGATGATCATAATTTTATTTATTTTTTTCAAAATGGGCTGGACCGTTGTAACGTTATTGTGGATAAAGTTGGATAATGCGTGAAAGAAAAGGTGTAGTTGATGTTGAAGCTTGTAAAAGAAAAGGTTGATGCAATGCAAGGGCATTATATTATATCCTCTTGTGTGTTTGTCATCATGGTTTGGGTGATTTTAATTTTCAAAGTTTTCCATCAATATATGTTGAATGGGTAATGGTCTAAAAGATTTGTGATTTTCTTTAACAGTTTTTAATAAAACAAATATAAACTGTTTCATAACTCTTTCTCACTTTATCCTACTTCAAGTTTATTTTTTCTAACATACTTGAGTGCGCATAAAATAAACTTTTTGTTGTTAAAATTATAAAAAAATTACAATAAAGTAGCATGTAAGCAGATGTGTATTAATTGGTTTGAAGGTTATAACGGGTTGAGTAATCATGAATTTGGGTCTAACTAAAAATCTATCAACACAATATATTTTAAAATTATTTAGGACTAAAAATTTGGATATTTAATCTATTGCTTTGGAAAATTGTTAGTTGGTTTAAAGGTGAATGGATCTGATTTCATAATTGAATTTGGCTCAAGTTAAATTATATGCTCTTATATGACTTTAATTTTTGTATTATACGTCTAGTTTATGTTAATTTCGTTTAAAACATATAGTTGATTTCAACATCTTAAATATATATAAACGAAATATTTAAAAGCTCTTTGGTTAATATCCAACCCTTTTCAAGTTACCAAATTACTTCATTTGTATATGGAGACTTATGATGCATTTGACCCGAACTCATGGATATGAGCATCACTAAACTCCGATAGCCCTTAAACGGGTTATAACATGTCATTAATTAAAAATTAATCTTATCAAAAAATTGATATGTAAATCATATAAAATAGGGATATATTAAAAATCAATTTTCGATTATAAAAAAAGGATGTTATATAAAACTAAAAAACAATTTTATAGTAAAAAAAAACGGGTCATGGGCTTCACCAAAACCATAGAGTTTTTAAACGGATTATAACACCTAATTTATTGGTGAAAGACTTTCATCATCAAACATTATTAACTTTTTTACAACAAATAAATTTAAAACCAGAAAAATATATTCACAATATTGAAAAAGAAAACAATGAAAAACAACTCCACAGATTTAGATAAATAAACTATTCAAATCGCTAAGAATATATGATTTAAAATATATCTCATAATAATTTCAAAAACAAAGAAACATATCTCGTGTCTGAAAATATTATTTAATTTATTAACTCTATTCAAAACATGTTTAAAAACAATTAAAACTCAATAAAGTAATTCGATGTGACACCGGCACAAGTAACCCTTCTTAACCGCCTCATCAAATCCAAAACATCACGCATAAACAAACAGCCTGTTATCCCATCTCATCCTTCACCTCCTATAAATACCCACATAACCCTTTGCTTTTTACAAATCTCAATAACCAGAGCCAAAAAATTAAATCCAAAATCCTTCAAATTCATTAATTCAAACACAAATTCATTTCAAAAATCAGCTCAATCTGTTAATCTGAACGTTTGGATCAAACAATTACCTGTAATTGACTAATTGATCTTCGTTTATTGCTAGATTTAGGGTTTGTTGATTCAATTTTGTATTGTATCTTAGGGTTTTTAAGTTGTTGATTACTATATCGTAATCGATATGCTGAATCATTCGCAGCTGATGCCGGTAGTAAGTCAATCACAGCAGGTAATTAATAATATCAATAATAATATTATTAATAATCAATACTCTCAGATGATGATGATGATGCACCAGCTGAATAATAATAATAATAATAATCAGTCTCACATGATTACGAATCAATTGCAGTCACAGCAAGCTTACTGGATGTGGCAACCACCGCCGCGTGTGAATAATAATAATAATAATAATCGGAAGGTGAATAGAGGAATTGATAACAGGAATACTAATAACTGGAAGGAAGTAGCTGCATATAAGGACCTGCAACAACAGAATAAGGTTAAACCGAAACGATACATATCGAAGAAGCGGTTTAGTAATGGCGGTAAATTCGCACCGAGGAACACGACTTCGTTTCTAATTAGAGCGAAAAAAGCAGGTGGAATCGCGTCGCTGGTGTCTCCGTGTCCGGTTACGCCTGCGGTGCTTAACACGCCTGTGTTCTCCCCATCCAGGGAGGTTTTGATTGATATGGCGAAGGAGGAATGGGGTGTCGATGGTTACGGCTCGATGAACGGTTTAATTAGGGTTAGATCGCCTGATAATGACGAAAAGAGCGATGTTGAGGATTGTTCGGAGGTAGAACGGAGATTGGATCATGATTTTAGTAGATTTGAGATGATTAGCATTAGCCCTAACTATGGTGTTTCGGATAGTACTAATAATAATAATAATGGTTGTTTGTTGGAGAACAGAGTGGATGATCAGGATACTCATATAGCTAAGCTGGAAGAGAAGAACTTGACGTTGAAGAATCGGTTGTTGTTAATGGAAAAGGAGTTTGATAAGTTGAGAGCGCGATTGCAGTGCTTGGAGACGCGGAGTCTTGGAGCGAAGGTTGCGAAGAATGATTCCGAGAATGAAGAAAGTAGTGAGGTTTTGGAGGAGAACACTAATAGTGACAATGGTTTGCAGGGGACTGATAATATTCGGAAAATCGAAGCTAATAAGATTGAAGATGAAGATCATGTAAATGGGATAGCTGCAAATGTGGAGAGCTATGTGAATTAGTGAGTAATGTGGATTCAGTTTTAGTTGAATGGGAAAGAAAACAATGAACAGCAACAGGTTAGGCTTTAGCCTTTAAGTTCTTGATTTTATGTTTTTAGTTTTTTGAACTTGCAAATTGTGTAAATCTACTGTTTTTAGATAACGTTTGGTCTTGTTTTTATGGATAATTTGATATTTGGGTTGTTTCACATTTTATTTGTTTTTTTCTTTGAAGCATTTGGTATGCACTCTTGGGATTGCTTGGGTTCATGTTCATTCATCCTTGTGACAATAAATAAATAATGTTGTTCAAAAGGCTCGGAGCTCGGGCTGGTGGCTCACTCGATAGAAGCTCGAATAAAACTAACTAAAAAATTTGATTTGAAACATCCTTAGCTGAGTTGGCTCATTTTTGTTATCGAGCCAAAATCGACCTAGGCTCGGCTCGATCATTGCTCGATCTTAATCTCGTTTAACTTTAAAATCGAGTTGGAGCCTTAGTTGAGTTGCCCCTTTTAATTTCAAGATCGAGCTCGAAACCACCATGGCTCGACTCGTAAAGAGCCCACTGACATGGTATGAAATAAGTATGGGATGAAATAAAAACCACTTGTAAATTGTTTAAATTGAATAACTTGAGTGATAGTAAGGAAATTGACCATCATAAAAACAGTATTGACAATATTGAAAGTTGAATGGTATTGTGTATTATTAGAAGAGTAAAAGAGAAGCTAAAACCCATTAAATTGCTCAAGAATCATCCAAAACTGTTAAGAAACTTAACTTGATTATTATTTATCATTTTTTATAATTATCTCTTACTGCAATTTAAACTTCTTAATTTTGATATGTATAAAAAGTTTTTTGGTATGAAAATTGATACTAGAAAAAAGTTGAAAGCCAGAGTGAATTTAACAAAACAATAATACAATGTTTCCGAGTCTCATTTTAATCAGTGGAGGTTTTGTCACTCCAAAAAATTTGGAACACAGTCATTGACTCAGATGAACAGCATTGTTCAAATTCTGAGCGACTTGGGCCACAAGTAACTTGGGTGACAAGTAAGATAGCCAAACTTGGGAGTACAATATAAGGTGGGTAATGACAAGTTTGGTTAGTTTCTTTTTTTTTGGAATGATGACATTATATTAAAAAAGACAAACTAGCAATTACTAGTCCCTAACAATAAAATAAAGGAGCTTTCAATTTAGCATACCAAATTTACACCAACTATTCCAATCGATTACAATTTTCTTTGATCTTGAAACTATTCCAATCGATTACAATTTTCTTTGATCTTGAAACTACTCAAAGATAACTTTGTATTTTTATGTTTTCCACAATTTGAGTAGGGCAAGTGCTTACTCCATGAAATATCTTGTCGTTTCTTGCTCTCCAAATATACCAAAGAGTGACTTGTTTAGTTATTAATTAGCAACTTCTTGGTTCACAAGTAGGTGGTAGCTACTTGAAGTCCGATCAAGTTAAGTTATAGTTTAACAAGGTTTTGTGAGTATGTAAAGCGAGTTATGAGTCTCGATTCTAGTAAAGTCTTTTGAGTTACATTTTCTTTATTATAATAAAAGTGATTTTGGGAGTCATCCAATTCAAGATTGTTATCGATTATGAACTCGATGTGGTATCAGAGCCTTGACCAATAACAGGTTCATAAACCGAAGAGCTTGATCAACTATCCGTTTAAGACCTTGATCAAGAAATCAAAATCTGATCAAAACGTAATTAGTGATCTAAAATAATGATGTGTTTGCTAGCGTTCTTTGCATAGTTTAAAATGTTTTTAAAATAAAAAAAGGTGTTATTTCAATTCAAAAACCAAGTCCATTTATTCCTCTTTGGTTAACATATGAGTTCCCTTCCTTTTGAATCAACTTCATATCACGAGTTTAAGAATTTGATGTACGGAAGTAAATTTTTTTGAAAGAGATGTGATAAGAAAACAATACAAATACATATAGGGGGTGTTGTATGTAATAACATTCACGATGAAACCTACCTTATAATTTAACTAAAATACATATTTATCTCTAAAATTTGTTTACTTTTTTAAAATATTATATTACGGATTCCCTCTCTCTCTCTCTCTCTATATATATATATATCATAACCAGTTATATAATAATCTTCCTTTTACTCGCAACCACATGATATGAGATAAATAATGAACCCCCAAATATGACGTTTACTCTATAATCTAGGGGACAAGGTAAGAAGATGGAGACCGAATGAGTGAAACTAAACAAATCTCACACATCTCTATAATTTAATATGTTCGTCTTGATGGTAATAAAATTGATCAAATCGACGTTTACCATTCCCACAAACTAACCTCACTAGCTATCCATCTTTAAATGAGTTTTTGTTGTTATTGTTGCTGATACTTGAAATCCGTGATTGAGTATAATGGTGAGAACAATAAAGTGTTAGCTTTTCAACCCTTGTATCATTGGTTTGCAGAATGTTTTCCGATATAAATTATGTTTGATTAGATTATTTTAGGCAAACGTGTATTATGCGTATATATCTTTTAGTGAGAACTTCGGTTTTGGTACCTGTAGTTTTCTAAAAATTAAATTTATTTATATAATTGTATTAAATTTCCTACAAATCATTTTCAACCAAAACTCTAATATTTCGTTTATTCAAAATTTATATTCTTCTTCAATAACTTTGTCTTTTCATAGATGCCAAACATGACAATTAATAATAGTAAGAATAATAACACATAAAACAAGCTAAAATCATGAGGTGCAAAGGTCAACTACCTTCTTTTGGTTGGCAGGTATACAAAATGGCATGAAATGAATCACTGTCCTTTTCTTGTCATAAAAAACCTTAACATAATTAACTACAGAATCTAACTACACACTTTTATTCTTGTCATCATTAAGTGCTCTCTATAAACATCTTAGTTCTCTCAGACATATATTATATAGAGAGAATATGGAGGACGTAAAAGAGGCACTGTTATTTCCATCAACACCAGGAGGTAGTCGCCGTGGACGGCGGTTGAGTCGAGGGTACTCGGTGAACTCACTTAGAACCGAGTTCTTAACTCGGTTACCTGATAAAGTCCGTTCTGCAGTTGATATTGAGTCGTCTTCTTTTGCGCTATTGTCCAAGTCATCACCTTCATTAACTCAAGGTTTTGATCATGAATATATTATATATCATTACTGTTTCATTAGTTTTCATTTATTTATTTATTTTTGTTTTTTTATATATAGGTGAAAAGGAGTATTATGACAAACAATTTGCAACATTGAAGTCATTTGAGGAGGTTGATGCTATAGTGTCATCTGATCATGGAGTTGATGAGGAAGATATGGATGAACAAATTCAACAAGAAAGAGCTATGAAAATCTCTAATTATGCCAATATTTTGTTACTCGCGTTTAAGGTAATCTTTCATTGCTAGTTTGAATCTGTCGCCCAAAACACGTTAGTGGTATTTGAGGTCGAGCATTCCTTATGACTTATTATCTTTTCTGTTGACGGATCGATGTAGGATTTACCAAATATGTCACAAGTTTGCTTAATATTTTAGGTTGGACATGATAATATTTTTTTTCCTTGCTACAAGTTTTATATGCAAATAATTCCTAATTTACAGTGTAATCCAAAATGTCTAATCCATAGAAAACATAAAAGTTGATTATACATCACTTAACAGTTTATGTCAATATCATGTCATCTGCGTAATACAGGTATTTGCTACAATAGAGACCGGATCCATCGCGATAGCTGCATCTACACTGGACTCGCTACTTGATCTAATGGCTGGCGGTATCCTTTGGTTCACTCACCTTTCTATGCAAAGCATCAACTTATACAAGTACCCTATTGGCAAACTCAGGGTGCAGCCTGTCGGAATCATTATCTTTGCTGCAATTATGGCCACACTTGGTATACTGCACTTGGTTTTTATGATCTTTATAAAAATATTAGTAAAATGTTAACGGAAGTTGAATCTTGAATTCTTTTAGGCTTTCAGGTATTGATTCAGGCCGTAGAACAACTAGTTGAAAACAAACCTGCAGAGAAGATGTCATCTCTACAATTGTTATGGTTATACATAATCATGTTGACCGCAACGATAGTCAAACTTGTGTTATGGTTGTACTGCAGGAGTTCAGGAAACGAGATTGTTCGTGCCTATGCAAAGGTTACTTCTTCCGGGATATAAATTCTTGAGAATAATGTGGTGGTTAGTTGGGAATGTTAGTTGTATTTAACACAAATGTGCACTGTTAACAGGATCATTACTTTGACGTGGTAACAAATGTAGTTGGATTAGTTGCAGCTGTTCTCGGTGATAGATTCTACTGGTGGATAGACCCGGTTGGTGCTATTATTCTTGCGGTTTATACGATTTTAAATTGGTCGGGAACGGTTATGGAAAATGCAGGCAGCTATTATTAATTTCCTATACTTGTTGAGAGGTTGTACTTATTAGAAAGCGTATTTTAGCTGACCCGTTTGAGATAAAACGCAACCCAAATAAATCTTTTCATGAGTAACATGTTGGTACATTTTATTCATTATTCTACTCATAATTAATGTGATATGCATGGGTGTGCATGTGACGGCTTGTGTTGGGTCGGTTTTGGGCTAAAACCGAATCAAAAACCCAAAATTCGATTTTTGAAAAGCGTTTTTTGGTATTTTCTGTTTTACCATTTGAGCTTAAAATTTTTGGGTCAAAAAAAGTTTTTTCAAAGTAAGACAGAATTACAAATTTTGTCCTTTAAATATATGCGATTTATGAATCAGGTCCTTTAAAATGTTTATTTGCGGGTGGTGTCCTTTATATGACAAAATACATTCGTTTTTTGTCCTTTACACTAACTGTCATCCAAAAACTTAGTTAATTCCAAACATGCTAAAACTTAACGGGGTTTTTGTTTAACATATTTTATTTAGTTTCATTTTCTAATAATATATTTAATTTGTTTTTTAGTTATAAATACTTAAATAGTATGCGTAAAAAGACTTAAATGCGAAAATCAAACAAACATACAATGTAAAGGACACCGCCTACAAATAAACTTTTTAAAGGACCTTATCCATAAATTGCATATGTTTAAAGGACAAAATTTGTAATTCTGTCTCAAAGTAATGATTTTGAGCCTAAATCATTATTAAACACTATTTATTAAACTCTTATAAATTACTTTACATTCAAAATTAAAAAAAAAAACGAAAATATACGTTCTGTTTGGTTTTTTCGGTTTTAATTACATGCAAAACCAAAACGAGCCAAAAATCCGGTTTTTACTAAACAAAAAACAAACCGTTGGCTTTTGTTTAGGTTCGGCTATTTCGGTTCTAGATTCAGTTTGTTTGGTTAAATGCACACTCATATGATATGATTACACAGTTTCGTTAGTGGGACAGGCAGCACCCCCTGAGGTCCTGCAGTAGTTAACATATCTAGTTACAAGGCATCCTAAAGTGGAGCGAGTCGACACAGTTCGCGCATACACATTTGGAGTTTTGTACTTTGTTGAGGTTAGTGGCTGCGGTCTCTTTGTTGCTCATTGTGGTCAGTGTAAATGTAAATGAATTCATTATAAATTTTTTTGAACAAGGTTGATATTGAACTGCCTGAAGATCTGTCACTAAAAGAAGCCCATGACATTGGAGAATCGCTGCAAATTAATATTGAAAAACTTGCAGAGGTTGCGCGAGCGTTTGTTCATCTAGACTTTGAATGTGGTCACAAGCCAGAGCACTCGGTTCTAACCAGGCTTCCGAATAGCGACCCGTGAGGTGATCATCTGATGGCTGGTTCATTATTCATGAGCTAAATGTGTGTATTAATTTTGTGATATCAGTTTTTGATTTGAAATTATGTTTGTTGGGCTCTTGTCTTGCTAAAAGGAGTTAATAAGTTAACCACAAGAGACATTTAAATCTCATTTGTAAGTTAAAAATGGTCTTTTTGTTCATGAATGGGTCGACATGCTTATAAACGTGTCTAAATAGGTTCGACAATAAATTTGTTAAATGAGTTAACAAATCGATATGACACGTTTAATACTCTATTATCATAACGATGTAGATTAATAGTTTTACAAATAATTAACATAGTTAAATTATCTCTCTTAACTGTCTAACGTAAGAGCCAATGCGGGGCTAGCCTCACTTGATACAGGGCCTGTTCCGAGAAGGCGAAAATTTTTTTTTGGCCAAAGACGAAAAATTTTTTAGGCTTTAAGTTAAGTGAAAGGAACATTTTATTTGGTTTAAACAATTTAAGTTTAAATGGGCTTACTTGGTTATATTTGAGTTGTGTAAAAAACTTAGGGCCTGTTCCGAGAAGGCGAAATTTATTTTTGGGCCAAAGGCGAAAAATTTTTTAGGCTTTAAGTTAAGTGAAAGGAGCATTTTATTTGGTTTAAACAATTGAAGTTTAAATGGGCTTACTTGGTTATATTTGAGTTGTGTAAAAAACTTATGTATAAAAATAAACTTAAAAATGTCTCAAATAAGACTAGAATCCACAACCTCTTGGTTAGATGTCATACCTCTTTGTCACTAGACAAAGCTAGTGGTTATGTAATTGTTTTGAAACATTAATTATACATATATTTTTTTATAAAAATATATATAATTTCAAACAAAATAAAAAATTTCGGGCTTAGCGGGGTGTCGGGCCTATGGCCGTCGACTACCGTGCCACCCCTCTTAGCCGGCTCTAACTTGATAGAGACAATTGTCTCTTAGATGGGAGGTCTCAAGTTTACGTGAGCAAAGACGTAGTTTAGTATATTTGGTTTAAAAATAGAGCAAGAGTAACATTTGCCATTTCAAAAAAAAAAAAAAAAACCAAAAAACAAAAAACAAAAAAAAAGCTAACATAAAGCATTAAGAATTTAATGAATTGTAACTTTTTAATTGTATCGTGTTTATTATATATATTATTACTTATTTATTGTCTTAGTAAGTTATGTCGATAACTGTAATGATATACTTATATTTAATCGTGCAAAATGTAGTGTCATGCAACCCATTTATTCATAAGCATATAAATCAAAATCGAGCCACATATCATTAGTCATTAAAAATGATCCAAATTCACTATTCTAAAATTAACATAAACAAAATCACTTAAATAAAAACCATAACATCCCAAATCAAGAAAAAGATTTACACCAACAATAACTCATCTTATTCTACCTAGAGGAAACCAACGTTCATGAAAAGAAGACTGATGAGACACCATAAACATAAGGCAAACAAGCACAACACCCACACCCCAAGGAGACCCTCCGGCTCGGTGAAGCGAGTCTTTCTCAGGCAACGGTACCAACGATGGCAACCGCGGTCTTTCACCGCTAGAAAGCCAGTGCACAATAACCAAAAGCACTACAGGGGAGATCATGAGGCAGATCTTCACATTGTGCATGAAACTCTCAACCTTTGACTCGTAGTTTACGTACCAAGTGACACACATGAAGATGAAAACAGCACATAAGAATATGAAGAAATGGATCGGGATCGAAAGGTTTCGGATATACTCATAGTATGATTTGTTATTGTTGTTGTTGTAGTACCTAGTCATGTTTTTTTGAGGAAGAACTTTGGTTTATGAAATAAGAGATGAAGAGTTTGTGTTTTATAGATCAAAAAATGAATATCTTGTATTTATAGAACGAAATATTGATACAAGACAAGTGGATTTGTTTTAAAGCAAAATATATATGTATATATGTGGCTTTGCTTGGCATTGGGAAAGTTGAGGCTTTATTTTTGGTTAAAGGGATTCCGAATATCAACTCAAGAGTGTTATTCTTTAGTTTTATATTGACGAATCATATGGTGCCACGTAACACCGACCATGGGACAAGAACCTTGGAGAATGAGAGAACATGAATTAACTTGTAATACCATTTGTGGGTAATGTTTTAATAAGAAAGAAAGTGGACACGTAAATTAAGTACGTTCATAATGTTATAATTATTCGCGAGCTTTCATGAATACAAAGACTTTTCCTTTAAAAGGTAGTATAAGAATAAGAATAAGAATAAGAATAAGAGAAGATTATTAGATCTTCAAGTGGTCTCGGTGATCACTGTACGTTCATAAGCTATTCTATTATATTAAAATATAATATTAGATGACATGCTTAGCTAAAAAAATGGAAAAGTGACTACGCGAGGATTTAATTCATTTTATTTTACCTTTAAATGCAGTGTTTTAAAAATCACTAGTCGTTGGTCGGACAGTGAGATGGGGACTAACAATTAATTGTAATTAATCGGAATCGACTTTAGTGTATATTTTTCAGTTTTATATATACACGCACACATTTTTAAATGTAGTTATCAGTTTTATACTTACAAAAACATATTTTAGTCGGAAACTGGCTGGAATCTCCCTTGAAACCGCTGGTTTTTGCTGGAATCTCGTCGGATTCCGCTTATTTTGGTCGGACTATCGCCGGAAAACACTGATTTTGGTCGGATTTGACTGTTGACCGATTAATTGGCCGGCTAGCCCAAAATTAAACAGTGAAGTGAGAACTAGCGATTAATCGGTGCCTAGTCGGGATTTTTGCAACGCCATTTGTATGTAATTATTCAACTTATAAATTATAATAATAGGTTACAGAAGAGTGAGATTTAATTATGGCCGTCCGATAAGATCAAAGATCGAATATGGGCCTTTGATAAGGATGGATTAAAAAGCGGTTACTTTTCATTACATGTAACTACCCCACTAACCCATTTACATGTGTAACCACCCACTTTTAGACATAGTTACTCCCACTCGACTATTAGTATAATTAAACTAAATTCTACCACCTAAAAAAGTGCATGTAACTAACTTAGGTTTAACTTCCTACTACCCATGTCCACATTATGTATGTATTGGGTAGTTATTTTGTGTGGTGGATCAAATGTGTTGGAAGGGAATAGGTGTAGTAGTGGGTAGTTACATATTTTTATTTTCGTTCATAGCAGTTAATGTATATATTGCAGTTCCTATAAAGTTAGGATGTGGTGTTGCAGTTGCTAAATTGTAGTGCATACCACTCTATATAATTGGATTTTGTTTGCTTATAAATGTAGTTATGAGGTTCATTTTTAATTGTGTTGCTAAGTGCTTCCGTCATGAATAAAGAGTTAAATCATCACACATCCTTGTATGATGAGGAGGTACTTTAATTCAGTTTTTTTGTTTCCAAGTTTCTTATACTTTATCCTCTAACGATTGATATTTTCCTACTTGTAGAACAAAGTTATTGAAACAAGAAGTAAGCTTTATGAGTTACATGTGGTGGAAAGCATGTTTGAGTTATTTGAGTTTCTAATGTATTCTTTTTTGTTGTTGCTGAACTTTTATTATTTTGATATTACATAATATATATGAAATTTGATACCATGATTGTGTCTTTGTATATATACTAAGTTTCTACAAAACTCAAAAACAGTACCAACATATAGCTTTTTTATTATCATTATTTTTTGATTTTTTTATGTGTATTGTTTCCTTAATTGTAAGGATCTAACTTGTAAATATGAGTTTGTGTGTTACGCGAACTTCCTAACTGGTTTTCATTTGTGTTTTTAGCTGCATAAACCTGAGAATGTCGTTGGTGAACCCACTTATATTAAGCAGGTAACAGCTTAACTTGCTTATTTGCTCGCTAGCGTACTCAAATCAAATACTAACACCTGCACCATTATGCTACTAATAGGAAGAAGATTTATTTTTTTTTGGGGGGGGGGGGACTTTGATAAACTCCCACTGTATTGTTCTTGCCAAAAGGATATTGTTGTCGATATTAAGGATGAGGTACTTATTTCTTACTTTGTGTTTACTTGAAAATAACTAACAGTTAATTAACATATTTTGTCTTAGAATCACAATGCTGACCGACTCAAGAAACGGTCTCGTGCACTCGATAAGTGAAAATGGGAGGATGTGATAGAGATTGCAAGTTCCGAAGATGAATCAGAAGAGGCTTGGGTGCCTATTAAGAGGAGGACTAACAATGCTCGTGTTGTAAATCGGGTTGACCTTGATTGAGGACCGTATCGCTTAATGTTTTAATATTGTGTTTTTAAGTACTATCAGAGCTAGACTTATGTTTTTATATGATCAGTTGTTTCCATGTGTTATTGACTTAATGTTAGTATCACCTTACTGCGTTGATATTCCCGTCCACCGGACGAGCAAACTGCTAGTTAAATAAGGAAAATGAAGCGTGTGTGCATGTGATTGGTGACATTTCATTTCGCTTATTCTAAATGTTTTAGAAATACACACAATTAATTTGGTGGTTATGATGATTCGTCTGTTCAATTTGTAGGTTTTGTCATAATTTCCTATTGTTCGTTAAAGGCGAAAGTAAGCATAGACCTTTTTCTTAAGCATGAGAACATATTACCCAGTAAACCTTGTCAATACCCTGATAACAAAGTGCATAAGATAATTGTAGGTAATGTTTGTCAAGTGATATGAAGTGACCTTTAAGTGGTCATGGTAGAAAACCAATGAAAGCTAAATTCGAAACATGGACAATTTTCTTTGTGTCTTCACTGATTTGTTTTGTTCACTCACAATCGACAGTTTCATTTATGTCCAACCTGTTAATTCGTAAACAGACCTATAACACACGCAGTTACAAGTTTAACCAGCCGAACTAGTCATAAATCCTAGATGCATATCATTCCACATTGAGTATCATTTGCATCATGTTGAACTAATTGCAACTATGTAAAATTGTGAAATGGCACTTTTATTGTAACATCTTTATTCTCTTTTTAAAATAATTATATCAACACAACACTTTCAATAATGTAAAACATAAACATTGTACCTAACAATAGCATCTCGTGTTTGTGTGTTCAATGTATGAGTGGTCGCATGAATATACCCTCTAGCAAACCTAAACAGCCCGGTACCTCCGATCACCGGCATTTCTCTCGTCTTCTGAAACACCGGATTCCGCCCCATCACCGTCAACATACTCCCACTATACCTACCCGTCGTAAACACAAAATTCATAACCATTAATGACGCGTATTCCTCTTGCGAAACTAGCCCATAAAACCCTTGAGCACGTCCTAATATCTTTGAACCATTTTCGGGCCTAGCGGTCAAAGGGTCATCAAACATGTTAACAATGCCAAACCCCGTGGTGTGCGATACGTTACTAGGCGGTGGGTTAACAATGTTAATGGAGGTCGGGTTTAATCCGCTTTGGACGTCATGCCAGTAGAACTGAAAGTGGCTGAGTTTGGTTGATCCGAGCTTAAATGGTTTGCTTTTGAGGGGTTTTCGCCAGAAGGTTGCGGTGGCATGAACCGTTATAAGGGACATGGAAGTGAGAAGAGAAAGAGTAAAGATTGAACATAAGTTGGCCATGTTTGTGTTGAAACTTGAAACTAAAGGTTTGGTTTGATTTATAAGAAAGGTTTCATGGACCAAAAACTTGCCTGTCTTTGCATGTTTATTATGAAACTAGTTTACATTCATTTGGAGTGTCTTCAACTTTTAATCATATATGTTAAATAAACTTAGTTTTGATAGATTTGATGGAGAGTAGATGTGAAATGTCTTTTATCTTTTATCTTTATAATATTTAGAACATGAACATAATCAAGTCATTTGCTAGTAAAAATTTATAAAAACACACTCATGTCTACCAGATGTTCATAATCAAATATAATACATATGCAAGATCACACAATAACTAGCCAATAAAAAAACTAGAGAAATTTAGCATTATCACCTAAAGAGTAAAGAGTCTATTTTTCATTGATTAATAAAAATTCATAATTTTTTTGATTTAAAGTAAAAAATAGGGTCTTGGTCGTATTACACATTTGATAGTAGAGAATTGTTTGGAACTGGCATTTGGGATTACTTCAAGCCGGTAATAAACCACTAATTTCATGACAGTCTTACCCGTTCACATTAATGAAATTACAAAACAATAAATGAAGGGAAGTATTTATTTTTCTTTTTTTTTTAATGCATCTCAATAGACATTAAGCACAACAAAATTTGATTTGAGAAGTGAGAATAACAAAGCTAACAACACTTTCTGATTTTATGCATATATTTTATATGATTTTGTTAAAATCAAGTATATATATTTGTGAACACTTTTATGAAAATTATACTTCAGGATTTCAGACAGATGCTAGAAAGTCTTGCTTATGGTCGATAACCATAATTTTAATTCCATCGCCAAGTATTGATGTTTTAATTATGTTGTTGCTGAATCTGCTATTCATATTGTATTCGTTGAGAGGGAAGGGGAAATGCGTGATTCAATAGTATTTATAGAGAATTATATGTGTCTTTTTTTTAACGGCCAACGAATTTTTCAAATGGGATACTGGCTAAATTCATTGTATCGGGATACACTCGTCTTTCGATCCGGGAAAAACCCTCACATAAGGACAACACCCGTAAACACTCGCCCGAAGGCACGATAGTGCAGTAAGATAAAACTAGTTCAATTTTAACTATTGAGCCGAAAAATATGACCCAGCATAATAAATTTGCGTTTAAAAGATTGGTCCTATTACACATTTGGGGACCTGGGGTCTAAATTTTTTGGCTACAGAGTTTATTATTATTATTATTATTATTATTATTTCTTTTTTAATAATGTAGTTAGCATTCAAAAATAAAAAATATAATCTATAAATTAAATATTAAAAGTTGGTTTTTGCTGGATCAGTTTCGGTTATAAAAGTCGGTTTAGTTTTTACAGGTTGGTTTGATTTTCGGTATATGCAAAGCCGAAAGCGAACAAAAAATTTGGTTCCTAAACAAACATAAAATCGATGAGTCATTTTACGATTATGTTCGATTATTTCGGTTATTTCAATTTCTTGCCCGCCCAAAAGAAAACGTCTTTAAATTTGTTTTTCTTCTTTTAATCTTGGGTCCGTAGATTAAAACAAGGCTCATTTGTGAGCCCAATTATTTTTAATTACAGCCCAAACAGTTCAGGCGTTCAGCTGACTTTTAAACCCATTTTCATCTAGACACGCACAAACTGGATATTTGAAAACAGGTTAATTTAATAAGAGGTTAGTGGTCAACGGTCAATTAATCGGTTAGTCGGGTTAATCGGGTCGTATGCTAACCGGTTTTCAAGCACAAACACCTAACCAGTATAACCAGTTTCGGGAATAACTGAACCGGTTAACCGGTAAATAACCGGATAAAAACCGGTTTCGGTTAAACAGTTTTGTAGTTATTAACCGGTTTCTGGGCCAAAATCTATAACCGGTTACTAACCGCCGGTTTTTTCTGAGGTGAAACCAGTTAAACGGTTAACTGGTTTAAATGTGCACCTCTATTTTCACCTGGCAAAATATTTGACTATTAGGAACCGTTAAAAGAATCACGACCTTAACTATGTCTTTTTTAGGAAGCTCTTTGATGTTTAAAGTGTGGCCCGTTAATTAGTTTTACCGTAATTTAATTATGAGTTTCTCCAGGGAAATTTCTAACAAAATATTTCAATTTAGATGTCGTTTGCCGCTTAAGTGACATCTATTTTTAATATGTAACCATTAGGTTTTTTAAAAGATCTTATCTATCTATCTATCTATCTATAATATATAAAAACGAAAATATAAAAATCCTACGTGTCGCGATGTGGTCGCTTCCCCTTTTTTTGGAGTCACTAGATCTGTTTGATGTTTAAATGGAGGTTTCTCATGCATTTGACCCGAATTCACGGGTATGGGTCTTATCAAACCCAGATATTTCTCAAACGGGATATAACATCTCATTAAATTAAAAACTAATATCACCAAATATTTGATACAAAAATTCTATAAAGTAGGAATATACTAAAAATTAATATCTGATTTATTTAAAAAAAGATATATGTTATTTATAATTAAAAAAACCAAAAATAAACGGGTCTTGGGTCTCATCAAACTCATATAGCTTTTAAACCGGGTTAATTTATTTGTAAAACAATTTAATATCAAACTATTAGTATATTATTAACTTTTATACAATTAAAAAATTTAATAAGTAGATAAATATTAAAAACAAATAATATAAAACAACCCTCGTAATACAGGGGATAAAAACTAATATAAACATAAAAAAGTAGCTTAGTAATAAAAAAGTAATGGTTTTGACCCCTAATTTTCTATTAGATTACTTCATTTCAAATTGTGAGTGGTTACTTTCTTCGTTTTTCCCCGTCAATATTCTCAATTTTTTTAAAATGCAAGTATAAATATAATGTGACATTCCACCAACATAATTATTACGGTATTAAATAAGTTTTGTTTTCTGGCTGATGAATTGATGGGTTGAACATGATACGGACAAGAAAGTTCAATGAACTTGCATGACTTGAATATTTGCAAGATGACACATACATGACATGTTTAACACTCTGATTTTAACTTTTTCATACTATTCGTTACTGCTTTAAAATTATACGTTTATGCTCAAAGTTAAAAATATATGTAGAACAATTACACTTATACCATAGTAAGCCAACTTCATTTCACTTATAAATTTTGACCTAATTGGCAACAGGATTTAACCTGTGAGTTAATATGAGACAACCGGTTAATCCATGGATATGAATTGATTTCAAAAATAAATTCTTTAATATGTTTTGATTTATCTAAACCTAATCCAAATTTGTTTAGGTGAATATATTATATTCGTGCCATATTTTTATATAGTGACATATGTGATATGTACCCCACCTCTAGGTTACACATTGTTACTCTTTTTTATTTGTTTTATTAAGTATTAACCTTTTCATGACCCTTTTCATCAGAAAAGTAAAAGGTCATCATTTGATATATTGACACCTGGGTAACATACTTACGTGTTCGATTCGAATTGTTTCATGTAATTAAAATATTCAAACATGGAGATTAAAGAATTCAAATTTAAATGTTATTAGCAAATAAAGTGAGTTAGAAGAATCACGTGGTCATCAAGAAACTATAGTACGTGACGATCAAGGATTCAAATACTGGTTTGACGCTTGAAGCTTCATGATCCTCGTGATTATAATATAAACAAGCGCACCCTCTATCTCTTATCTAATAGTTTAATGTTCATATTCATATTAAATATTGTTATATCCTGCACTTACAATATGTTCTGGTGTTACGTAACAGGATAGCTTAGCTTCATTGACAAAACTTAAACATTTAAATTAGAAGTGTTGAAAATATATGTTAATTTTTTTCAAACATGCATTATGATTGTTTCTTGCTTTAAATGATAGACTCACAATTTTATCATCTTACATATTGCATGTTAAATCTAGCATAGGTTGAGGTAGTCTGCGTCACCTCTCAACATTCCTGACGAAATATCTTTTAAGACAATAACTTTGTTTTTCTTCTTCGTTTATGTATTGGCTATTCATTAACAAAAATTTTTTATCACGTATTACTCTTCAATTTTTCTTCTAGATCTGCCACTTATATAATAAAAGTTGGTGCTTATTGTACTTTCATATTTTAATTTAAATACACTATATATATATATATATATATATATATATATATATATATATATATGAGATGGCGGATTCAAAATAAAAGTAAAAACTCAATCTTTTACTTTTGGTTCCTAAACAAACATAAAAGTAAAAACTCTTATCACCTCTCTACGCAAGTCTCTCTAAACCAAAATACACATAGGCCGGCCAACAAAAACCATAAAATTAAAACATAACTATTATACCTTCATACAAGGGGAACAGAGGTAAAGCTAAACATGTTAAAATTCACAAAACCCTAACTAACATTTTTATACAAGGGATACGTAGGCATATATGAAAAGGTTTATAAAACTAAGTTGCTATTATGCAATATGATAATACTATGATTATAGCCGAACCAAAGCAAATGGATAAATATGTAATTTACTTGAACATTAACAAGAGCTATGAGGGGTCATCAAAACTTATATCAGCCGTGACGCCATAGATTTCCAGAGTTTCTATTCTTTTCTTTCGCTATAAGATAAAGAATATTCGTTGACAAAGAATAGTAAAACTTATACCAATGGAAGGTCCCATGTTCAACAATATAAAATCAAACAATTAATAACTTAAAACATATACATATGATTTTCAAATCTAAATGCATCAACGATTTATTATTTAATAACGAGATGCGTATTAGGAGTTTATTGAATTATTTTACCTTTTATATTAAAATTATACAAATACTATATTTTACTCATCCATATACTTATTTCTTTTAATTTATATTAGATGTAATATATTATGTAATAATCTTTTTTTTTATATAATTAACACGTACAATTTTTTATTATTATTATTTTTTTTAATTTGAAGTGGCTAAATAGTAAATATAGTAACTCCAAAATGCAAGAAGTAAGCTTGGAGACCAAAATTAAAATAACTGGGGTTCGCAACCTTACGCTTCCTATTTACAACCACAAATAAAAATAAAAAAAGTAAATAATAGAAAAGTAGTATACACTGGTTGATTAAGTTAAACAAGTATAGCTTGATCAAGCTTCATTTCTAGTTATTTTTTTATTGTATAATTATACATAGCTCAATAATAATACTCAGTATTTTAAAGGTTTTTATTATGCTAGTAATGACCGGTTTATTGAAATTACTAGTTTAAACCATAACCAAGAAATATGATTTAATAAACTATCATTATGTAATTATTTTCACTGCATTCATATATATAGTTAAATAGGGTTTTGATCAAATACAAATTAAATTAACGTTAATTGTGAGAATCAAGTAGATTATTTGTATATATAATAAGTAGAGTAATTATGTAATTACATCATAGAGTAATTACATAATTACTCTATTTATATATATAATTACCGTACTTGATTCTCACAATTAACACGTTAATTTAATTTATATGTTTACTTTCCACTAGTTAAATAATACATAATAATATATTACGAAAATTTTCAATATTATATGATTATGCTAAATCTTCACCAAATACACATTTAATGCTTTCTTAGTGTTTCGTAGTACTATTTCTTTTATCATGAAAGTAGTTAATTTGTAATATTTCGTATACATAATCAGTACATGCCTATAGCTAGAGGTGTATCAAAATGCAAAAACGACTAGTCTTGTGATTTTCTTTTTTTATTAATTACCCAAAATTTGTTAATTAGCAACGGTATCACATAGATCGGGTAACTATCCTATGTCTTATTATCATGTAAACAGCTTGAATCGGATAGCTAAATGTTTATTGATTGAGTTAATGTTATTCACGCTACATGTTTTTAAAAGACATACGTTATGGGTGTGCAATTTTATTTGTATTGTGTAGTTCCAAGTGGACAAGCAATCATGATTTCGCATAATGTTTAACTATGTTAGTTTCTAATAAGAATACAATATATCAGTATATTGCATGTAAAAGTTTTTATGAATTGACATTTAGATTTTATAACTTATTTTTTATTATGTATGTATTTTTTGTTATGTATGTATTATTTATTAAGTCGAAATCGGATCACAATAACTAAAGATTTCGATTTGGGTCTTTTGTTGTGTGGCGTAACAAAAAACTATAAAGTTATCACTATAATTAAATTTGTATTAAGTGTTTAAGGAAAACAAGTCAATAACGTAAAAAAATAGGTCAAATTTTAGAAACTCGGTAAAGTAAAAGAATAACAAATCTAATAGGCTTTTTTTTAGACGGGGCAAATATAAATAGATAGTGCAAATAAGTACATAGAAGTTATTATAGTTAATCCACTTCTAGATACCTGCCAAAAGAAAATTGCGAGATGTAACATTTATAAGTATTTGATTCATTAGTCATTACCTTTTGTTTTACTTTTTTCAGGCCCTTTATTTAATGTTTCAAGTTTTTTCTGTGGCTATGTTTGAACCGGGTTGGTATGGCTATGATGGGATGAACTAATTGGACTTCTTTCGCATATCTTCTTGGTCACAAATTTGTTTTCTAAAAGGTTTTTAATTAATTTTATTGGTCAAAATTTCCTACCCAACAATATCCACAATTTTTTTTCAAAGAAAACCACATTTAAATTTATAAGTTTATGTTTTTCAAGTCAAAATTTGTTTTCTTTAAAGAAAATTTACCAAACAACCAATATTTATTAGTTCTAGTCTCACTTGAGTCATGAATGAAAGTTTCAAAAATTAGCTGTCTAAAAAATAAAAAATCCGACCACTAATATTTTAGTAACAAATAAGATAAAATGAAGTTTACGCTATGCATGTAACCTATGTCTCTTTAGGATGCCTTAAATGTGGATTTAAACTTAACACTTACTATTTTTTTCTCACATGGTTGCTAACAAAAGGTTAACCTTACATATTTGATATGTTTGGCAAAACTAGTCGGTAGTTGTAGCTGTAAGATGGTGGCTTGAAGCTGGTAGTCGTTAGCTATTAGCTGTAGCTGGTAGCTTTTTAAATATAATTAGATGTTTGACAAAATAACAGAAACTTTTCATAAAATGTATAAAATGACCAAAATAGGCATAACTAAAAAAAAACATAATAGCATATGTATTTATTTTGTTAGGTTATTTAAGTAATTTAAGCTTGTGGTTTTTTTCTAAACGCTACTAGTAGGAGCTTCAAGTTTTAAGTTTTTTCTCCTAACCTAAAAGCTTCAAGCTTCTTGAACCAAACAATGTTTTTAATTAATTAGAATTTTTTTCTTAAAAACTTCCTGCCAAACATACTCATCTATAATATATATATAAACGAAAACATAAAAATCCTATGTGTCACGATGTGGCCGCTCTCCATTTTTTTGGAGTCACCAGATTTGCTTAATTTTTAAATGGAGGCTTCTTATGCATTTGACCCGAATTCATAGGTATGAGTCATATCAAACCCAGATATTTCTTAAACGGGTTATAACATCTCATCAAATTAAAAACTAATCTCACCAAATATTTGATATAAAAATCCTATAAGGTAGTGATATACTAAAAATTAATATATGATTTATTTAAAAAAAGATATATATAATTTATATTTAAAAAACTGATTTTATAGTAAAAAAAATAAACGGTACCCATATAGCTTTTAAACCAGGTTATATCATCTCATTTATTTGTGAAACAATTTATCATCAAACTATAAGTATGTTATTAACTTTCATACAATAAAAAAAATAAAAATTCAAAAAATAAATAAATATTAACAATAAATAATATAAAATAACCCTCGTAATACGAGGGATAAAAACTAGTTATCTTATAACAATAATAAATTATAAAAATAATAATTGGGAACAAATAAGATTTCAAATAGATTATTACCATCATTCATAGTAGCAGGACTGGTTTGACAAATAAACGAGGGGAATTTAATTTTGTGTGCTCAACGTTTTAATAATTTAAAAATGTAAATTCCAAACTTTCTACTTCTAGAAATATGCAAGGTTAGCGATGCCACCTCATCCTTTTTTTTAAAACCGGCGCCACCTCATCACTTAGCAAAGATTTAGTGGTTGGCGTCTATTTTCTAAATAAACCGTAAAATTTATTTACACAGACAACAACACTATTTTCTTAATCAACTGTAAAAATTTATTCACACAAATAGCAACAGACAAACAACCACAGCACAAACCAAAGAGCAATTACATCAAAACAAACTTACTTTAGTACTAAAAAAAAACGCAACGACTTGATGTTTCCAATAATCATAAAATTTACTACGTAGCTACCTTTGAAAGTAGAAGTGGGGAACTTTTTGCAACACCAAATTTTTTTCACTTTACTTTCACCAAATCTTGTAAGGATTTGAATGCAAACTATATTTTTGGACGTTAAAGTAACCAAAATATACAATTTAAATAAAAATAGTTATAATATATCAATGCACCAATATACACATACAACATCATAAAAAATTTATTAGCAAGAACTTAAAACGAACATTTTCAAGTTCGGTTAGAAAGGTAACATTGTTGCAAAAAATAAATAAATAACTTTGTGCAAACTATCAAAGTACCACAAACTACCAAACAAGCAAAATTGTCTGGCAGACCCACTCGGTCTTTTCATAAGAGTTAAGACCGTAATTAGCGGTTTAGGGCTGAAATTTCATACAAATGGTGAGCATCCAAGATAAAAAAAAAGGTTAAGAAATGTGCTATATTTAAGCGGATGATTTTCACTAGAAACAAGTTATTAAGGATTTTGACAATAGTTTTGTCATTAAACTGCCAACAATTTTAGAGGATGCAAGAATCGTAATGCACCTTTGGAAGTTTGGATAGTTTTCAACTTTCAATGTAGTTGTCAAAACTAAACTTGTAGTAAAACAGTAAAAACATTTTAACGAACATCTAAGGACACCATATAATGCACTAACAAACTGTATCGAAAACGTCATTTTTACACTTTTACTTGAAATATATTAAGGTTAAACTATGTTCTTTAGTGCTACAATTTAAAATACATATAAGTGAATTAAAACATTATAAATCAGCTAATAAAAATGGTGTTAAGAAAATTTGATTATCCCTGTTTCCTAAAAGTGTAGGCTGTTTAGTCAACTCTTGCTAATTTCATTTCTTTAGGCTTTAGCCATCAAATGAGGTGCCCAAAGGCCCAAGTTTGTTCAAAGCTTCCAATCTCATTCAAACTCACAAGAAACATATAGATTAATATTAAAAAAGATTTTGACACATCTTATGGAAGCCTCTAGGTGTTCAACCCAACCCCCTTTAAAACCCCCTTTCTCTCTCTCAATTTTTATCCATTTTTTAAGGTTCTTTTTAATTCTCTCTCTACACACATTTCTTGCACACACACACAACACTTTGAACCCACATAATCTAACACATGGGCACTTTGGTGGGACATGTTGCACCGGGGTTTGGATTTCTTGTAATTGGTTTATGGCACCTTCTTAACCATATTAAACTACATGTCCAAAATCCCAAATCCTATCATTCTTTGCCATGGTTTCCCTCTACCAAAATAAGGTATTTGGAACTTTTCTTGATCATGGTTGGTTGCACCATGTCCATAGCTATGGAGCTAGTTATCGGGCCAGATCGTCACCAACCGTTTGACATCGATGGCACCATTCCTCCCAATCATCTCCACAACTTTGAGCACTCATTCATTTCCATGACCTTTTTGGTCTACGCCGCTTTTGCGATATTACTAGACAAGTTTGTCCCCAAAGTCCAATATGAACTCACTCAATTACTTGGAGGTTTCGCATTCGGGCAACAACTCCTCCTCTTTCACCTTCACTCGGCTGACCATATGGGCGTCGAAGGGCAATATCATATGCTTCTACAAATACTCATTCTTGTGTCTTTCATCACCACATTTATGAGCATTGGTTATTCAAAAAGCTTCATAGTTGGCTTCATTAGGTCCATTAGCATATTCTTCCAAGGTCTTTGGCTCATGGTCATGGGATTTATGCTTTGGACACCAAGCTTGATTCCTAAAGGTTGCTTCTTGAACTTGGAAGAAGGTCACCATGTGGTCGGTTGCCATGGGGATGAAGCCTTAGAACGCGCTAAGTCATTAGTGAATATTCAATTTAGTTGGTACTTAATATGGGTGACAATTTTCGCAATGTCGTTATATTTGGCTATGCATAAGATATACGAGGGAAGAATTGAGTATCAACCACTAACAAAGTATGATCAAGATATCGAGGCTCAAAATAAAGCAATCAAACTTGACGAATCGAAAAGCTTTCTTTCAATGGAAAAAGCATTTGCCCCGGTGGAAATGGAAGGTAGTGTGACAAGTTTTAGGTAGTTTGGTGTGTTAATATAGTTATTAAAAGGTAAGTAGTTGTAAGGAAAGTACAAGCTAGGGAAAGTGGTGTGTTTATATTGTTTGGAATTTGGATTGATTTATTGTTTTATTAGCTTTAGGGGTGGTTCTTGTTTTTCAAGTTGTGTTTCAAGAAAGTAAGGGTTCATATGGTATGAACTACAAATTTGTATAGGGTCGTGTTATAATATGAAAGTAGTAAATTAAATATGATTGGTTTATGCCTTTTAAGAACATGTGTTAGTATATATAATATAGTAATTTAATGAAATAAAATAATAGTAAATAGATAAACTTGAGAATTTACCAAGATAGTGATGGGTTTGGAGTCGTAGAAGCAAAGGTTTGGCTTGGCTGGATGGATGGAGTAGGTAGCCGTAGCCACCCTCACCTAGTTAGCCGCCGTGCCTTCACATTCAATGCCTTTTTAATTAAGATATAAACAAAATTTTAATACAAATAAATAATCAAGGTTTAATCATATAATTACTAGTATTAGATTTTTCGATTAAATCCATGTTTATGATCAATATACCCTTCTCAATTATACCCTGCCAATTAAAAAAAATGAAAATAAAAATCAGTAAATGATAAACATGAGAAGTTGGACTTGCCCAAATCATTACAGGAGAAGATGAATTTGAAATGGATTAATTTTGAGTAAATTATGGATTTTGTTCTTTAGGATTTGGTCTATTTAATCCTTTCCGTCAAAACATATATTTTCACATATCGTAAATTAAGGTTTTAATTTTATAGTGATACCAACCACACCCATTTTCAATTAAACATGATCATGCCCTTTACACGAGGAGCATTTTTGTCTTTCCTTCCCCATGCGGTAATGATAGTATCTTGTACCTGACTTGGTGAGTCACCTTTTCTAAGTAATGGGGAAACGGAGCGAACCATGCCCCCCCCCCCCCCCCCCCTCTCTTAAATACAAACAAAATCCCTAATAAAGTAAATAAACAAAAGAAAATTTATTAGTCATTAGTATAATTATTAATATTTTAATTATTATTGTGTTTCTTGAATCACGAATGAGATCATTGAAAACAATCTATCAAGGTTGAAGCTCTTGAATCACGAATGAGATAATTGGAAATAATAGTATTTAAGGATTTTAGTAGCAAAATCTTTACAATTATGGTTTTGTTTGATGTTAAATCTGATCAAAATAAAACATTGAACTTACAAAGTTTTAAGATTGTACTTATGCCATATCCTTCAATCTATATTAAGACCTATCAACACAACATAACTTCACATAAAGTTAAACAAGTCAGAGTTTCAATTAAACGAGTTCAGGTCATAAACAAATTGGCACGTTAATGAGTTTAAAATCTGCTTAAGAACAGGTTTTAAACCGCCTAGCCCATTTACAACACAAATGACATGCTTAACTATTCGTGTTAAGTGATTAACTTATCTACACATTCAATAGTAGTTTGTTGTGGTTTTGTGAGATTGTAATTTTTAATAAATTTTACCTTATAATGTTAGCTCTATCATTGTATATTAATCAATTTAATCAGTAATCATAAAAATATCATGCCATTCTTATTATTGAAATGCTTATACTTACCTGTGTACAATCATTCATGTTGTGACTAGAGGTGTACAAAAAAACCGGTTCCTGGAACCGAACCGGTGGACCCGAACCGGACCCGAACCGGTTCCTACCCGTTTTTTGTAGGAACCGGACCCTATGTGATTCAACCCGATGATCCGTGACCGGTTCTTGCATTTCTGAGTGGGGGCGGGTAGGAACCGGAACCGGTTCTGGAACCGAACCATCCGGAACCGGTTCTAGCCGTTGGATCGAATATAGCCGTTGGAAATCGTTTTTTTGGCCGTTTTTTGACCGTTGGGGTCAAAAATAGCCGTTTTTTGGCTCCCCCAAGCACCCCACTACTAGTATAAATAGGTATTTGGTGTCATGGGTTCATCACAACACTCAAAACGCAAACCCGAACGCAAAAAAATACAAAAAAAAACGCTATTACAACGTTTTGAGTTCTCTAATCTCTTGTTTTCTCTTCTTCTATATTCATATTTGTTGTTATGGCTGCCTCACAATCATCGGTTGGTCAAGGTTCCAACGCCGAACCAAGTTTCGTTCGTATTGTACCTCATAATCGTAATCAAGAGATTTGGTGCAATTGGGATTTGGTTGAATTGAGTGACCATTCATTGAAGGCTCGGTGCAAGTTTTGTGGGATTTATTTAAACCCACTTTCGAATTCAAATTTGAAGAAACATATCGAAAAACCGTATTGCAAGGCGTTGAAAAAGAACGTCGATTCGCAACAAACGCAAATGGATAGTGAAGGCGGAATATTTACATACCAAATTGATCGAGTTCAAGATCGTATGGCGAAGTTTGTGATTCAAGAAGCTTTGCTGTTTAGCCACTTCGACAACCCTCGCTTAACCGCCATGATTCGAGATACGCTTCAACCACAATACACTCACGTAAGTCGTCATACTCTTAAACGTTATTGTTTAAAATTGTGGAAGAAGGCCAAAGAGGTACTAATTGCATATTTTGAAAATATAAATACGGGAATAAACTTAACTAGTGATGTTTGGTCGGCTCCACATGGTCTACCCGAATCTTATCTTTGTGTCACCGCTCATTGGGTAGACCCGTCATCGTGGGAAATGATGAAACGCACAATTGCTTTCGAACTCTTTGAGTATCCACATACGGGAGATAATTTGTTTGAAATTTTAGATTATGTTATAAAAACTTATAAACTAGAAAATAAAATATTTTCAATGGCATTTGATAACGCGTCGAATAATACATCGGCGGTTGATAAATTAAAATTAAAATATACGCCGATTTGCAATGGTGTATTTTTTCACTCAAGGTGTGTTGCACATATCATTAATTTAATCGTGCAAGACGGACTTGCTTCGGATGAGGTTACATCGGTTATAAACGATTTTAGACTAATGATACATGAAGTTTTTAAGAAAAGTAAAAAAAGACAAATGGAATATAGAAAATTTTGTAAAGATACGGGAAGAAAAGCTTTGGGAGCTAATTGGGATGTACCTCATCGATGGAATTTCACTTGCATAATGTTTCAAAGTGCTTTGAAACAAAGAGAAACTTTACAAATGTTTCATTCTAGTCTTGCCGAGAATGATTTGGCAATCCCCTTTTCAAATGAGAAATGGGAAATTATCAATGACTTATCGACTTTTCTTGAAGTTTTTAAAACATCAACTACGAAACTATCGGGAACGTATTATCCGACAAGTCCCTTGGTTCTTTCGGAGTTATTTTTAATCGTTAACAATCTTAAAGAATTTGAAAATAAAAGTCCAATGTTTTCAAACATCATATTACCAATGAAGTTTAAATTAAAAAAATACTTTCTTGAATTGCCACCGGTTTTTACTTGCGCCGCCGCTTTAAACCCAATGTTAAATGTTACGGGGGTTGAATGTGTGATAGACGAAATTTTTTCAGCCTTAGATATGCATGAAGTTGACCAAAACTTTTCAACAGAGGCAAAAAATGATTTTAACTTGAATTTTAAATTTATGTATGACTTTTATTTAAATAAATATGGGTCAAACATACGCATGCCTATGCCGGGGGGGTCTTCATCAAGTTCAAGTGCTACTAGAGTACGAGATCCCATGATTAGCCTTATGAACACCGTTCGCAACGTAACGGCTAAAAAACAAAGGGGTAACACCCCTTCAAGCGAACTAGGAAGGTATAGTGCAAATGATTACTCTACCGGTTTATCCGAAGAGGAATATGGCACTTTTGATGTTTTGGCTTGGTGGAAGGTAAAGGAAACCGAGTTTCCGATTCTTGCCACCATGGCCCGTGATTTACTAACCGTC
This sequence comes from Bidens hawaiensis, assembly GCF_021521415.1. Taxonomy (NCBI): domain Eukaryota; kingdom Viridiplantae; phylum Streptophyta; class Magnoliopsida; order Asterales; family Asteraceae; genus Bidens; species Bidens hawaiensis. The sequence goes on from NW_027491139.1 coordinate 450,748, forward strand.
CAAGCTTCTACGGTAGCTTCGGAATCCGCTTTTTCTCTTAGTGGCAGGGTAATATCGGTGAGAAGAACAAGACTAAATTCGGAATCGGTGGAGATGTGCATTTGCTTAAAGGATCACTTGGACTCAATCGATCGTATTCAACACGTAACCACTCTCGAAGATGAAACACCACTTGATGTTCGAGTGCACGACGAACAAGAAGGCATTTCTACAAGTAATTCCGAGGAAGAAGTCGCCGCTCAATAATTACGACGAACAGGAAGGCTTTTCTAGAAATAATATGTCACAACTTTATATTTATAAGTTTAATGTTCCCACTGATGAGTATTCCTCATCAGTTAATTGTTTATTTTTATGTTAATTGTTTTTTTTATTTTTCATGTTATACAAATACGAATCGTAGTTTAGAATCCAAATCGCAAACGAAAAACGAAAAAAAAAAAAAATTTTTACACTGTAACCGGTTGGAACCGGTTACGGTACAGGAACCGGTTAGGAACCGGTAAGAACCGGTTAGATAGGTTAGGGGTCCGAGGGTGGGAGAACCGGTTCGGTTCCCTAACCGGTTCGAGCCTGGAACCGGTTTAAAAGGGGGGTTTTGAATATAGGAACCGGTTAGGAACCGGTTCCGGTTCCTAGTCCCAAACCGTTTTGAACATGCCTAGTTGTGACATTCATTTTATTAAGCTGGTTAAACTTCATCGTGCTAAAACATATCATGTCATGTAACAGCCTATGTGTTGGTGTTTTAGTAAATGACGGGTCGAACTATGCGACTTTTTGCCGCCAACGACAATTTCAAGAACAAGTATTCACAATCTCAAATTCAACACAACTATCGGCATAACATGCCACAGTAGATAATTTCAGAATAAGACACAATATCAGCATTTGCTACATGACCTTAAAACAAAGACCCAAACCCATTATGCAAAGTAGAATGTGTCAAGAATTGTGCATCTAACTTTCATCTAACTCACACATGTTACACTTAAATAAAAGGTCCATTACATAAAGAGAAAGCTATAACAAACACCTCGTCATTTCACTCCAACCGATTCCATCAGGTCATCATACTCAGGATCACTATCTTGCTTTCTAGAACGTTGCAGGTTACCATGCTTTTGTGGCACGACAGTAGGGGAAAACGGGTCATACACCTGTTGTGGCCCAGACGCGTTCAAACCAGGCCTACTCAAAGAATATGGCACATTGCCACGAAATTGCTGATTCATATGGCCTGATAAGTTCTGGGGTCGAAAACCCGGTTGACTTTGCTGAACCGGTCCAAAGTTTCCAGATCTGGGTGGGAACGAAATAACTGGTGGACCTGGACCAAAATGCCTAGGCCCGGGTCCGGGCCCCACATGGTTGGGTGGTGGTCGTGGACCATGCCCATGAAAAACTGGCTGTTGACCTGGACCTTGATGTTGACCCCTTTGATGACTATTTTGTGGCCTATGAAAACCTTGCATGACAGGTGGCGGGGCACGATAAGGAATTTGTGCACGATTGGTTTGAAAGGTGAAATCATTAGAACTTGGTTGCTGCGGTCTAAGGGCGGCGTTTACGGGTGGGGACGGTATAGATGGTGGCGGTATTGGCGTGGGTGTGGTTGGTGAGGAAAACCATGAAGTGGGACCCGGGTTACGCGGCCCTGTCTGAAACCCAACCGGTGGTGGCGGTGCAATTGGCTGTGACGGTTGAGGACGAGCCATTGGCTGCATTATCTGTGGCACGTTTGCACCAACGGTTTGAGCCGGTGGTTGGGACCAACCGGTAGTGGTCAAAGGTCGTTCAGTAAATGTATAAGGCGGAACCGGTCGAGGAATAGCAGACCCCATTGGACGCGCGTTCGGGTTCGGGTTCGGTTCATTTGGAGTTAAAAAGCTAGGCTGACGTGGCAAAGAAGGATTATTCCTAGGTGGACCAGGATAACCCATATTATGGGTCTGAACCATGGGTCGTGGACTAAATGATGATGTCATGGGTCCAGAATTTGAAGGGGTTGGAAAGGGTGGTGCAATGAATCGTGGTGACTGCGACTGTAACTGACTGGGTGGGACCCATTGATTAGGGTACGGCTGGAACCGAGCTAACGGTGGTGCTAACGCAGGTCCTGTAATTACAGCCACAGGTGAGTCTTGGTTGAGACTAACTGTGCTTAGGTTATCTCCAGAAACCGAATCATTAACATTTGCCTAATGAAAGGAAATCTGATATGAGCAAAACAAAATATATATTTTAAAAGATATTATTAAAAAATAACTTACTGAAACTGGTGTGGCAAGTAAGTCGATAAGAGAAACCGCAGCATCAACTTTCTCATAAGTTTCAGCATGCACAACCACATACAACTTATCATAGTCACTATTAACTTCATTTCCATCAGATGAAGTTATCTCACTCTAGTTGAATCATAGAACGAGTTAACAATAATCAGATAAGAAACATTTGACAAGATAAAAATGTAAAAATGTACAATTACCTCTTTCTTTGCATTGGCTTTGGTTCCATAAACTCGTATTTTTGCCCCGGTTTCCTAACACATAAATTGTAACAATGTTTCAAGTAAAAATGACATCATTAACATCGAGAAAAATGTTACCTTTTCTAATCTTTTATGAGTATCACCCGCATGCCCAAATATCAGCCCAACAAAATTGTGTCCAGGATATTCTTTGAGCTATTCATCAAAAGAAACAAAAGAAGTCATACAAAATATAAAGGAGTTCTACCTTCTACGTTCCAACATGTAATTTTTTAACATACCGGAATTACAACTCTATCCTCTTTAAGCAACGGCTTGTAATCAGGCGGGGCCTTATAACTTGGATTCAGCTTTAATATTTCTCCTGACAGACATTAAAAACAACATATGTAATTCGAATCCACGTGTATCATGCATAGAAAGTATAAACTAATGTAACGGGTTAACGGTTAACCTACCAATAACCTCACGCCTTTCAACTTCCAACTCTGATTTCTGCATCAAAAGCTATAATCTTAAATGGTTTTTAAGTAGGAAATCAGTAACATAGAAATTAAAGTACCAAAAAGAAACTTAACCAAAAGAGCTTGGTGGTCTGAAGATTCTTGAGCTGCTGACGAATCATGATCAAGATCATCTCCAAACTCCAGAATTCCAGATTTTAGTTGTTGTGTAATTTGATCCAGTCTAGTCTACCATGACAGAGGCAGTGATGTCATTAACAGACACCTGGGTATTGGAATACATGCAGAACATTCACAGCTAAGCAATCAATGCGGAAAAATATCGGATATCGGTCAAGGACCGATATTTGAGATATTAGTTATCGCGGTGATACATCGGCAGGATATCAGTAATTTTAATATAATGTAAAATTCATATATATAGCAATTAACACTAATAATTCAGTATACTCTTCTACCATTAACAAATTAACCGTTTGAAACTTGCAAAACACTAACAATCGTAGCTAGTAGGAACTAATTAAGACTTAAAACACCAACATTGAACATTAAAAATTGAAAACTAAGACTTAAAACGGGAATATCGGTGATATATCGGTCCAATGTCGCTGATATTATCGGTACCGATATTCTGACCGATATTTTACCAAGGGACTGATAACCGGTATATCACTGATATATAGGTGATATATCAGATTATCAGTGATATCGACTATACATAGATTCACAAAAACAACAGACATAAAATGTCCCTTCCTTAATTATAAAAACAGAACGTATGATACCAAATGTGTTCATGAATAAAAATTCAAACTATCATTATAAGTTTATAACAAAATGAACCATAGTAACACGAAACTCATATATGAAAAGCCTACTAAAAAGTACCTGATATGCAGACGCTCTTCCTTTTTTAACAAAAGCATCTTGTGTCAAATCGGGGCCCCATTTTGTTTTTCTCAGTATCTGTTTAGCACTTTCTTCGGCCTCCACATCAGCACCGCCTGGGGTTTTCTTCCCACGAAATACAGGCACCAAGGAACCTGATAGCTTGTTTTTGGGTATTAAAAATCCAGATTTCTTGGCAAAGAGAGAAACTTTAGGGCTCACTGTTGACAATACAGACGCAGTAGTTGTTATAACAGCATCATCCTGATTATTGTCCTCCATGGATACCGGTTGAACCTTTGAACTCATTTTGCTATTGTGTTCATTGCCTTACCAAATCTTCGTAACATAAACACACAAATGCATATTAAATTATTAATCAAGTAGTGATATATTGGGGCATAATATCCACTTATTCAGAATAACTGTGTTTAGTAGTTTAAATTGAACAAACACTTGATATGCACTAATAACTGAGCAACAAAACGAATAATATCTAAGCACAGAATGTTAATTAATTAAATAGAAGAATAAGCAATTAATTAAATAAAAAGGTAACATACATGCCCTAATTTGACAAGCATACTAGCATACATTAAAATTAAATTGGAAAAATAGAGAGAGAAAGAGCATGGTTACCGGAAACGGTTAATCAGATGAACAACGGTGGAGATCCGGTGACAACATTTATTATTATTATTATTATTATTATTATTATTATTATTATTATTATTATTATTATTGTTGTTGTTGTTGTTATAGCTCTGGTGGTCTCCCGGTGTTACAGTCGACGAAGCGGATGGCCGACCAAAGTTTATATTCGACCCGATCGATATCGATCGGTTTGCTTTGGTTCTATATTTTGGGCCGGCTGATTGATACTTGGGCCTAAAGTGTATAAAACCGGGTTTTTTTACAAACCGAACTGTTTTGGTTTTTGCATATTCCAAACCGGTTTGAGACAAACCAGTTTGATTTAGAAACTGGTTTAAATTGATTTTAGTCGGCTTTAAAACCGGTATGATTGAAAAATACCCAAACCACTATACAAACTGACGGTTTGGTTCAGTTTCCAGATAACCGGTTTGTTGTACGCCTATACTTTTCGCAACATAGCATTTATGTTTGTTAATGCAGTAGATACTTGATTGAACCACTACTTTACTTTGCCTTGTCTGCAGTTAAACAGTTCGGTTTCAGATTTAAGAAAAGTTGTTAGTAAACTTTTTATTTATTTTCTTACTAGATGTTTATTCTTGATGATGAAACTTAAATGTTGTCAAAACCTTTTCATAAGTATTATAATGTTTAGGTTTGACTATACCCTAGACTATGGTTTGGCTAGATTAGCATATTTACTAAAACAATGACATGTTCAGTAACGGTTTAATTGCTTCACGATTCTAGCATAACTTCGACTTATGATATGTCGGGTATTGGTAATTAGTTGGATAACACTTCTACTTAGATTAAGAGCTCGGAAATTCGTCAACAACCTCTGATCGGAGGGACATCATGATAAGCTCGAAACAAATCATCGGCATCAGGAATTCATTATCGGGTTTATGTCACATTTCTCGATATTATTAGAGGGTTGGGATGTGTTAAAAAGGATTGCTAGTGAGTAATGCCTAATGTTTATAGTTGAGCCCGACCACCCCAAACAAACAGTCGGGAATCAGTGGCGGTTTGTCGAAATGAAATGAGAGCAGGGATTGATGTTGGGAGGGGTCTTGTATATATAGGGAAAGGTTGGGAGGGTTAAACATGAGGTTTGGTGTGTAAAAACCGAGTTTTTGACAAAAGAACAAACAAGAAAACACAAAAAGCTGAATCTGGTATGATAGGGCTCGCGCTATGCGACCGTAGGAGGCTCCCCCGTCGCGCGGCGTGACGAGGTGGAGGCTGGAATATTTTTAAACTTTCAAAAATGACAGTTTGGGCCCCGGAGTTGGTTTTAAGCGTTAGTTGGTTTTAAGTGTTTTTAACGCGTTTTAAGGCCCGAAAAGGATGTTTTCGAGACCCAACAAGTGTAAAACAATATTGTAACATAAAAAATATCATTTTGATTATGTCGGGGGTTTCGGTTTACAAAACGGGTCGATTTATAAGTATATGAATAAAATAACGAAAACGAATCGGACCCAAAATTGACGAATGTCACAGTAACATTCTGGTTCAGTTCATTCGTTATCATGCGGCGGATTGTCGGTTCGACTGTCACACCCCAAACCACGGCCTAGGCGTATGACACATATGTTGGTACCACAATTGTAATTAAATCAGAGTTACGTTTTAATAGCGGAAGTCTTATAAACTTGTGGATTTAAAATGTAATATTTACATATACAAAAGACGATTTAAAAGTTTCCCGTTTGATGTTTATAGATTACTTGTTTTACTTTACAAAAACCACCATTAACTTTATATTAAGTTTAACAAAAAGATCCGAGCCATCAGATATCTTGAGTACTTCTTCATTCCAAGCGCTAACCTTGATCACCTGCAAAAATATTTTCTTTAATTAATCACCCCTCGAGACTGCGTAGGTCTCGGCCCAACGTGGCTTAGTAATAATCAAGTTAAAACAATACAATTTATAAACTCAAGTCTCTATACTCGGTTCCCCCAGCAAACACCGCATCGTTCGACTAGTTGAGTGCCTATACGTATACACGAGGTCGTACTCCCCACAGGCGAGCGTAATTGTGACCAGGTGTGATGTGCCCACCACATATGTAAGGATCCAGACAAACGTACACGATAGCCTGAGGCTAGTATTTATACCCTTGTTTATAAATGTTTTAGAGACATTTAGTTTCATGTAAAGTTTTTAATATAACACATTTTATTAATCTTTTGCACCGAGAAAATATCGTCCACCTGCATAATTCCATTCTTGTCATTTTCACTTATTTAAAGTATAGATAGCTACACAATAATCATCTAATATTCCATGTAATCCACCTTCATCATTAACCACCAAAACAAAATACAAATGTAAAAGAAAATAATATTATAGTTAAAAACATCCATCAAGAATGCAGACAACTTTATTAAGACCACTCGTTTTAAATATGTAGTATAACATAATTTAGATATAATATTATCCCGTATATATATACATTATGTCTCTATTGAGGCTTTGCAACTCACCATGACCACTCCCGGTGTCTCTCTCTTTGTTCTCGCCCTATTAGCACTCACATGCACATCCTCTGCACGACCAACCATCTACGAATTCGTCTCACGGTTCGGATTTCCTCCTGGCATTTTCCCGGATTACGTCACATCTTACACCACAGCCCCACAAGTCAACGGTTACACGTTCGAAATCAAGCTTAGGGAACCATGTTACATCATGTATGATTTATATGTTCACTTGGACTCCAAGATCACTGGATACATCACATATGGTAAAATCACCATTTACAAAGGGCTTATAGGGAAGCCAGATAACTATATCTGGTTTCAAGTCGATGAAATGAAACTAAACGACGACAGTATCACTTACACTCTCGCATTTATTAAAGTAGATCTTGATATTGAACAGTTTGAGTGGATTCCAACTTGTGGTTTTCCCATAGGTGCTAATCACACTCGTTCATCCAACCTCATTGAATTCTAAGGTACTCTTTTAATCATATAACATCTCCAGCTATTGATTTCTGAACTCTTAGTTGATTAAACTAACATCATGAATATGCAAATCGTTGCAGCTTCAAAACAATGAGAAAGAAGTTGCTAGAAAGATAATGGAGTAGAAGAGGAGATGTTTGGAGATATGTGTTATTGATAAATAAAATGAAGCAATATATTGTTGTTAGTTTGTTATACATAATTAGCACTATAGGTTGTATTGATCATCATGCTCTAATAATAATAAGAAAAATTGGTTTTTATGGGCCCAAATTATCGTCTTTTGGTCACTGCCGGTACCAACTAACGAATTGGCTAGTGACGGTCCCAACTTTTCACGTATTTGTTCCTAACGGTCCGCGACTAACAGAATTCTAACGTCGTTAGTTTCAAGTAGCCGGAAAAACGTTTTTAGCCTGAAAGCACACATTCTTTTCCCGAAAACTCAACAATTTTGTCCCAAACATCATGGTAACTTTGTATCGTACTTTTAGGAACTTTTTTCTAGTAAAAGACCCAATTATTGAGGTCACCAAAACCCTAGAACCATCGTCGAAATCAGTTGATGGTGCTTAAGTGATGGAGGTTGGTTGGCGGTGAGTCAATTGGTGGTGGTGGTGGCGGTGTTTAGGTGGTGTTTTCTAGCAAAAAATTGACTTTCCCGGCAAAAAACGTTTTTCTGGCTACCTGAAACTACCGGCGTTAGAATTCTGTTAGCAGCAGACCGTTAGGAACAGATACATTAAAAGTTGGGACCATCAGTGACCAACTCGTGAGTTGGGACCGGCAATGACCAAAATGCAATAGTTGGGACCAATAAAAACACAATTTTTTAATCTTTTAAGATGAATGCTATTCTTACACAATCTTCAAAGAGTTTTATATAAACCGAAGGGACGACGATATAGTTTGGAAGAGATGATCTCTTCTTGAGCAAGTAGATTAGAACTTTTGATGAAGATGATGGAGACCACGACTTAGACATCCCGCTTATCGATCCAAAAGTTATGACTAAATTGTTTTGATCAAACTACAAGGGTCCTGTTAGGGACACCCCGTATAGACATAGGGTCTCGTATAGCCCTATATCGGACGTGTAGGGGATGTCTGGCGTGTCTCTAGAAAACCCATATACAACCCAAATACCAAGCTCCAACAACTTTAGCCCAATAAGTTCCTCTTGAATCCTTAAGCCCATGACATCTTTGTGTACTGTAGCCCAATAAATTCCCATTAACTAGCAAATAAGCCTATATGTAAAATGCACACATAAACATATAAGAACAATATACTTGAATACAAATTTAAAGAATATAACAACATAAAGCTTCATACCTTCAACATACCATATGAGCAAAAGGAACCATTTCAATTCCTAATTCCCAGTGATTGATAAACATCACAACTAGCTAGCTACTTGTTTTCTAATTATTTTGTCGCCACGTTACAGCTAACCTCCTCTTCTGCATGGTTTGGGGTTAACATTCTGTTTAAATGCCTTCTTTTTTCGGAGGATCTTCCAATCGGAATACAAATTCAAACCCTCGATGTGTAATCGTGTTCATAACCGAAGCAGGTGAATCAAATAGATGTTCTTGCTTATTACATGGTTCCTTACTAAAATAGGCGACTCGGGGTCATACATACACGATTTAGTTTTGAACCGCACTAGATTTGGATGGCTATATTTTAAAACTAATTAACAAAAGTAACAGAACCACTAGGCGAATTGATGAACAATTTATACACGTTTTATTAATCATCTGCACCGAGAAATAACAACTAGATTATTATAAAATCAGCGTCCACCTGCATAATTCCATTCTTGTCATTTTCACTTATATATATAACTACACAATAATCATCTAATATTCCATCATCGCCAACCTCTCCACTTTCATCATTAACCACCAAAACAAAATACAAATGTATAACAAAACAACATATTTAAAAATATCCATCAAGGATGTATACTACTTTATTAAGGCCACTCGTTTTAAATATGTTATATAATATAATTTAAATATTTTATCCCGTATATATACATTATGCAAGCCTCTATTGAGTCTTCACAACTCACCATATTAATTCACCATGACCACTCTTCGTGTATCTGTCCTTGTTCTCGCCCTACTAGCACTCACCTGCACATCCTCTGCACAACAACCAACCATCTACGAATTCGTCTCACGGTTTGGATTTCCTCCTGGCATTTTCCTGGATTACGTCACATCTTACACCACAGCCCCACAAGGCAACGGTTACACGTTCGAAATCAACCTTAGGGAACCATGTTACATCATGTATGATTTATATGCACTCGTTCAGACAACCTCATTTCTAAGGTACTTATTTAATCACAAATTCATAGCATCACCAGCTCTAGATGTAGAATACTATGAGTATGCAAATCATAGTTTAATTATGATCGAAAAACTTGTTTTGCAGCTTCAAATCAATGCAAAAGGAGTTGGCAGAAAGATCATGGAGTAGAAGGTGCAGATGTTTTGTGATATGTATGTGTTACTTATAAATAAACAATGAATGCAGTTGTGTTATTCTTTCTTCTCCATAAACGTCTGCTTGTGTCAAATACACTGATAGGAGTAAACAACTTTTAACATAAGAAATGTAAAAGAAAAAAATGAATCTAGGCATTAATAGGCGTTTTAGTTACTTATAAAAAATTAGCAACAAACATATCATAACTAGACATTAAAGCACACTTTCATTTGACCATAAGAGGCTCTGCAGAAAAACCACAACACGAAACCCGCAATAATCTACAGACCCTCAACTCGGATTGCAGAAATCAACATTTCATCGTATACATATTCGACCCGATTCCACAACCCATCAACCACCAAATTTAACCACGAAAATAAAGTTAAAAAAAAAACTACCCAAATTACCCTCAAAAGGGTAATAACAGATCCACTAAATCAAGTTATAGTTCAAACAAAGCAGCACTCAGTCCCAAGCACTCGCAACACCAGCACCATAACCACCACCACCGCCGCCGCCATAACCGCCACTATAACCTCCAGAACCCCCATATCCGCCGCCACCATACCCGCCGCCAGGTGCTCCATAAGCATTATTCATATTCCCACCGCCATAATAATCAACACCATTGCCGCCACCGCGGTTGAAATTCGAGTCTCGCCGGAAATCACGGCCCCCAAACCGACCACCACCACGGCGGTTCTTACCACCACCATAAGAAGCTCGTGCCGCGTAACGAGCCAGCCAAGCTGGAACTTCTTGGTTAGCTTCTTGCATAAGATCCGACAACGGTCGAGCCATCGAGGCGTTATTATCGTTGAAAAAAGCAGTGGCTAAACCCGACTTTCCAGCCCGACCTGTTCTCCCAATACGGTGCACGTAGTCGTCAATGTCATTCGGCAAGTCAAAGTTGACCACGTGGGCCACGTGTGGGATATCGAGACCACGTGCTGCTACGTCTGTTGCAACCAGAATCGGGGTGTTCCCGCTTTTAAACGATCTTAACGCCTGCTCACGTTCCTGTCAATATTTCAAAATCACCAAATGTTATAAGTTCTGTTACAAAATTTTATAATTTAAAAATAAAATAAAAATGCGTACCTGTTGTGTCCTGTCACCGTGAATAGTGGTGGCGGGAAAGCCATTCATGCATAACCAATACTCTAATGAGTCGGCTCCTTTCTTCGTTTCCACAAAAACTAATGTAAGAGCTTGCTGCAGACAATAAAATATATATCAAGAAATCAAATCATAACTTCTTTCGCGTGTTCAAACATTCTCATTAAGGCCAACTAACTGTTAAAACAATATTAGAAGCCACCCAAGTATTGATTTGACTCTGCTTATGCTGATTCCGGCACACAAACTTGTTGAAAAAGTGTAAAATAGCGAAATACCACTAACTTTTGAAATTTTCGTATCTATTGAGTTGTTAAGTGACAAAAATGACCTTGAATCTACACAAGTATGTTTCAACATTTAACAATCCTTTAATTCTGTTGACTATGATTTAACTTTAAACAATCCATCTAAAGATAATTCTTTTAACAAGATTCTCAGGGATTTGTCATTTTACAACATGAGAAGTAGGATAAGCTTTAAATTTAAAGGCATTTTGTCATTTCACAATTTCCAGCAAGTATTTTGCCAGTCTGCAACACGAAACCGGATAAACCGATCCGTAACCGAAAAACACCAAACCCAAACAAAAACCGATTGTTTGGTTTTATGTTTCCGTACAAACCAGATCTTCGGTTCGGTATTGGTTTTACTTTTGGTTTTGCATGTAATTAAAACAAAAAAAATATATAATCCAAGCCGAATGTATGGATTTTCAATTTTAATTTTGAATGTTAATTTAACATGTAACAATCTTACAAATAGCTTAGCCCAAATATTTTAGCCCAAACGTATAATAATCAAATACTAATTGATCAACAAAAAGATTTGAGCCCAAACTCATTAATCGGGCCAACATTTTTATCGACCCAAAAATTTCAAGTCTATATGATATAACCACCCAAACCAAAAACTGAATATTACCTTGCCATGAGCACCGTTAGCCCTTTGTGCATGTAGAAGATCCATAAGGTGGCTTCTTTTATCACTTTCTTGTACATATTCAACTCGTTGAACAATCAAATCCGTACTCGAACCAACTCGCCCAACAGCCAAAAATATATAATTTGCAAGAAAATCAGACGCCAGTCTCTGCATATTAACCAAAACCGTATATAAATAACAAAATTACACCATTGTTACATAATATGCAAGAAAAACAAACCTGTATCTCCTTGGGGAAAGTGGCGCTAAATAACATTGTTTGTCTGACACCTGGTGGCGGCATATCCATTTGTTGAACGATTTTTCTTATTTGCGGTTCGAAACCCATATCGAGCATTCGGTCTGCTTCGTCTAAAGCTAAATACCTGATATACTGTAGCGACACGCGGGCCCGCTCTAACAGATCTACCAGTCGCCCCGGGGTTGCAACAAGAATGTCCACACCTCGTTCTAGCTCACGAAGCTAACCAGATACAAATTAGTTAGGTAAAGAAAAAAGTAAATTACAGATTCATCCTTTATATCCATACCCAATTGCAGGTTGGGTCCTTAATCTTTTATTAACTAAGAGGTTTGTAACACTTTACGTTCTTCGCATTAACTGGCGTTAAAACTTTCAGTTAAATCCATGTTTAATACCCAATATCCCATTATACCTTTTCAATTTAAAAAAAATTAAAACCACAAGATATATAAAAATAATCTTTTTCATTTAAATAGAAATCAATAAATAATAAACATGAATATAAAATGGTTTTGGTGAGTGGTTTTTTGATGCAAAAATTTACTAGTAGAAATATATATTTACTTTTACTTCATTAAGATGGATCTGAAATTTTTTTAATAAAAATGGTATGGTAGCTAAGGCCATACTGGTCACTTAGCATGGAATTACTGAAAATTTTTAACGGCAGTTAGTGTAAAGGACGTAAAGTGTTACAAACCCCTTAGTTTAAGGATGTCTAGTGTAATTAATAAACCCAACCTGCAATTAGGTATATACATAAAGAATAATATTAACACACCTGTTGATTAATCGGGGCCCCACCGTAAGCAACAACCACTTTTACCCCAGTTTGATAAGCAAACTTCTTAGCTTCTTCATGAATCTACATATCAAATAACAATATTAAAAAATAATAAATAATAATAATAATAATAGTAAGTCCTTCAAAAACAACGTAAATATTAAGTATGAAAAAGGAAAACATAAACATACTTGACATGATAACTCGCGTGTGGGTGACAAAATAAGAGCAAGTGGACAAGCCGTACGGGGCATTCGTGGTGCCCGTTGACCAAATTGTCCTCGCATGATTCCACTAATAATAGGGAAGCAAAACGCAGCGGTTTTTCCAGACCCTGTTTGCGCGCACGCCATCAAATCCCGACCACCGAGTGAGATCGGTATCGCGTGTCGTTGAACAGGTGTCGGCTTCACATACTTGCATCTCCTAATATTCAAATTAAGCGCTTCACCTAAATCAATCTCAGCAAACGTGTTGACAGGTGGCGGTACGTTATCCCCACTTGTCTCAACAGGAATGTCTTCATACGCATCAAAGTTAATCCCAGTATTCTCCTGTTCAACAAACTGTTGGTCGGCAACATCATCATTCTCAAACGGGTTGATCTCACGATCCCTACCTCGGTCCCAACCACCACCCCGGTTATTCCAACCACCGCCTCCGCCACGCCCACCACCACCAACATACCCCGCCCTAAAATCATTTCTAGGACCAGCCCAACGATTACCACCACCACCGCCACCAACAGCGGGGACCGCAGAAGTGTTTCCGCTGTTAGCAACGACAACCGGTGGCGCCGCCTCCGAACTGGCGGGGCGGTTACGCAAATGTGGAGGGACGTACGTGGGTCTAGTCGGGGCTAATGAATTGTACGAACCAGAACCAGAACCAGAACCAGAACCGGAACCAGAACCAGCAGCCGTGTTTTCAGCTGCGGCGACTGAATCAGCCCAAGAAGTTGGCATGCTCAAACAAAACCCTAATTCTCAAATTCCCAAATCCCAATAATCCTTCTTCAAAACCCCTTGAAAATCTTTACAAATACAAAAGCTTTTCGATTCAATCTACCGTCTAATTATTCGTCAATATCAAAACCACACAAAACCAACCTTTGTCTTTCAATTCAATTCCACTGTACCAAAATCCCTGATCAATAACAAAACAAAACAAACCCTAAACTCATCATTTCCAAATAAAAAAACTCGTAATTCCAACAAAACAATAAAACCCACAAATTACCCAAAATGATCTATACACAATTCAACAAAACCATACCCAAATTACACAAAAAAAAACGAGCAAACGAAGCAAAATAGTTGGATGTATGGTTTTAGCGTTTGAAAACATCAACACAATACAGAAATTAAAGTTAAAGAGCGAAAACTTACGATGAGATTAGAAACCCTAATTTTGTGAAGAGAAGAAAGGCGATACGAAAAATGAAATGAAAAATATCTTCTGGAGGCCGAGTTTCTCTCTCTACCTACTTTTTGCAAATCTTTTTATTTTTAATTGATTTCATTTTATTTTTTTCTTTTTAAAGTCTTTGATGTTTGAAAGGACACAAAATAGCCGATAGAAAATTGGGGTGGGTGAGAATGAGATCTTTCCTAGCCTACAACAAATGTTGTGGTCAATATTTACATCTATTTTCTAAGCAATTTGTATTCTTAAAATTTTAGGTGTGTATTGTATTATATTTTGGGTATACTAAGAGTATTATATAGGGGTTGGATTTCTTAAAAAGAAGGTGTTTTGTTTAACTAGCCTAAGAAGAATTATGAATATGACATGTGATACTCGTCTTGGTTGGATTAAGGGCTATTTTATTCATGATACCTAAATTTTCACCCTATTGTTTAATAAAAAAATCGAGTATGAAAAATATTGTGCAGTAAATCAAGTAAAAAATATTCAACATAAAAACTAGTACGGAAAATCTTGTAACAAAATGTTGTACAACATAAACCAAAACCCACTTTTTTGTTTTTTTATTATTATTTTTTATATAACAATATGATACGCAAGTTAAAGATAAAAATTATTGCTATTCTAATGCTATTTTTTCACACACACATATATATATATATATATTATATGAAAAAAGTTATAGATTTTTTTTACATTAGGGGAATTCGAAAAACAAATGAACAAAATGGTTTTGCCCAAAACACCCTTCATTTCCTCTTTTTCTTTTTCTTACACCTTGTTCTCCACCATTCATTAGAAAAATGAAATTCCAAGATGTCTTCTTATGCTACTTAGGGGTTGTTTGTTTACATCTGAATGAAACCATTCAGATGTAAGCATCTGATTCATTCAGAATTCAGACTGTTTGATTCCAAACAGAAAAACATCTGAATGGTTAGGCTCATTCAGATCTGAATGAACCAAACAGTCCCTTATACAAAACACATTTTTAACACCCCCTTCTCTCTCTCCCCCCTCACTCTCTCTCTCACCAAAGATCACTATAACTGTGAAATAATGCATCCGCAAAAAAGAATTCACACACACACCAAAGATCACTATAACAAAGGAATTGAAATATATGGTCGCTCATTGTTGTTGCATCCGCAACCTCATCGATGCCCTCCCTCGTTGTCGCTACCAATGCCACCATTATCGTCTCCACCATCATTGTTGTCGCCATTGGCCACACCACCATTGAAGAGGTAGGTCCCAGCAGAGCCCAGTTGGACCCGCAAGACTCACCTTGAAGAGGGACGTCTGCGCAGAAACCAACTGGATCCGCAGGACCCACCATGCTCAGAGACGTGACGTCCCTACGCGCAGTACGCAAGCTGTTCCCGCAGGAAATGCCTCCCAATGGTGAAGGACTCTGCCTGTTCCCGCAGATGCGGATACAAGCCATCAGGGAAGGCCACCCGCGCAGCAAGGCTACACGCACAAGGCACTTAGCTCTCAATCACTCAGTGTCACCTGAAGGAATGAGCAAAGCCGGGGACAATCCCGCACAAAGGCGGGAGGGGGAATACTCCCGCCCATAAGCCAGTCCGTACGATACGGGAAGATCTTCTGTACTGTACCTGACGAGGTATGGGCAAAAGATCTGACTAAAGATACGACAGCTTATTGACAACAGTATGGCGAGCAGCATGCTCCTGTACTGTATGTCACTATTAGCCGCTGCCTACTCACCAACTCCTGTCATACCACGTGCATAGCCGGCAGTTGGTGGAAAAGGAATAGTACACAGCAGGCCTGGTCACTATCAGCCGCTGCCTACCCACCAACTACCAGCAGGGCACGTGCGTAGGCCACTGTTGGTGGAACAGGAATACTATTCAGCAGGCCACACCTCCTTGGAAACCTACCTTCGGCTATAAATACCACAAATGGTATGACCATCTCATCTTATCTTGTATCATCATATTATACCTGATATCTGCTCTAGCAATCTCTTAATATACATTTATATTTAAAGAGCAATCTAGTTTGATTCTCACGCCGGAGGGTGGTCACAAGGAGGAACCCCCCCCCCCCCTTCTCAGTGACAAGCTCACGGTGTCTGTTTTGCAGGTTATCAGAAGAACCATCTTTTCTGGGTCTAACCCCTCGTGGGAAACATCTATCTAACCCCCAGGTTACTCGTAATCTGCCCGGGGTCCGGTTAGTGTTTCTTCATTGGCGCCATCCGTGCATAAAAGCTAGAACTTCATTTTTCTCCAGTTTTTTCAAACTTCTGGAAAGATGGTTAAAGAAACTCCGGTAACCACAACCCCAGCTACTGGGGGGAATACCGGCTACACAGTCTTTACAAACACTACCCCGGTTACCCAAGCCGGGGCAAGTGAAGTAAATTTTACGAACACTACCCCAGTTACCCAAGCTGGGGCAAGTGCAGTAAATAATCGCTCACTGGGATTCACCGATACCCAGTTAGAGAAACGAACAAGACTCCCCCGCCAAACACTCGATGAAGTTAAGGCATGGGCGGAGGCACGTCAAAAGGAATTCCAAGCTGAGTTGGACGAACGCTTGCGTTCCGTCCAACAGGCTGACGAATTCGAAGAATACTTGGACGATGACTCGGAGGAATCCGACACCGACGCGAACCCTCGCCATAGGGCAAAAGGGAAGCGTAAGGAAACGGACTCCCAACCGAGAAGGCATTTTGGAGAAGCCTTCAAACCAAAAAACACAGGTGGAAGTCCACGTGACTTCTCCAAAACATTCAGACCAAACGTTGCAAATGCGGGAACGTCCAAATTTGCAAGGGACATTACGGAAGCAATTGCCCCAAAAAGTGCCAAACAAATGTCCAGCATAGGCACATATGATGGTATATCTGACCCAGATGATCATTTGAACAGATTCATAGCGGGGGCAACCGTCAGTAGTTGGACGGAACCTACGTGGTGTTACATGTTCCAAATGACGCTTGTTGGGGCTGCTAGAGCGTGGTTCGATCGTCTACCGGTCAACCACATCTACGACTGGGCAGACTTCCAACAGAAGTTTAGCCAACACTTCAGCCAGCAAAGAAAGTATACCGAGGAGCAATGGACAATCCTCAAATGCATTCGAGAGGAAGATGAATCGTTGCTAGACTTCATCACTCGCTTCAACTCGAAGAAGCTAAGTCTGGGTAACATTAGCGAAGATCTTGTTCGCGCTGCTTTTATTCAGGGCGCGAACGACCCAGAGCTCATCCGCACCTTAACGGGTAAAGATGGCATGCCATCCACATGGGATGCCATCATGACAGCAGCTAAACGCTTTGCGGAAACGGAGAAGCAACTGTGTAGAGATCTCCCACAGAGCACAAACCTCTACACCCAGAAAACAAGAGAAGACAACGTCCTTACCGCCCGATTAAACAAAAAGCGGAAGCTAGGCATTTGGCAGTCAAGGGTAAACTTTGACACCTCATCCGGCTTGCAACATCGGTTAGGCGGAAGGGGTAACGTACAGTCGAACCAGAACTCCAGATGGACGCCGCTCACCAAAAGCGTCACCGAGATATTCGCCACTGAGGAGCTCCCATGGCCAAAACCTCCAATAATCCGACATCGTCCCAATGCTGATCGGAGCAAATACTGTGACTTTCACAGGACAAAAGGCCACAACACTGAAGAATGCACAGACGTAAAGGACATGGTCGAAGCATTTGTCAGAGATGGGACGCTCGCGCACCTCGTGGCGCAATGAACGCTGAGCAGGCTGATGCGTGTAGAACTCCAGCTGGGGAAAACACGAATAAAAATTCCAGCTTCAATGTGGAGACTACATGCTGCGTAAAGAACGAGATCCCGAACCAGGTGCGTATCGGCTCGATGGCACTCCCATCCCAACAACATGGAAGGGAGCTCAATTACACAGTTTGCATGTAGATCAATTCCAAATTTGTAAAGAAAAGGCCAAGAGCCACTTCTAATGGAAATGATTCTCCTTAGAACATCGACGCTAATGATTTTACATTTATACTTTATAATTTATTCAACACGGATATGCCGGTTTTCACCGCATAATTACGTGAAAAGTCGTTGCATGGGGAAGGCGGCAAAACCCGCATAAACCCAAAAAACGACAAACCTTCACGCAGGTCAGTTGAAGGGGAAAAGTTCAGTCATCCCATTAAATGAAAGTGCCGGTCTATCCGCATGAATCATGATAGAGGAAACTGAACACTAACCTATTAACAACCGCGCGTCGAACGGTTAATTTATTCAACACGGATATGCCGGTTTTCACCGCATAATTACGTGAAAAGTCGTTGCATGGGGAAGGCGGCAAAACCCGCATAAACCAAAAAAACGGCAAACCTTCACGCAGGTCAGTTGAAGGGGAAAAGTTCAGTCATCCCATTAAATGAAAGTGCCGGTCTATCCGCATGAATCATGATAGAGGAAACTGAACACTAACCTATTGACAACCGCGCGTCGAACGGTTAACTTATTCTAGAAAATTTCTAACAAAAGGATGAGGAAAACCTACACGCAGGTCAGATGATGGTAAAGTTTAGCCATCCTGCTAAGTGCAAGTGACGGTCCTACCCGCACAATCACGAAAGAGGAAGCAAAACTTCAACCTACTATCTACCACGTTCAAATGTTAACTTATCCTAACACTTAGAAATTTCAAAAAAGATGAGGAAAACCTCCACGCAGGTCAGATGATGGTAAAGTTTAGCCATCCTACTAAGTGCAAGTGACGGTCCTACCCGCACAATCACGAAAGAGGAAGCAAAACTTCAACCTACTATCTACCACGTTCAAAGGTTAACTTATCCTAACACTTAGAAATTTCAAAAAAGATGAGGAAAACCTCCACGCAGGTCAGATGGTGAAGTTTAGCCATCCTACTAAGTGCAAGTGACGGTCCTACCCGCACAATCACGAAAGAGGACGCAAAACTTCAACCTATTATTTACCACGTTCAAAGGTTAACTTATTCTAAACACTTGGAAAATTGCTAATATTAAACTAAAGTATGCAAGTCATATAACGTTTATAAAGCAAGGAATCCAGAGAAAATAGCGGTCTTACCCGCACAAAGATTTATATTTCACAATGATTCATTACAAGAATGGCCGGGTAACTACCCGCCTACAAGAAAATAAATCTATACAAGCTAAATCTATCCTAGCAGTGGGAAGGGATCTTCAGGATCAGGCTTCAGGGCCACTTCCACTTGGACCAGCACCATCAGTAGAGCGTGGCAGTTCAAGGAAAGCTTTAAGGATAGCTAGCCCATCATCAGCAGCAGCAACTTGGTTCACCTTCTCCACCACCGGATGCGGGAAGGCGGCATACTGATTCACTGCTTGGTCATAAACAGCTTCAGTATCAACATTATACAAAGGGAAGTTGGAAGGCGGGATGCCTTTCTCAACGAACCCTAGACCAAGCAGGAAGCCGACCTTTTCCCCATCCTCGTGAGAAGCGTTGAGGGCTGCGCTCATAGCATCGTCATAAGACGTCTCAGAAAAGACCCGATGCACAACCTACAAGAAAATATACAAGTGTCAACCTTTTCTATTTACAAAGAAAAGCGTGAAGACATGAAGCTAAACATACCTGAGACAACGCTTCTCGAAGAAGCCATTCCTTGGCAACCAGAGCTTCTTGGAGGGCAGCTTGAGCTTCGTTACGGGCGCGTTCGGCTTCACTCTTGTTGAGGTTGGCAAGCAACACATCTTTAGCCGCAGCCTCTTCGACGCCCCTTAGCTTACGCTCGGTATGGTCAAGCACCCCCCTCTGGTCCAAGATTTCTTGGAGCTTTTTGGCGTCTTCCATCGCCAAGGCATCATAAGCCTGCTGGAGAGCCTCTAATTTGGCTTTAAGCTCTTCATTCTCCACGCGTAGAGGCTCAGCAACAGCTTCAGCCTTGGTGGCCCTCTCGGTTGCGTTCCTTGCAGTTTCCTTAGCCAGCCGAAGCTGTTCATTAACAGCTTGGGCAGCCTTGGAACGGGCCTCGAGCCGGGCCTGAACTTCAACCTCGAGGGCCTTGAAGGCCTTCTCCTTCTCCGCAGCCACTGCAGTAAGTCTTTGGTTCTCCTCCCGGACAGCCCGCGCCTGAGCTACTTCTTTAACGCGAGTTGCTTTTAACTTGTCGTTTTCACGACAAAGCAGCTCGACGCGCGGCTGCATCCGGGCCAGGAGAACCCGAAGCTCATTGCTTAGCCTACCCTCCTGGTAGCTAGCCATGGCTTCCCCCAACGCACCACTGGGAGCAGCGTGACGAGCCCACTCCACGCACTCCACAGGGGTGCGAAGGGTTGTTCCTCGGCGAATGTTCCATCGTGGAACATACACTTCATTGGAATCCGACACTGCAAAAAACATAAAGCAGTTAGGAAAAGATGATAAAAATATGAAAAGGGCCAAAAGAACCCTACGCACCTGTAGGGTCAATAACAGGCCGATAGCCGCCAAACCCATCACCTGAACCCAAGGGAAATCCATCCAAGAGGTCAGGCAGATGGGAAGGAGGCAGAGGTTGGCGATAAGCCCCAGGCATACCTGAAGGATCGGCCGTCGTGGCCGATGACGGAGGCGGCATGGTAACAGCCGCCGCGGTCGCCGCTGCGGAATCCGCAGCAAAAGTAACCGCCGGCTCGGTGAAAGATGCGGTAAAAATAGCACTCACAGCCGGCGGTGACGTCATCATAGCTGGTGTGACAACTGCCCGATCCGACCCGACCCAGGTACCCGTTTTCGTATCCGATTTTTCTTTTTATGATTTAAATTTGATTATTAATCTTTGTAAAATTTAACATTAAATAAATTATATATATATATTTTTATATTACTTACTAATAATAATTTCTCTTTCTTGTCGCCGTCCCGCCTCTTTCTCTTTCTTGTCGCCGTCCCGCCTCTTTTTCTCTCTTGTCGCCGTCCCGCCCCTTTGCTTAACCCTTACGCCTTGAACCTCCTTTTCTCTTAACTCTTTGCTTGTCCTTTGGTTCTTCCCGCCTAAGGATGTCTGCGCAGCTCCACGCGCCAGACTCCTTACAAGGAAGCATGCGTAAAGACCAGTTGTTCCTGCGATACGCGAGGCGAACTGTTCTCGCAGCGCGCTAAGAATTGTAGTTCTTCTCGCAGCGCGCTAATAATGGTAGTTCTTCCCGCGACGCGCTAAGGATTTGTAGTTCTTCCCGCGACGCGCTAAGAATTGTAGTTCTTCTCGCAGCGCGCTAAGAATGGTAGTTCTTCCCGCGACGCGCTAAGGATTTGTAGTTCTTCCCGCGACGCCCTAAGGATTTTAGTTCTTCCCGCGACGCGCTAAGGATTGTTCTCTGTCTGCCTTCGCCCTCGCGCGTGCGCTCGAATCTTCTCGCGCTAGACTTTAAGTTCTGTTTAGGTCAGCCTGTATTCTTTTGAGATCTTATCTTATCTTTTGAGCTCTTTAGGTCAGTTCCGACATCTGTCCGAAAAGCCATTTTCGGCGCAGCATGCGCACCAACCCTATTGGTTGACAGAAAAAGTGACTGACATAATCTTTTGAAATCTTCTTTTGCATGCCTTGACCAGTGTTTTATCTGACTCCTCCCATGCTTTATTCTGTAACTTGTCAGCCCTTTTTCCTGTTCCCCTGCTGCCATATCTTTTTATATCTTTTGCTTTTGGCTTCTTGTACTTTTTGTTATCTTTTGTTTGATTTATTAAGATCTTTTCCTTCTTTTTAGGGATTGGGTTCCCTAGGGTTTCCTTATATATAATACTGTTTTCTTGTTATTTAACACTACACACACAAACACTTAATTTCCTTCTCATTGCTCTCTGCCGTTGTTCCTCAGCCGCCTCCTCTCTTTGCCTCCGTCTTCTCTTCTGTTCTGCCCGGAATCTCGGTAAATTTATAATATAAATATATATTTTTTATTTTAATTTGTTTAACTAACAGCAATCGATACTTAAGACATAAAACCAATCGTTAAACCAATAAACTTTTATTTATAAGTTAACTTGTGCTTGTTTCTTGCATTATCTTTCAACATACCTTTTTCAGGTGAGTAATCTCGTACCTAATCCCTTTTTATTTTTAATGTTTTGGGATGTTCATGTGTTCGTACAAACTTGAGTCTTAAACTTGTTTATGAACTTTTGTCGCGCAAAACCCCATGTGTTATGGACGTAGACTTGGCTGTTTATTTGTATGTGTGGATCATTAACCGTCTTGTCGGCCTATTCCGCAGTTTTCATGGATCCATTAGATGAACACGGGAGAACTATCGTTTATGATTTCTCTTTTGTTTACACTTCCACAGTTTTCTTGTTTTTGTGCTCAATTGGGAGCACGGATTGAACTATGAGCTATGATCTAAGGCTTGATCCCGATCTGATTACACCCTTGTTGAGCACCAGTTATACACATGATGCGCGCAGATTTTGTTATCTATTTATATGTATTACACTTGATTTCTCACCGACACGCAAGTGTTGACGTTTTATTTTAACACATGTTCAGGTTTGCAGTAGCTGCTTTTGGGAATCTCTTGGACGCGTAGGATGTTTTCTTTTTCTTTGGGCCTAGATTAAAATGTAACAAGACAAGTTTATGTTAATTGAATATTTTGAATTATAATTTATGTTATCTTGTGATTGCGTTGCGCGTGCGCGATAAATGTGTATTAATAAATATTGACACCAAATAGTGTCACGAGTAATGAAACAATATGTGGCGCCCCGATGTATAATCCGCCATCGGTCGGGGTGTTACAGATTGGTATCAGAGCTCTGTGACTTTTGGATAGGTGGTTAGACGTAACGACCTAGAATACCTAAGAGTCCCTTCTCGCGCATGAGAGAAATCTCATGTTCGCGCGCTTATTGTTAATTACTCGTTATTTATAAATATGCTTGCGCATACGCAGCGTATGATTTTATGTTTTCCGCGATCTTTCGAATTTTATTGTTAATTCCGATTTGTTTATTTACATATTCGTTTGTTGTGGGGATTGAAAATCCGAGAAGTCATGGTGATACATGAATAGTTGATTTTCAATTACCCTTAACTTTATGTTTTAAATTGAAGATTTGAAAAGTCATGGTGATACATGAATTGTCAATCTCCAATATTCATTTACTCGATATTTTCAATTGAAGATTTGAAAAGTCATGGTGATACATGAATGGTCAACCTTCAATGCTTGTTTACTCGATATTTTAAATTGAGAATTCGGAAAGTCATGGTGATACATGAATTGTCGATTTTCAATTCGAATTCTTTACCTGTGTTAAGTTTGCATTTAAGTTCATATTTTACTTCGAAATTTGATAGCATTTAACTCCGCGAAACAAGCTTTACGACGATATACTTTGCGCTAAAACGATTACTCATACCAAGATATTAACAAAAATTAAAACTTTTATAGAATGCCTCCGCTATCTCGCCGATTTCAGAGGAGAGAAGCAGCGCGCAGGCGTAGACAGCAACGTTCCCAGGAAATGGCCGCCGCGATAGCCCAAGCCTTAAACCAAAATAATCCCAACCCCTCCGGATACAATATTAAATCCTTTAATGCGGGTAACCCTCCGAAATTCACAGGGCTTGAAGGAGCCACCGTTATGCTCCAATGGCTCGAGAAAATTGAGAACACCTTCCTCCATACCCAATGCCCTCCAGACCGACGAACCTTGTACGCATCAAGTGTCCTAGAATCAAGGGCGCTTACTTGGTGGAACGGAGTAGCTCATGCGCGTGGCGCAGAGGCTGCTTCTAGCATGCTCTGGGAGGAATTCAAGGAAATCTTGACGCGAGAGTTCTGCCCTCCCAACGAAGTAAAGCGCCTGGAGGAAGAGTTTTGGAACCTGAAACAGTACAGTGGCGAAGCGCGCGAGTACGCGACGCGCTTCCATGAATTAAGCTTGCTTGTCCCACACCTAGTTACCCCTTCTCGCCGAGCCATCGAGAAGTTCCTTGGGGGTCTCCCCATGGAAATTCAAGATTCTGTATGGGCCAGGAACCCAGCAACCTCTCTGACGCCATCGAGTTGGCCGCTGTGCTCAGCGAAAACCATGTCAGGGCAGGAACCCTGTTCCTGCGGGGAGCAGAGAAGACCAAACCCACCAAGACTGCCCCCGAACCAACAGAAACCAAGCCAGAACCCTCAAACCGTAACAACCTCAAGCGCAGGCGCAAAGCCTATGCGCTTACCAGCCCGCCCATTGTCCAGCAACCCGCCTACCAACCCCTAGTACACGCTCCTAACCCACTGGCGACCTACCCAACACCTCCTGTAGTCCACAACTATGCCTTAACCAATCCAGCACTCCCTACCCCGCCAACTAAGAAACCCTACACAGGAAACCAACCCTTTTGCCCAACCTGTAGACTTCACCACCCACCTCAAGTCCCGTGTCGACTTTGTCACCGATGTGGCCGCGCTGGTCACACTGCTGAAAACTGTAGAGTCCTTCCCGCCAACCCAATCGCGCAAACACCACCAACTTACCCGCTAAACCCACAACCAACATACCCTAATCCACGACCCAGGTCGTGCTATAACTGCGGTGATCCCAGTCATTTCCGGAACGCGTGCCCGAGACTACAAGTTCAAATTACGCAAGCTAATCCGGTTAACCAAATTTCGAACCAAGTGGCGCGCGGCCGAGCTTTTAATATAACCGCGCACCAAGCGCAAGCGAATAATGACGTGGTTAATGGTACATTTTTACTTAACGGACAATATGCATCTATACTTTTTGATACTGGCGCCGATAGAAGTTTTATTTCTCGCGCATTTGAGCAAAAACTTGCGCGACCGCGCATAAACTTAAGCGAAAACTTTTCAGTTGAATTGGCTAATGGTGAAACTATTTTAATAAACTCCGTGATCAAAGATTGCACGCTTAACCTTAACGAACACGATTTTCTAATCGACCTCATTCCTATGCCGCTTGGAAGCTTTGATGTTATTATTGGTATGGACTGGCTCTCGCAAAATCGCGCCGAAGTTATCTGCGCCAAGAAGTTGATTCGCATTCCTCGGGAAAATGGTGGAAATCTGCATATCTACGGCGAGAAACCGTCTAACGGTCTTAAACTTATGTCGTGCTCTGAAGCCCGGAGACTTTTGCGGAAGAAATGTGTTGCATTCTTAGCCTATGTGGTCAAACCCGATGAAGGAAAGAAGAAACTTCGCGAAATCCCCATCGTGCGTGACTTTCCTGATGTCTTTCCCGATGATCTTTCTGGTTTACCTCCCGCTCGGGAAGTCGAGTTTCGTGTTGATCTTGTCCCTGGTGCTTCCCCCGTAGCCAAATCTCCTTATCGTCTTGCACCCGCTGAAATGCAAGAATTAGCAAGTCAACTTCAAGAGTTGACCGATAAAGGATTCATTCGCCCTAGCTCTTCGCCATGGGGTGCTCCGGTGTTGTTCGTTAAAAAGAAAGACGGTTCGTTTCGCATGTGTATCGATTACCGCGAGCTGAACAAGCTCACCATTAAGAACCGGTATCCCTTACCGCGTATTGACGATCTCTTTGACCAACTCCAAGGTGCCTCTTGTTTCTCCAAGATCGATCTCCGTTCTGGCTATCACCAGTTGCGTATCCGCGAAGAGGATATTCCCAAGACTGCTTTTTGAACCCGCTATGGCCATTTTGAATTCTTGGTCATGCCCTTCGGTTTAACCAACGCACCCGCTGTTTTCATGGATCTAATGAACCGGGTGTGTAGGCCTTTCTTGGACCGACTCGTGATCGTGTTTATCGATGATGTTCTGGTGTATTCTAAAACCAAGGCCGAGCATGAGCAACATCTTCGGTTGGTGTTGCAAAAGCTTCGAACCGAGCAACTCTTTGCCAAACTCTCCAAGTGTGAGTTCTGGTCGGATGAAGTACAGTTTCTTGGTCATGTTGTAAACAAGATGGGTATTCATGTCGACCCATCCAAGATTGAAGCAATCAAGAACTGGATTACGCCATCCACTCCTACCGAAATCCGTTCCTTTTTAGGCTTAGCTGGTTACTACCGGCGATTTATTTCGAACTTCTCAAAGATCGCTTTGCCTTTAACGACTTTAACGCACAAAGGCAAACTGTATATTTGGGGCTCGAAGCAAGAAGAAGCCTTTCTGAAGCTCAAGCAATTGTTGTGTGAAGCTCCTGTTCTAGCGTTACCTGAGGGTAATGATGACTTTGTCGTTTATTGTGATGCCTCCAACCAAGGTCTCGGTTGTGTACTTATGCAACGAGGCAAGGTTATCGCTTACGCGTCAAGGCAACTCAAAATTCACGAAAAGAATTATACGACTCACGATCTCGAACTTGGTGCAGTTGTATTTGCCTTGAAAATCTGGAGACACTACCTCTATGGGACTAAGTGTATCATCTACACCGACCATAAAAGCCTTCAGCACATTTTTGATCAAAAGGAACTTAACATGAGACAACGCCGATGGAACGAACTCATCAGCGATTACGATTGTGAGATCCGGTATCATCCTGGAAAGGCTAATGTGGTAGCCGATGCGCTCAGCCGGAAACCCAGCCAGCTTAACTGTATCTTGCCGCGCACGCAGCTTCGCTTCGCGCCGATCCAAAACGATCTTGAATCGCGCATTCGCGACGCGCAGCGCGCATCGATCAGCAATGGCAACCTTCGCGCCGAGTTAGCGTGTGGCGCGGAAGCGCATTTTGTCCCTAACCTGAATGGAATTCTCTGTTATCTCAATCGCATCTGGATCCCCAATGATGAGAATCTTCGCTCTGTCATACTGAGTGAAGCGCACAAATCTCGGTATTCCGTTCATCCTGGTGCTGACAAAATGTACAAAGATTTGCGCCTTTCTTTTTGGTGGCCTGGTATGAAAAAGGATATTGCTGTGTTCGTAGCTAAATGCCTAACTTGTTCTAAGGTAAAAGCTGAACATCAACGCCCATCTGGTTTGCTCGAACAACCTGAAATTCCTATGTGGAAATGGGAAAGTATAGCAATGGACTTTATCACCAAGTTACCCTTGACCGCAAGCAAACATGATAGCATTTGGGTAATAGTGGATCGATTGACCAAGTCTGCTCACTTTCTGCCCATTCGTGAAACCTACCGTGTTGAACAACTTGCGCATCTTTATGTCAAGGAAATTGTTTGCCGTCATGGTACTCCTTTGAGCATCATATCCGATCGCGATGGCCGTTTTATATCTCGCTTTTGGAAAACTCTCCAATCTGCGTTAGGAACTCGTCTGGACATGAGTACTGCATATCATCCTCAGACTGACGGACAGTCTGAGCGAACCATCCAAACCCTTGAGGATATGCTTCGATCTTGTGTTCTCGATTTTGGAGGTAATTGGGATTCGCACCTACCTCTGATCGAGTTCTCTTATAATAACAGCTATCATTCCAGTATCGGTATGGCCCATTTGAAGCACTTTACGGTCGAAAGTGCCGCTCACCGATTTGTTGGAACGAAGTGGGTGAAGTTCAAATCACAGGACCCGAACTAGTTCAAGAGACAACCGATAAAATCGCCAAGATCCGTGATCATCTGCTGACTGCCAGAAGCCGACAGAAGAGTTACGCAGATCGCAGGCGGAAGCCTCTCGAATTTCAAGTTGGTGATCTTGTTCTCCTCAAAGTGTCGCCCTGGAAGGGTGTTGTCCGCTTTGGGAAGAAAGGTAAGCTTGCACCTCGTTATGTTGGTCCATTCAGGATTCTTGCGAGGGTGGGAAAAGTTGCCTACAAACTTGACCTGCCGCCCGCGCTCAGCAATGTGCATCCAACTTTCCATGTATCCAACCTCAAGAAATGTTTAGCTGACGAAAACCTTCACATACCACTTGATGAAGTTCAAGTTGATGAGTCTATGCATTTCGTTGAGAAGCCTGTTGAGATTATGGATCGCGAGGTAAAGCAAACCAAGCGCAGTCGCATCCCTATTGTTAAAGTTCGTTGGCAGTCCAAGCGCGGAGCCGAGTTCACTTGGGAAAGGGAAGATCAGATGAAGATCAAGTACCCGCACCTTTTCTCTGCGCAACCTACTTCGAGATAAATTTCGGGACGAAATTTCTTAAAGTAGGGGAGACTGTGACAAATGCCCGATCCGACCCGACCCAGGTACCCGTTTTCGTATCCGATTCTTCTTTTTATGATTTAAATTTGATTATTAATCTTTGTAAAATTTAACATTAAATAAATTATATATATATATTTTTATATTACTTACTAATAATAATTTCTCTTTCTTGTCGCCGTCCCGCCTCTTTCTCTTTCTTGTCGCCGTCCCGCCTCTTTTTCTCTCTTGTCGCCATCCCGCCCCTTTGCTTAACCCTTACGCCTTGAACCTCCTTTTCTCTTAACTCTTTGCTTGTCCTTTGGTTCTTCCCGCCTAAGGATGTCTGCGCAGCTCCACGCGCCAGACTCCTTACAAGGAAGCCTGCGTAAAGACCAGTTGTTCCTGCGATACGCGAGGCGAACTGTTCTCGCAGCGCGCTAAGAATGGTAGTTCTTCCCGCGACGCGCTAAGGATTTGTAGTTCTTCCCGCGACGCGCTAAGAATTGTAGTTCTTCTCGCAGCGCGCTAAGAATGGTAGTTCTTCCCGCGACGCGCTAAGGATTTGTAGTTCTTCCCGCGACGCCCTAAGGATTTTAGTTCTTCCCGCGGCGCGCTAAGGATTGTTCTCTGTCTGCCTTCGCCCTCGCGCGTGCGCTCGAAACTTCTCGCGCTAGACTTTAAGTTCTGTTTAGGTCAGCCTGTATTCTTTTGAGATCTTATCTTATCTTTTGAGCTCTTTAGGTCAGTTCCGACATCTGTCCGAAAAGCCATTTTCGGCGCAGCATGCGCACCAACCCTATTGGTTGACAGAAAAAGTGACTGACATAATCTTTTGAAATCTTCTTTTGCATGCCTTGACCAGTGTTTTATCTGACTCCTCCCATGCTTTATTCTGTAACCTGTCAGCCCTTTTTCCTGTTCCCCTGCTGCCATATCTTTTTATATCTTTTGCTTTTGGCTTCTTGTACTTTTTGTTATCTTTTGTTTGATTTATTAAGATCTTTTCCTTCTTTTTAGGGATTGTGTTCCCTAGGGTTTCCTTATATATAATACTGTTTTCTTGTTATTTAACACTACACACACAAACACTTAATTTCCTTCTCCTTGCTCTCTGCCGTTGTTCCTCAGCCGCCTCCTCTCTTTGCCTCCGTCTTCTCTTCTGTTCTGCCCGGAATCTCGGTAAATTTATAATATAAATATATATATTTTATTTTAATTTGTTTAACTAACAGCAATCGATACTTAAGACATAAAACCAATCGTTAAACCAATAAACTTTTATTTATAGGTTAACTTGTGCTTGTTTCTTGCATTATCTTTCAACATACCTTTTTCAGGTGAGTAATCTCGTACCTAATCCCTTTTTATTTTTAATGTTTTGGGATGTTCATGTGTTCGTACAAACTTGAGTCTTAAACTTGTTTATGAACTTTTGTCGCGCAAAACCCCATGTGTTATGGACGTAGACTTGGCTGTTTATTTGTATGTGTGGATCATTAACCGTCTTGTCGGCCTATTCCGCAGTTTTCATGGATCCATTAGATGAACACGGGAGAACTATCGTTTATGATTTCTCTTTTGTTTACACTTCCACAGTTTTCTTGTTTTTGTGCTCAATTGGGAGCACGGATTGAACTATGAGCTATGATCTAAGGCTTGATCCCGATCTGATTACACCCTTGTTGAGCACCAGTTATACACATGATGCGCGCAGATTTTGTTATCTATTTATATGTATTACACTTGATTTCTCACCGACACGCAAGTGTTGACGTTTTATTTTAACACATGTTCAGGTTTGCAGTAGCTGCTTTTGGGAATCTCTTGGACGCGTAGGATGTTTTCTTTTTCTTTGGGCCTAGATTAAAATGTAACAAGACAAGTTTATGTTAATTGAATAGTTTGAATTATAATTTATGTTATCTTGTGATTGCGTTGCGCGTGCGCGATAAATGTGTATTAATAAATATTGACACCAAATAGTGTCACGAGTAATGAAACAATATGTGGCGCCCCGATGTATAATCCGCCATCGGTCGGGGTGTTACAGCTGGAACAGTCGGCTCAAAGGAGTGAGCAACTGAACCAGCGGAAGCAGGCGCAGGCGCCTGGGTCATCGCCTCAGGTAGGCTGACCAAGCCTACCGTCATGGGCGGAGTACTCTGCGCTCCACCCTGGAATGCGTCAACATCCACGCCTGCACAAAGAAGAAAAGTGTTAATGATATTAAGCTATGAAGTTAAAGAAAGGAAATTTGTACTTACGGGTTTTCTTGAGCCTAAAGGTACGGACAGGCGGGGACGAACCCGATGGAGCCGGCCTCTTTGCGCCGCTCACCGTCGTCCTCCGGGGCTCTCCGTAGGTGACAGTCGCAGCCTCCGGAGCGGTGGTCTTATCACCACCGGGATTCCCCGCCACCTCTTCGCTCTCGGTCTCCGAATCAGACCGAGGCACCGGATCGGCAGTGGAGGCCACCTTCTCCTTCCCCTTCCCGCCGGCAGCCTTCTTCTTCCGCACCAACGGAGGACCATCTGCGGATTCCTCATCAGAACATACGATTAGAGGAATTCCAGCAGAGGTTTCAACATTGAGGGGTCGAGGGTCGAATAGCGCCTTACCTGGCCGCCTGGCGCTCAGGATCTCGTGGCCTAGCGGGTAGACCTCCACGAACCGATCCGCCGTTTGTTCTAGGATGGGCAACTCGTTCTCGTCTAGAGCGCGAGTACCCATCCGAGCGGGACCGTCAGCCTCCCGCGGGTACATGAGCGACTGCAAGTCGTTCCCCTCTGAAATAAACAGGAAAGAAGTTAGAAGAGATTCTAAATCAACAAAAAGAAACAAAGCATACCGTAAGTAACAGAGTTCGAACCGTATTCGAGGACGATCGGGATCTTTCGCGCATCCGCATCCTTCCACACCCGGCTCAGCCCCAGCATCACCATCCCGGACTCCGCAAACCGGTAAACCGGAGATTGGACTCGGGATATCTTCGAAAACCATTCCGCCTCCTGGTAGTTGGAGGCGTGAAGGCTGGGAAGAGCTTGCCCATTCTTAAATTTCATGGCAAGGGGGATGGCGCGAGCAGAAAGGTAGAAGAATTCCCTCTTCCACGAGCGAAGACTGCGCTCGGTTGCTCAAATCTTCAAACCCTTAATCCGGGTTATCAGAGTATACCACCCCTGGATGCACCTCCAAGAGTAGAAGGTCATCAGGCGGTCAACATAGGGCTCAATGCCCAGAATCCGGCACACCCACTCGAAGTGGCGAACCTTGGCAATCGCCATCGGATGCACCTCGGTCAGGTGCACACCGTGCCTCTCAAGGACACGGTAAACAAACTTTGTCAATGGGAACCTAAGATTCCCATAAACAAAGGATGCAGCATATACCCCGATATTGCCTCTGGGGGTATCGTACACCGTCTGATGGGGTTCAGGAAACTCAGGCTCGAGAGACTCGAGCATGAACTTCCTGACGACGTACTGGTACAGATCGATAGGCAAAGCACACTGGCACTCGCCAGCAGTACTCTTGTCATCGGCTGTAGATTCGAGATCACGAGACGACATCGTGCAAAAGAAAGAAGAAAACGATTTCAAGAGAATGCTCGACTGAAAGATGAGTATTCGCCGGAAATCGTTCTGAAGATGAAGAGAAGAGTGAAAGTGTGGATTACAAAGAACCCTCTCCCCCTTTATATACTAATCGCAATTAATGCGATGCATTTAATGCGGAAGAGAGAGAAATCGAAGGTGCAATGAAACTATGACACGTGGCAAAAAGCAAGCTGGCAACAGCTGTTGACAGGACGCATACCATTAATTTCGCGGCCACGCGCCCGAAAAATCGCGCCCACGCGCCTGAAAAAGCGTCTGGAATGACCATGTACTGTCATGTCACCATAACTTCCTGCACGTCCTGACACAGTCAGAAGAAACCGTCGCACGACGTTTCAGAGGTTTGGACTGTTCTTATCCTTTCACCAACTCTTCGAATTTCAAAATTCAAAAAGATTCAAAAGTAAGCGGGAAAATACCCCTTACCTTGGCAACCAAGTAACCGTAAGACGGATGCGGGTACAGTGTTAAGGCAAAACCCTTCACATACCTAGCACCCGCAGGGAATTGAAGCCAAGAATACCTTGGCGACCAAGTAACCGTAAGACGGATGCGGGTACAGTGTTAAGGCAAAACCCTTCACATACCTAGCACCCGCAGGGAATTGAAGCCAAGAATACCTTGGCAACCAAGTAACCGTAAGATGAATGCGGGTACAGTGTAAAGGAAAGACCCTTCACATACCTAGCACCCGCAGGGAATTGAAGCCAAGAATACCTTGGCAACCAAGTAACCGTAAGACGGGTGCGGGTACAGTGTTAAGGCAAAACCCTTCACATACCTAGCACCCGCAGGGAATTGACGCCAGGAATACCTTGGAAGTAAAGTAACCGTAAGACGAGCGCGGGTACAGTGTTAAGGCAAAACCCTTCACATACCTAGCGCTCCGCAGAGAATTGAAACCAAGAAGGATCTTCTGGGCAATGCTTGCGGAAACGGAAATAACATCCCCGCATAGCGGGAACGTCGAGAACTACGTTGTTTGAAGCTCCAGGATGGAATTGGTGGTTTTAACATAATTGATCACTATGTTCAAAACTACCAAAACCTCATGGAGAATCCACAAAAGTGGGACTCAACGCTCCTGACTTGCGAGGAGGTTACAGACCTACCCGCATCATACCCAAAGATCAAGCAGGAAACTCGGGAATTTCTGCAAGTGACAAGGACTTCCGCGGGAAGAATCCCCATGGAAAACCTTAAAAAACCCTTTTCAAAACCCTTTGCTTAAGTCCAAAAGTTCACCTCACTTTATTAAACACTCATGAGAAGAACATTGAACTGGGGGGACTTGAAGAGGTAGGTCCCAGCAGAGCCCAGTTGGACCCGCAAGACTCACCTTGAAGAGGGACGTCTGCGCAGAAACCAACTGGATCCGCAGGACCCACCATGCTCAGAGACGTGACGTCCCTACGCGCAGTACGCAAGCTGTTCCCGCAGGAAATGCCTCCCAATGGTGAAGGACTCTGCCTGTTCCCGCAGATGCGGATACAAGCCATCAGGGAAGGCCACCCGCGCAGCAAGGCTACACGCACAAGGCACTTAGCTCTCAATCACTCAGTGTCACCTGAAGGAATGAGCAAAGCCGGGGACAATCCCGCACAAAGGCGGGAGGGGGAATACTCCCGCCCATAAGCCAGTCCGTACGATACGGGAAGATCTTTTGTACTGTACCTGACGAGGTATGGGCAAAAGATCTGACTAAAGATACGACAGCTTATTGACAACAGTATGGCGAGCAGCATGCTCCTGTACTGTATGTCACTATTAGCCGCTGCCTACTCACCAACTCCTGTCATACCACGTGCATAGCCGGCAGTTGGTGGAAAAGGAATAGTACACAGCAGGCCTGGTCACTATCAGCCGCTGCCTACCCACCAACTACTAGCAGGGCACGTGCGTAGGCCACTGTTGGTGGAACAGGAATACTATTCAGCAGGCCACACCTCCTTGGAAACCTACCTTCGGCTATAAATACCACAAATGGTATGACCATCTCATCTTATCTTGTATCATCATATTATACCTGATATCTGCTCTAGCAATCTCTTAATATACATTTATATTTAAAGAGCAATCTAGTCTGATTCTCACGCCGGAGGGTGGTCACAAGGAGGAACCCCCCCTTCTCAGTGACAAGCTCACGGTGTCTGTTTTGCAGGTTATCAGAAGAACCATCTTTTCTGGGTCTAACCCCTCGTGGGAAACATCTATCTAACCCCCAGGTTACTCGTAATATGCCCGGGGTCCGGTTAGTGTTTCTTCAACCATCGTTATCATCGCCGCCACCGCTCCTCCTACCCCGGCTATCATTACTGTCGCCAACACTGTAACCCCCACCTCGTACCACTACCACAATCCCTCGATCATTGTTGTCAACTTTGCAACTAAAACATTCATCAAATACCTTAAACCTAGGCTCTAATAGCTACTTGTAACATTATTTAAAAGACTATATATTATAACGAAAGAGTGGAGTTTGTTCCTAGATCTTTTTAAATTTGATCGCATATACATAATGAGTTTACTTACAAAATATTAACCTTGTATATTAACCTTACTTCATAATCCAACAAGGTCAGTCAAGCTTAATCATGTGTAACAACTAGGGCTGTCACTTTTACCCGAAATCCAAAACCCAACCCGAAAAAACCTGTACCCGAACCCGAACTAACCCGACTCGAAGAACCCGAACCCGAGAAAAGACTAACCCGAACCCGAACCGAAGTAATTCGGGTTGGTTCTCGGGTTTGATTTAGAAGATTTGGGTCAACCAGAAAAACCCGAATAAACTTTTAGTTTTGAAATTAAATATATTTTTATGTATAATAGGCTAAGTCTTAGTAACTAAAGTTATCAAAATCTGGCTCTAATCGACTGTTGACATTCTAACCATTATGGATCGATTGCTTATTAATAATTTATGAATTCCGTTTATTACTTATAGAGTTATAGCAACCATAATCGAACAACCAAATCACGCCCGATTGAATACGATTATGGTTCGAGTTAGTTTTACTCTTCTTTTGAATTGTTTTAACAAGTTAGGTTAATTTATTATTTGATTATATGTGTTATAAGCAAAGAAGACTATTTTGTTTTAATTTTAGCATTTTAGTTTTTAATTTTTTTTTGTTTTGTGTTTTTTTCTAGGATACACGAAACCCGATTAACCCAACCCGAAAAAACCCGAACCCTAAAAACCCGTGAGAGATTTGGGTCGGGTTTCGGGTCAAGATTTAAAACTTTGAAACCCGAATTACCCGAACCCTAAAAACCCGTGAGAGATTTGGGTCGGGTTTCGGGTCAAGATTTAAAACTTTGAAACCCGAATAACCCGAACCCTAAAAACCCGTGAGAGATTTGGGTCGGGTTTCGGGTCAAGATTTAAAACTTTGAAACCCGAATAACCCGACCCGAAAAACCCGAAACCCGAAGAACACCCCTAGTAACAACACCCCTCGTATACAAAAGACGTGTTCAACCCACCATCCCGATACCCAATCATGAACAACCTTTGGTTTTCGATATATTGCATAAAAAATTATATGTCAAATAGCATACCATAAAATTATTAAGCAATGCTGCTTATTATTAACCCAAACTATAACCATAAACTAAAAAACTAACGACCAAAATTTTAACAAAGACCTAATACGACGTTACGGGCTTATTTTAGTGTATAAGCAGTGTACAACAAAAACTTTCAACGTATACATGCCAACATGTGGTAGCCCAGTTGATGCTTATGCACATGTTATATGTCACTTTGGCCTACTCTCCATCTTTAAGCTTGTTAACATCAATCCCAAACATAAACAACACACGTGATAATATTTATAACACCATTATAAGTTATAAATCAGTTTGTCGCAAACACAATGATTTTATTCAATTAGAAGTGACCGCTAAAGATTGCTTGGCTTGAATTTGAACCACATTTGAAAAAGAAAAAAAAACACGACCTTTATCTCTTTACTCTTTACATCTCCATCGATTTTTATCTTCCCCGTTTTTCTTATTCAAAACACATTCATCTCACACTTAACCAAAGCTTGCCAACATTGAAGATACGTGGCTTACTATTTGAGATTTTGAGTCACTAACTCAGTTCACTTCTCCACTTTTAATTAGCCCCCCCCACTTGCAATACAATAAATTTTGTGTCTCCAAGTTTGGAATTTGTCTACATCCTCGTACTATTTAAATGTTATACTTAAACCCGACTTCAATAATAACAAACCACGTATTTCAACAAATCACCAAACACTACCGAAACTGGATGCAAGACATGCAACAATCGTTCGGGTAATTGGACAGGTATCTTTAATGTCTAGCCCGTTTGATACCAACAATATATATTTAAACCAATCTCATAGCCGACAATGAGTAGTAGGATATCCAACTCCTTTGATTGAATTGTCTCACAATTTTTAAAAGACGTCAGACAATTTTATATAAAGGAAATAAATTGAACTATTTCCAATTCATTTGCTAACTAACATATTTAAATAAAACTTAGATTCAAGTTCTAATTAACAAATTATATGAAACAAACACAATGAGAAATAACATTCAAATTTCAATCTTATTGAACTTACAAGCCGAATGCATATTGAAGAGGTATGTACCCGCCTCAACACCGAGCAAGGCGGGTCAACCCACAAGATAAACACATTATGAAGGCACAAAGCCAAAACCTATGCGCATGGCGCATACAAAACATGCTCAGGCATCATATGCCCAGGCACACATATGCTCGCGCATCACATATGCGCGCGGCGCATATCACATGCTTGTGCATATCACATCTGCCCAGGCACACATATGCTCGCGCATCACATATGCGCGCGGCGCACCAGCGCGCGGCGCATATCACATGCTCGTGCATATCACATCTGCGCATGAAATATCTGCGCGTGAGAATAAAGAGAAGACCTCGCGCATCCTCAGGATGGGCGCATATCACACATGCACATAATCGACCTCGTCCTTATCCAAATCAGGATTAGGGCAACCTTGATTGTGCACGTCAGACAACCTTCCAGAAGGCATCTTTTTAAGGAATAAGAATATGCTGATGTTGACAGCTGCCAAATGAAAGGTCGACAACTCAGCATGACACATGTGCTACCACGTGATTACAACCAACGAGAAAGCGCCAGGTGTCCCAGAGGACACGTGGCGCAGTGCAATTGGAGGAGGCCAACGAGGTTGAGCCTAATCAGTGGAAACCCTAGCACTATAAATACAGCATCAACTCCACTTTGATGGACACATTCATACTCAATCATTGACAGTTACAGACACATTGATTCACATTGAAGCATATTCAATCGCACAATCATACAGAGTAACATACAGTATTCAGCTATTAAGCAATACTCTCCCAATTCCCTTACTCACACATTATTATCTTCTCCTACACATACTTATTCTCACGCCGGAGGGTTACCCCAAAGAGGACCCCTCTGTCCCTTTCTGAGGGGTAAGTAACGGCGCTGTTCATTTTGTAGGTGGAAGAACACTGATCCAGAAGAACCATCGGTGAAATAGTATAATCACACCCGAGGAAAGTAGATCTGCTACCAGTGAGTAGATCCACGTTTCTTCATTGGCGCCATCCACTGTTACATCGGCAATCAGATCTAATCAGATCTACAAAAAAAATCAATCACCATGGTTTCTGGCATTCGTAACGTTGATCAAGCTCTGGAGGATATTGAACGTGAGGGTGTTAACGACGGACAGCAGGTTCTGAGGGTTCCGCGTGATTCTACGCGTACCACCAGCAACCGTCCCTTCGTCACAACCCCTCACGGCCAGACTGAAACTCCTCCAGACGATCTCGCGTTACAAAATATGGCCGGCGCGAAACTGAAAGGACCAATGGGTCCAGAAGAAGAAACAAATGATCCGAATGAATGGCTCATAAAAGAGCAGCGGCGTCTGATGGAAAAATACAACGAAATGGTCAAACAGAAGAAGCTAGCCGACCAAACACAAAGGCAAGCGTTTGATAAGCAGACTACAAAGAGGCCGCGCGCGCCGGAAGAAGGACATTCTGTTCACACTGCACACACTGAGTTCAGTGATGAAGAAGTGCATAGCATGAGGAAGACGCGGGATACTCATGCAGGAGGCTCACAGCTCCGCGCGCCTGTGAACATGGCGCCTGGAGCCAGAGCAGATCTGGATCTGCACATGCCATACAGCCCACCGGTCAGAGGGCAAGTGGACGTAACCACACCCTACAGACCAGCCATCTTGGTAAAACACTCAAAGTTTACTGCGCGCATCGCGCAGGCTCCCATCCAGCACAAGACCAAGATGCCAAGTGGTCTGGGCAAATATGATGGCACAACAGATCCAGATGACTTTTTGCAAGGTTTCTATAACACGGGAAACCTAGAGAGCTGGACGATGCCAACATGGTGTCATATGTTTGCTCGCTGCCTCACGGGCGCAGCGCGGGTATGGTTCGAGAGCTTGCCGACTGGGCAAATTGATGGGTTCGAGGAACTATTAGAAAAGTTCCAAGCCCACTTCGTACAGCAGCGCAGGCACACGCGCGATCCTGATGACATCATGCACTGCGTACGCAGGAATGATGAAACGATTGAAGATTACATCACTCGTTTCAATCAGGAGTCCCTGGCAATCGGGGGTATAACTGAGCAGCTCCTGCGCGTGGCCTTTATACAAGGCGCGCGCAGTGATCAACTCCGCCGAGCTCTCGTAAGCAAAGATGGTATGCCCACCACTTGGGCAAAACTAATGGAAGCCTCGCGAGTCTTTGCGAGAAATGAAAAACAGATTGCCCAAGATAGGGCAAGAGAAAGAGCGCATCAGGCTGAATCACCGCGCAGCAAAGAGAAGAGGGCCAAACAGAACTCTGTATGGTCCAGGTTGCAGCCAACAAGTTTTTCTTCCGCAGAAAAGCAAGCGCAACCAAGCTCACCCCAGCCCCAAAAAGATGCTCGTAATCGCGGGGATGGTGACAAGAGGGAGGGCGGCAGAGATCCTAGCAGACCTCTGCCAAGAATATGGACTCCACTCACTAAAACACCTTCACAGGTGTTAAGTACTGAGAATGTTCAATTCAAGCCCCCCAAGCAACTACACTACAAGGGACCGCAAAACAGTGGCAAATATTGTGAATTTCACAGGTCCCCGGGCCACAACACCGACGCATGCCATCATTTAAAGGATGCGATCGAGAAGGATGTAAAATCAGGCAGGCTGGCTCACTTGGTGAAAAACCAAAGAATAGAAGATGAGCAACCGGAAGGTGCCTCTGCCAGCAAGAAATACAAAAGAATCTGTGTGGCTGAGGGGGGACGACAAGGGCAGACGTCAAAAAAGAGAAGCGCGCAAATCCACGGAGATTGGCGTGAGCAGCAAGTCATCTTCCCAAGAATCAGGGGAGGCCCTTCAATAAGCAGTCCTCTCGTCATCACCACACACATTGCTCATTACGAAGTGTCAAAGGTCCTGGTGGACACTGGAAGCGAATCTGACATTATGTATGAGCAATGTTTCAGAAAGTTAGACCCGGCAGACCAAGCGCGGCTAGAAATTGTGAACGCACCAATCTGTGGTGTCTCAAATGAAATCATCCATCCCCTAGGCCAGATTCAGTTTGAACTAACTATGGGGGATGATGAGCACAAGCGAGCCGAAGTTGTCAACTTCTTGGTCTTGCCCACCACGTCATGCCACAATATGATCCTGGGTAGGGGAACGATTGCCCAATTTAATGCTGTACCGTCGCCAGCGCACGGCGCATTGGGGTTCCCTACACCAACAGGCGTAACATTTGTTTACCGCGATCATTTGTGCGCAGTGACAAGTACGCCGCGGGAAGGGAGAATGAAACTTCCAATGGCTGACAATGCGCCAGAGAAGTGGATTTTAAACCCAAAATTCCCAGAGCAAACGGTCACAATTGGCGCTACCATTTCAGACGAAACGAGATTGAGAATGAAAAAGTTGCTCACAAAATACGCGTCGGTTTTCGCGTGGCAACACTCCGATATGACGGGGGTCCCGCAAGACTTGGCGCAACATTCTCTTAACACGTTCAAGTCGGTGGAGCCAATTGCTCAGAAAAAGAGAATCATGGGGGATGAAAAGGCGAAGGCCATGAATGAGCAAGTGGAGGACCTGTTGCGCGCAAACATCATCCGCCCGATCCGATACCAGACGTGGGTAGCCAATCCTGTGATGGTAAAGAAAAGCAACGGGTCATGGAGGATGTGTATTGACTTCAAGGACCTCAACAAAGCATGTCCGAAAGACTGTTACCCCCTCCCAAACATCGACGCAAAGGTGGACTCCGTGGCGCCATTCAAGCTCAAATGTTTCTTGGATGCCTACAAAGGCTATCACCAGATTCAAATGGCACCACAGGACGAAGACAAGACTGCCTTCAGAACCGACAAGGGTGTTTTTTGTTACACAAAAATGCCCTTTGGTTTAAAGAATGCGGGCGCAACCTATCAGAGACTTATGGATTCGGTTTTCAGTGAACAAATCGGAAGAAATCTAGAAGTCTACGTTGATGATTTGGTGATCAAGAGCAGGGAGGAGAGACAAATGCTCAAAGACATCGAGGAAACTCTTCAGCGCCTAACGGAAGTTAACATGAAGCTCAACCCGAGCAAATGTACTTTCGGCGCGGAAGAGGGGAAATTTCTTGGTGTAATGGTTACTAAGGATGGTTTCAAGGTGAACCCTGAAAAGGTGGAAGCCATCCTTGACATGCCTTCACCATCCACCATGAAAGAGGTTCAGAAGCTGAATGGTAGATTGGTGTCAATCAACAGGTTCCTAGCGAACCACGCCAGCAAATCTACTCCATTCGTTAACACTTTGAGGAACTGCTTGAAGAAGAGCCAATTCAAGTGGACGCCTGAGGCTGAGCAAGCTTTCAGTGAGATAAAAGAATGTCTCATAAAGCTGCCCGCGCTCACAGCTCCACTTCCTGGCGAAACCCTTACATTGTACTTGTCAGCTGGAGACCGCGCCATCGGCGCAGTATTATTGGTGGATCGCAAGGGGATCCAAACGCCAATATACTATGTGAGTCGGGTGCTGACAGACCCTGAGACGCGATATTCCATCATGGAAAAGTTAGTTTTGTCACTAACACACGCGTCGCGCAAGCTTCACAGATACTTCAATGGTCATCCGATTGAAGTTCTGACAGGTTACAACATCCAGCAAGTCTTGCGACGCCCCGCGCTCTCCGGAAGGCTGACAAAGTGGGCGCTGGAATTGGGTGAACACACGATCACTTATAAGCCCCGTCCAGCAATAAAGGGTCAAGTTTTGGCGGATTTCATCACGGAAATCCCAGAGGGAAAGATTGAAGAAGCTCAGCGCGAGGTAGACCCTCCGCGAGCAAATGATGAAGAAGATGTTTGGAGGCTATTCACTGATGGAGCCTCCAACAGCGAAGGGTCCGGCGCAGGCCTCAAACTGGTGGACCCTGATAATCATGAATATACTTATGCTATTAGGTTGGACTTCAAGAGTACCAACAATGAGGCTGAGTATGAAGCCCTGCTGGCTGGTCTGCGCATTGCGCGCAAGTTTGGAGTTAAAAGGCTAGAGGCACATGTTGATTCTTACTAGGTAGCTGCGCAGGTCAATGGCCTTTATGATGCCAAGGAGAACACCATGCCTCTATATCTAGA
Organism: Bidens hawaiensis; assembly: GCF_021521415.1. Taxonomy (NCBI): domain Eukaryota; kingdom Viridiplantae; phylum Streptophyta; class Magnoliopsida; order Asterales; family Asteraceae; genus Bidens; species Bidens hawaiensis. The sequence goes on from NW_027491139.1 coordinate 492,613, forward strand.
GCAGGCAAAAAAGCTCGTTGAGCAGTTTGACTTCTTCAAAATCATACACATCTCGCGCAGCGAAAACAAGTCCGCTGACGCGTTGAGTAAGATGGCATCAACTAATTTTGATCACTTTGGCAAAGATGTCAGGGTGGAAGTGATGAGCAACCCGTCAGTGCAAACGCAATCGGTCCTTGTAATTCATACAACCCCTTCATCCTGGATAACTCCAATAATGGAATTCCTGAAGGAGGGGACGTTACCGGACGATCGCGCACAGGCGAGAAAGATAAGACACAAGGCGCAGAACTATGAACTACTTGATGGTACATTATATCGACGCTCTTATCTTGGACCGCTCATGAAATGCCTGGATGCTGAAGAAGCAAGCTATGTGATTAGGGAGATTCACGAAGGAATCTGCGGCATACACGCTGGCCCGCGCATGGTGGTTGCCAAGGCAATGAGCTCGGGCTACTATTGGCCAGGCATGTACTTGGATGCGCTAACAGAAATACAAAAATGCAAGGCATGTCAGAGCTACGCGCCAAACACCATGCGGCCAAAGAACAACTTGATTCCGGTGACCTCTGCATGGCCTTTCCACAAATGGGCCATTGATATCGTGGGGCCCCTGCCGCAAGCGCAAGGGCGAGTGAAATTTTTGGTAGTGGCGATAGACTATTTCACAAAATGGGTTGAGGCCAAGCCACTAGCAAAAATCACAGCTGATGCGATGAAGCAATTTATCTGGAGCCACATCATTTGCCGTTTTGGCCTTCCTATGGAAATTGTGAGCGACAATGGCAAACAATTCACTGACAGGAAGATATCCAGCTGGCTCAAAGAATTGCACATCAACCAAATCTTCACTTCGGTCTACCACCCTCAGGGGAATGGCCAAGTGGAGTGCGCGAATCAAAGTTTGTTAAATGGGCTGAAGAAAAGGTTGGAGGGAGAATCCCATTCTTGGGTCGAAGAGTTACCTAATGTCCTGTGGGCGCACAGGACATTAAGCAAAACTAGCAATGGCGAATCCCCGTTCAGCCTAACCTATGGGACAGAGGCTATGATCCCAGCAGAAATTGGATGCCCATCCCATAGGGTACTCATGATGAGCAAGACTGATAACGAGCGCGAAAGAAGATTGGACCTTAACTTGCTTGAAGGGCGCAGAGAAGCGGCTATCATCAATGAAGCCAGATACAAGAAAAAGCTGGAAAAATATTATAATCAGCGCGTGAAAGAGTGCCACTTCAAGAAAAATGATTTTGTCCTTCGAAACAATGAAGCTAGCCGCGCAATACCCCCAGGAAAAATGTCCCCCAATTGGGAGGGACCTTATCAAATTTCAGAAGATTTCGGGAAAGGCGCGTACACTTTAAAAGATTTGAATGGAAAAAAGATACCGCGCGCGTGGAACGCGGCACAACTTAGAAAATGCTTCATGTAAAAGTTCAAATATGTAATCAAGGCTTTTAAGCCATCATGAATGATGATTCGCGCTATCTTTCAATATTTGTTCTATTACCTTTGCATACATGTTTCACACTTCCTTTATTAATTTGGAGCAATATGACAACACTATATTGACTTCAAAACGAAATAAAACGAAGTAAAACATACATGCGCGAGCCTTAGCTCAAACGCGTTAACGAGTCTTAACTCTAAAACGTCAGGGCCTTAGCCCAAACCTACGAGCCTTAGCTCAAACACGTTAATGAGTCTTAACTCTAAAAACGTCAGGGCCTTAGCCCAAAACAAAGAGCCTTAGCTCAAAACACTCACAAACATCCATCTTACATCCCGCGCAGCCTGATCATAAAAATCCTTAAACACAACTAAGGCAAAGTACATGCCATATCATAGTTGTTAAGGTCTCAGGTCGAGGTCGCGCGCGGAATCATAGTGGATATCTGAGTAACACATGCTGACATGTAATGGCTAAAACTCATACTTCCATATTAAAACCGCGCGACCTCGACGCGCAAAAAAGGAATTGAGAAAAGATATCGCGCATGTCAGCATAAACAAGATACTGCGAAACCACTTACAAAATAGGACTATGGTTAAGTGAATAATTTCCTTACAACCTTGTTCTTATTTTAACGTGCAAGCATATCTTATATCTATACAAGCAAACATGAAGAGATGAATGGAAATGCGCAAGATGTGAAAAAGGGAAAACAAGTTTCATTCCATAGCATTGAAATTTACAAGTATGATGGGTTACAAATTACAAGTATAAAAAATAAAAAAAAAAAACTAGAAAGATGAAGGGCTTCTCAGGTCTCCACGTCGACGTCAGCCACTTCATCACCCTCATCATCTCCCTCAGCATCCGGCGCGGCCCGCTCCTCATCTCCGAACTGACCATAGTCAAGTTCTTCCTCCTTAATGGAGTCTTCTATCACGACGGTGTCAGGAGCAGATTCTTTCGCCGCGCCAGAGCCGCTGGCAGGGGCAACATCCCCCGCGCCACCATCATCGCCACCAGCCCTCTCGCACTCATCGAGCAACTTCTTTAGCGCGCCGAGGTCGGGCTGGTCAGCAAGCGCAGCAATCTGCAAATCAATAGAAAAGTATTGAGTACAAAACACTTGAAAAATTAATCAAGTAAAACTCATTAAGGTCAAGGTACCTGCATAAGGATGGGGATGGGAGTATTCATATACTTCTCCCCCACCGCGGCCATGTCCGCGCAGGCCGCGTCGCTCTTGTAAGGGTACTCGGATGGGTTCTTCTTCAACATACCATATTCGTACCCATCCGTAAACCCTTCAGCTCGACCCACCAAGCGAGCGGCAGCATTGCAGTCCATCACAAGGGCCTGAAACTCGGCGGAATATTTCATCGCCAAAGCGCAACGAGTCATGCCCTGTGACACCAGCCATTGGCGATCCTGCGCGAGGCCAGCAACAGACGTCTCGAGGGCAGGAACCTGTGAGTTTAATAACTCAACAGTTTCCTTGGTCTTTTTTAGCTCCTCTTTATCAGACGCTGCTGCCGCCAATATTTTTTCTTTCTCCGCCTGCGCAGCATCAAGTGCTTCCTGGCTGGACGCTGCCGTCGCCAAGGCCTCATCTCTATCGTCCTGCGCGGCCGCCAACTCCTTCTTTAGGCGCGCGACCTCACTCTCCAGTGATGATTTCTCAGTGATACTCTGGACGATAGCTTGGTCACGCGCCTTAGCCTGCTGTTCCAAGACACGCACTCTCCGCGCGTACTTGGCAACTTCGGCCTCCGCCACCTGCTGCTTCTCCCGCGCAGCCTGGAGCTCATGCCCGCGCTTAATAAAGGCGGTGTTGGCACTTGCTCTATTTTCGCTGAGCTCCGCCTGGAGTTTCTCAGCTCGTGCGCGAGCATCAGAAAGGTTCCAGGCAGCCACCTTAGCCTCTTGCTGGGCTGCCACAAGAGCATCGCGTACTTTAATATAATCGCGATGAAGCTCTTGGGAGGCAGCAAAGAAAGCTGACCCAGCGAAAATGTGATCGTTGAGCAAGTCAGCGCGGGTGCGCTCCTCCTGATACCTCCTTTCAGTAGGAGGCACGGCTTGAGCCCAGAAGTCCTCGCATACGCCCATGGATTGGAAGGAACTGTCTTCATTAATATTCCATCTCGGGCGGTAAACGTGGTCACCTTCCTGCAAAACACAAGAAATGTTTTAAGTCATAAAACATACTTATATGGAGGTACGCGCAGCGGAGCAACAAATTAAAACATACCTGCGGGGATGAAGCAGAAAAGTCAGCGCCAGCCCCACCAGAAGTCTGCGCTGCGAAGTCTTGTGGCATCGCAGGGCTGGCGCGGTCTCCCAAGGAGTCTTCAGCTCGAGCCCCCTCATCCTCCTCATCTTCTTCAATAGGCCTCTTCTCCTGCGACCTGGAGGGCTCCAAACCAGCCTCGCGGAGAGGGCTGCGCGTAGGAGGAGGCGAGGGAGGTCTCGACGCCGCCAGTTCGGCGCGCAATACGGCTTCCTGCTCCTTTGTAATCCCAATAAGGGGAGACTCAGCACTAGCAGGAGCAGGACCAGAACCAGCGGCGCCGGCAACGGCGCCAGGAGTGTCGCCAGCAACTTGTACGCCAGCTACAACTCCTATGAACAAATCAACAAGGAAAATTGGTTTACGACTGGATCCAAAAGAAAAAATTCAGGAGACAAATGTGCAAAACATACCTTGGCGCAATTTTGTTCGCGCGGCGAACATCGCCATAAAGTTCATTCTACCCTTCTCAGAGGGTAGAACGGGGGACTTCGAAGCAGACCCCGGCGCAGCCTCAGCACCTTGTGGCGCCTGCGGCTGATCTGCAACCGTCGCCGGTCCTGCAAACATTCAAAGGAGCAGAGGTTTAATAATAATTCAATCAGATGAAGATAAGCAAACTATACCTGTCGCAGGCGCGGCACTGCTTCTCTCTTCAGCCGCGCGAACGGAGGAGGTGACGCCACCATACCTCAAGTGGACAGGAGGTCTGCCCACTTTTACAGGCAGGGAAGCTAAAGAACCCATGGTGGTAAACACCTGGGTTTCCTTAGGTCCCTTCGTTTGAGCATGGGGATGAGCGACAGGGGTGTCATCTTTCTTTTGTCTCTTACTGCCCCCTGCGCCTGATTTCCCCTTAGCTTTGCGCTTTAGTAGGGGCGCCTCCTCTACCTCCTCCTCCTCCTCCTCCTCCTCCTCCGCGAGCTCCAGCTCGTAGTTCTCCAGCTCATCTACAATACATGTAACACAAGTGTTAGCAAAATTTGGTATTCTCAAGGAATAAACATAAGTGTGAAGGCTTACCAGGCGCGTCGCCATCAAAGTCAAATTCCAGATCCACTGGGATGAACATGTCATCGAAGCGATCTGGGAAACCAACCTCCCCAGCGCCAAGCGCGACGGAGCCACCCTCCACTTGATCATCATAAGCGGCGTGGATATAATCCTTGGTGACTGCGCAAAAACAAGTCAACTGATATCAGAAAAAGAATTATGTTCGCGCGGAAAAAGAAATAAAGCAATGAAATAAACTTACACAACCCGTCGACTTGGATAACGGGCTCAAGCGCGCTGTCGGCCCATAGCTTACTCATGCCGACCCCCACCAGCGCCTCCTCGCAAATTTTCTTCGCGGGGGATGGTTCATCGGTCAGTTTCTTAACCCAGGCGCCAGTTGGGTTCTTGAGGACACCCACATCCGCAGGCGCAGAAGAGATGGAGCGCATCGTCATGCGGATGGGGATTACACCAGCCCTGATGTAGAAGAACCTCTCAGACCAGTCATGAAGGCTCTTGAATGAAACAGTGGAGCACTTAACCTTCTGACTGCGAGGAATAAAGGAGATCCAAGAATCTTGGATCTTGGGCTTGTAAAAAAATTGAAAGCGCCGAGGGGTGGGCTCCTCGCGCTGTGATTTGCACATGAACTCGAAATGAGTCATGCGCACAAGTCCAAACGGATGGACTTGGGATATATGAATCCCGAAAAAACGTAACACCGCGCCTACAAACCTTGTCATCGGAAGACGAAGGTTGCAGTGGGTGAAAAAATGGGTGTACAGTGAAATATAGCCGGGAGGCGGGTCCGCCGCCGTCTGCCCGGCCACAGGCAACATGCAGCCAAACAGGGTGGGAAAACCCTGAGAGGCGATGAGGCTGTCGAGATCGACCTGCCTCAATTTGCAGGGGATTTCATTCCACCTTTTGGTGGCCTTGGTCCTCCCTACTTCCTCCGATGTGGTCTCAACAACCCTCTTCCCCTTCCCCTTTTGCTTCAATGTCGACATTACCACAGATTTCACACGGCGTCTTCGAGAGGCAATAGAGGTGATTGAGGGGCTAGACGAGTCTGAACTATCAGACATACAACTGCAGCAGCAGATAATCGAAGTTTCGAAACGATGAAAACACTCAATTCAGAATATGAAAGACAGAAATTCGAAAATTAGCAACAATGAAGATGAAGATAAAAAATTTTTCCTAAGGGCCTGCTTTTATAGGCCCAGGAGAGAGAAAAGTGGTAACTGATCGGATTTCACGCGCCCCCACTCGCAGGTGCAAGCCAACGAGAGCGCGGCACGTGTCCCTAACACTGTTGAGGGGACATAAAAATGTAACCGACCTGCCACGGAACAGAGACGCGCCCCCACTCGCAGGTGCAAACCAATGCGAGCGCGACACGTGTTCCAAACAGCTGTGCGAGGGGACATGAAAGGCAACTGTAGCACCTCGAGCACACGAAACGTCTGACACGTTTACGGCGCACGTCACCACCAACCAACCACGTGTTTGGATCCTTCGTTTCAACCAAATGGATAGAACTTCGCGCAACGATGAAAACAACCAAGAAAACGACAAAACCCCTTTAAAAGACCAAATCAGTAAGTCTAATATCTATCTTACCGCGCTCGCGCGAGATAAGACACACATTAGACTGGGGGGGCTTGAAGAGGTATGTACCCGCCTCAACACCGAGCAAGGCGGGTCAACCCACAAGATAAACACATTATGAAGGCACAAAGCCAAAACCTATGCGCATGGCGCATACAAAACATGCTCAGGCATCATATGCCCAGGCACACATATGCTCGCGCATCACATATGCGCGCGGCGCATATCACATGCTCGTGCATATCACATCTGCCCAGGCACACATATGCTCGCGCATCACATATGCGCGCGGCGCACCAGCGCGCGGCGCATATCACATGCTCGTGCATATCACATCTGCGCATGAAATATCTGCGCGTGAGAATAAAGAGAAGACCTCGCGCATCCTCAGGATGGGCGCATATCACACATGCACATAATCGACCTCGTCCTTATCCAAATCAGGATTAGGGCAACCTTGATTGTGCACGTCAGACAACCTTCCAGAAGGCATCTTTTTAAGGAATAAGAATATGCTGATGTTGACAGCTGCCAAATGAAAGGTCGACAACTCAGCATGACACATGTGCTACCACGTGATTACAACCAACGAGAAAGCGCCAGGTGTCCCAGAGGACACGTGGCGCAGTGCAATTGGAGGAGGCCAACGAGGTTGAGCCTAATCAGTGGAAACCCTAGCACTATAAATACAGCATCAACTCCACTTTGATGGACACATTCATACTCAATCATTGACAGTTACAGACACATTGATTCACATTGAAGCATATTCAATCGCACAATCATACAGAGTAACATACAGTATTCAGCTATTAAGCAATACTCTCCCAATTCCCTTACTCACACATTATTATCTTCTCCTACACATACTTATTCTCACGCCGGAGGGTTACCCCAAAGAGGACCCCTCTGTCCCTTTCTGAGGGGTAAGTAACGGCGCTGTTCATTTTGTAGGTGGAAGAACACTGATCCAGAAGAACCATCGGTGAAATAGTATAATCACACCCGAGGAAAGTAGATCTGCTACCAGTGAGTAGATCCACGTTTCTTCACATATCAAACACAGTTTGCTTTAACTATGCCACATAATACACCGTTTATCATGCATTGTTTCTAACTTTTATCAAACACCATATATGCAAATCAATAATGTAGAAGAAAAAAAATTAAAAGACCAATATTATCTATTACAATAATTTATTGTACATATTCAAAAACAATACAATCAATAAGCCTTAACTCAACTGATATTTGATGAGAAAAATAAAGATTTGGACCGAGACCATAGGGTTTCAAGTTCGAATCTGATCACAATCAGGTTTTATTTCGGATGGTGAGAAACAAGAGATGACATGCTTGAGTAACCCAACATTGTCTGTGATCATAAACGTATAAAATTGTCTTCTGCCACAGGGTTACCTAGGACGTTAAAAAAAACTACGCAAACAACCACCACCATGGATGAGATCGGTGCCGATCAATACAAGTACCGAAAACCCCAATCCCGAAAATCACAATTCTTGGTACTGGACCAAAATTTTTGGTTGGATACCAATATGATACCGATATTTAAGATGAAATTCATGAAATACCGATACTGAAACTCAAACCTTTATTACCGATTCAATATCAATATCAATATCAATATCAGTAACGAATTTGCTCTTCCCTATATCCCTAACCGCCACCGTTGATGAATGATACATACAAATCCACTTTATTTTCCCAATTTCGAAATATTTAGAAAGTTGAAAAAGGTAGTGGCGATCGAAGGCAGAAAAATGGCAAAATAACCCACTGTCTGTCTTCTTCATTCTTTTTCTTTTTGGGTATTATTGTTATTATTATGTTTCCCCCCACACAATTAAATTAATTAATTCATTTCCATCAAATCCATCAATTTGCCCACAAGATGAGCTCGGATCCAGTCACGCAGCGCGTTAATCACAATCTTGACGAACATATCGCTCAGCTCATGCAGTGCAAACCCTTGTCCGAACAAGAGGTTATTAATTCATTCATTAATTACCTTTCAATTTGATTTCTTTTGTAATCCATCTGGTGATTTACGGGTTAATTGATTCGATTTTGGCAGATCTGTTATCGTCAGATCTATAGCGATAAATTATATTTGTGTTTCTGCTAGTTATGGTGGATTTTAATTCTGGGTATATAATCTTGGACAGAATTAATTTAGGGTCAAAATTGGTTTATTTAATTTGTTTAGATGTATGATTTGAAAGCAAAGGTTTGATTTGATTCAATTACAGTTATTTAGTTAGTTAGTTAGTTATTTAGGTGTAATAAACTTTACCCTTTATACATACACTTGTGTTTGGGGATAAAGCTTGCAGCTTTTCACTTAATTGATAATTTTATTGTGAGATGAATGTAACAGACAGTCGAATGCTTCGGTTTTGTTGCTTTTCCGTTTAACATTTTAAATCTTGTCATAATGATTTTAGGTTAAGTCGTTATGTGACAAGGCGAAGGAGGTCCTGATGAAAGAAAGCAATGTGCAGGTATATTCCTTTTATTGTTATCAGATTTACGCTTGGGTGTAAACGAGCCGAGCCTGTATTTTTTGAGATATATTTCTAAAGCTCGAGCTTGGTTCATGAGTAATTTTTCAAGCTCGGGTTGAGCTCGTTATAATTTATTAATTAATTTATGTATGTTCATAATTGTTTTTATATATCTTTTTGTTATAATTTTTATATATAAGTATATAACATTATACACACACACATATATTAATTAGCTATTTATATCATATTAATATGTAAATATGTTTTTATTAAATAAAATTAAAATATATGAATAATAGACTCGATTGGGCTCTCAAGCTTATTTTTAGGCTCGAGTTGCTTGTTTAAGCTCGGTTCGGTTTGAGCTTTTAGCTAGCCGATCTCAAGCAGCTCATGAGCTGCTTGGCTTGTTTACACCCCTAGATGTACATGAATATGGTTGAAGTAGTGGACAATGTGTACTTTCATTTTATGATACTATCACAAAATTGCAATTTTGTACAAATAAGTCACCTTTTGCACATTTTTATTTCAGCCTGTTAAAAGCCCCGTCACAATCTGTGGGGATATTCATGGGCAGTTTCACGATCTTGCAGAGCTTTTCCGGATCGGTGGGAAGGTGTGTTTTCATGCTTCTTTTATCATATCAACATTTTTTATTTTTACGTCAAATAAAATTGTGATCATTTTAGCTAATCATGTTGCCCTCTTTTCTTTATTTAGTGCCCGGATACAAATTATTTATTCATGGGAGATTATGTTGATCGTGGTTATTACTCAGTTGAAACCGTGTCTGTAAGTGTCACAACTTACAACACCATCTGAACTCGGTGTATATGTGCTTTATTTTTTAATTTTGCATAAAAAATGTTTTGAAATTGTCATTTCAGCTTTTAGTGGCTCTCAAAGTGCGTCATCCACAAAGACTTACAATTTTAAGAGGAAATCATGAAAGTCGCCAGGTACATTTTCAGAATATATGATAATAACTTTCAAGAATTATTAAAATAAAAATAACAGTAACCACAATGTTGTTTCTGCAGATCACTCAAGTTTATGGGTTTTATGATGAATGCCTAAGAAAGTGAGTTTTCACGACATTCCTTTAATATTTGACTTGCGCTTAGTACAGTCAACTGTTTGACTTTCTTTCAAATGTCTAATATACCCTTATCAAGAATGTCAATATTTTGTGAAGATGACGATATTCAGTTTTTATTTGATGGAAGGGGTAACACTTATCTTGTTTATTTTCAGTTTTTAACGTCTATGATTATAGTTTTCTTCACGGGTCAACGGTTGGCTTTTGCAGATATGGTAGTGCTAATGTTTGGAAGACATTTACTGATCTATTTGATTATTTTCCCCTCACCGCATTGGTTAGTAACATTTGAACTATTTACCCCTATGTTTTACTGTTTGACAGTTTAACCCTCGTGATTTAATGGTCTTTTGTTTCATAGGTTGAATCTGAAATTTTTTGTCTTCATGGTGGATTATCGCCTTCGATTGAAACACTTGATAATATAAGGAATTTTGACCGTGTTCAAGAAGTGCCACATGAGGGGCCCATGTGTGATCTTTTATGGTCTGATCCCGATGACCGTTGTGGTTGGGGTATTTCACCTCGCGGTGCTGGATATACATTTGGTCAAGTATATATCTCTCTCGCTAAATATAAATATTTTTTATTTTTATTTACGGTTAATGGCATGAAAAATTAGCCAACTTTCTTTAATTTTCTGTTCTAGGTAAAAATATCATATTCTTACTTGTAAAAAGGTGCATAATTTAAAGTTGTTATATTATTGTGTTACTAATTTTCTTTTGTTTTTATATTGTAATTCAGGATATATCTGAGCAATTTAATCATGCAAACAGCTTAAAGCTCATTGCTAGAGCACACCAACTGGTTATGGAGGGATATAACTGGGGCCACGTAAGCATTTTATTAATTTCGTTCTTTGTTGGTGTAATTATGGTTTATAATTGTTTTTAAACAGATTATTCAATCGGTTATAACAGGAACAAAAGGTGGTTACAATCTTTAGCGCACCTAATTATTGTTACCGCTGTGGAAATATGGCTTCGATTCTTGAAGTAGACGATTGCAATGGTCACACTTTCATTCAGGTAAAATTAAAAATATATTAAACATGCGCGCTTGCATGTGTGCATCTCTCTAGACATACAGCGTGTCAACTAATAATAATATTAAATCACAGTTTGATCCGGCTCCAAGAAGGGGAGAGCCAGATGTGACACGCAGGACGCCGGATTATTTCCTATGATGCTGACATGGCAGTTTACATCGGCCCTGCATGGTGCTTGTGGAAAATAACGAGGGCAAAAAGGGAATATATGAAGCTTGAAAATGTGGCAGTGATGGTGGAGCACAAACATGAATTTGGTGATCTTATATTGTTTGTTCTGTTTGTAGAGGAAAGACAGTTAAAATGTTGGATTGGTGTCTTTCCTTTTCATGTTTTGTTTTTGCTGTTATAATTCTTTTTGACATTAGTTAAGAATTAAGAATGAATACTCTATTAATTTGTTATTAAGATTCTTTTGAAGAAATTTGTTGGCTTGACTCTTGGTCATTTAGAGCTCTTAAACTAGGCAATTACATGTGTAATTGTATATTGCGTGGACATGTAATAGATCTACCCGGTTTGATAAGTAGGCCGTGTGCGAGTTGATTTGTTTAATTCACAGAATGGTTTGTTTATGATTTGTTAAAAAAATTTATCTCAACCAACCAAGATATATGTGACTTGTTTCATACGTTCACAACTTGATTACAACCCACTAACCTGTATATGACTTGTCAACGTGTTTGATGTATTTAGACTATAAATAAGTAGATTTAAGGCAAAATTACCTTAATAGCCATTTTATTTTCTTAAATTTTATATATGAATTTCTTTTTCTAATTAAAAAAATGGTACCTGATGGAAGGAAGTCCGTTGAGTTAGATTGAAATCTGTTGCGCTAATATGATAAATACCACGCTCTGGTTGATCTCTAATTTCTAAAAGTCTTGGCAATTTTGTTTATTATTTTGGTCAACATGATTATTTTGGTGATTTTACCGTTGTCTAAAGAGCTGGTTTGGTTCATACGATTTTAAGCAAGTCCAGGCCAGAGTTGATGAGTTTCCGACGAATAGTCATAGTCATACGGGTTGTGTTACTGTTCAACGATTTAACTCGCCAACCCATCGACTTGACACGATTGCCACCGGCCACCGCTAGTCAAATACAAGAAAACAACTATGCTAAAGTACCAAAGTAGTCCATTGAGGCTAATTTCTTGTGTTGAAATTTGAAAGATCATTATGGCCAAATATACATTAAATAAAATAAAATTTATGTATAACATCAAGTTATCAACACATATTTTGCACTGCATAAATCTTTTAGAAGGCAAAACTGGTCGAAACAGATCTAGTGTACGATAAAGGCAACATAAGTAGTTTCTTAGTTCTACCAACATAAGCTCTCTTGGTCAAGTTATCATAGTCATTCTCCTCAATAGCATCCAATATGTTGCGGTACAACAACAACGATGACCAAACCTGTAATTACAATGCTCGCTTTTAGACGAAATGATTTCGTTTAAAATATAAATTTGAAATCTAGATATGAACATACCGGCCAACGACTATCTTTATCAAGCTTAGAAGCTCCTTCTTCTGCCTGGTTGAAGTAGAACCGAGCGCGCGTGATCTGGCCTTTCATGAATTCTCTCCAGTTATCGGTTACTCGCCTTGAGTAAACATCTTCGTCACATAGCCCGAATTGCGATAGTTCGTCTTGAGGAAGATAAACTCTACCTCTTAATGCACTGAGAGAAAGAAAGATGGGATTAGTTTAAGATACACACAACGCAAAATTTATCAAACCAAAATAAGTTATGTATAACTTATATATATATATATATATATATATATATAGGGTTTGTATCAAATACAAATGAAATTAACGTGCTAAACTTGAGAATCAAGTAGAGTACTTATATAATTATATAATAGAATAATTATGTAATTACTCTATGATGTAATACATAATTACTCTACTTGTATATATAATTTTACTACTTGATTCTCATGTTTATCACGTTAATTTCATTTGTACGTTAACCTTCCCCTATATATATATATATGTTAAAACTTGGGTTGTAATTAATCTATATTAAAATTTGGGCTTTAGTTTGCAAGAGCCAAACGAGCTAGCCAGCGAGCAAGGTTACCTTGGCTCTGGCTCGGGCTTGGTTCATTTACATACTTCACCAACGGATAACCGACAACAGCATCACTGTTTGAACGATGGATATATTCGACATAATAACAATGAAACGATTTAGAGGAATAACTTACTCTTCTCCAACATCTCTAAGGATATTTGTGAGCTGATTTCCAATGCCAAGACTAAGAGCCGAGTTATAGATGTTTGGTGCATCATATGATGACTCCGGTGCAATACCCATGACCGGAACACTCATCAGACCAACTGTCCCAGCAACATAGTAACAATACAAGTAAAGTTCTTGAAAGTCTTCGTATCTACTTTTCTTGATATCCATTCTCATTCCTTCAATCATGTCTCTAAACGGCTGAAAACCGAAAAAGTAATATTTTAGTACGCATATATGAATAATATGGACTTTTAATCAAGAGTTCAATTATCGTAAGGGTTTTCCTATATAGTTATACGGGCCGTGTAGTATGACTTTTGCATAACACACCACGGTCACATCAGACCTTTTTCTCATATCATACAGGTCGTATATTATCGTGTGAGTGATGTCACCTTAATTAATTATCAAGGTATGTATGTACCTTGATGTCTAGTGGGAACTTTTGAACTGTGTGAGTTAAGGCAGCATCAAGCATGTCAAAGGGCCGGCCATGAAAGAGATCATGGAGTCTTTCTTCCCATCTGTCAAGAACCGCATCACTCATGTGGATCGCGTTCGGCCCATCAACGAGTTCATCTGTTCTCCTACACCAAACTGTAAAGTGCCGGAAATCAGACCCAAGAACACGAATTTCGATCTTAACCAAGATCAAATCATTCGGTTTATTATAAATCTTGACACTAACTACACACCCCTAACCATCTAGCTAGTTATATCAAATATCTTCCTAATTAACATACCATGACTTAAACTTCTAATATATGGTCATTCAAACAACTAGATAAAATTATTAGACCAATAAACAAGCTAATAAAATTAAACTATATTGACTCTTTTACTGTTCACCCTATTTGACTTTCACTCAGTAATTAATAAGGATCCCTATGCCTTAGGATTAACTTCCAAAATATAAATCAAGTAATGTTAATTTTGATCCTATAAAAACATATATCATATCTTATTATACATTGTAGCATGAACTTACCATATATAGCCCATATTGCTTTCTGTCTTTCTTCAGTCATTAACCTTGTTCCTGTCAAATTCCAAACCAAACTCATCACTCATCACCAAAACTAAATAAAACTTTCCATTTTAGGAAACTTATTAAGTTAGCACAAATCAAGAATTTTACCTAGATAAAAAGTCTTTGCATATTCAGCACAAATATCTCTACACCGATCATACGCCTCTTCAAGAAACTCCGGATGGAATTCAGGCTTTCCACAACCAGAATAATCATCGCGTCGTGTTTGCAACTGTCTCTGAACAATCTCTCGAACACGTAGATCCGTTTGAGGAATTCCTTCTAATGACAATTCAGGCAAATTCGGTTTCTTTGGCGCTACAACTCTAGCTGTTACCATGAATTCTCGACGAGAGTTCCTGTGATTGTTGATCACTGATCCTATACAAGGATTACCTAAAATAGAAACTGCAGATGCCATTTGGAAATCCTTATTGAAACCCAAAATTTATTATCAAAATCTTTCTAAAAAGATTCTATCTTTTTTTTGGGATACTTTGATACTCTCCAAGAAGTGGCTTTGAGACCTTGTTGTAATAAGTTGTATGTATATATATATAGAACTTGTCACCTTTTATACAAGAATTTGAAAGTGAAGTGGGACCGAGGTTTTTGAGTTAAGATTAACATATCTTTGTAGATGATCTCACTGTTGTCATGATCTCTTTTAATATGTTTCATGAATTTGGAAGTGCCGGCAATGACAACTACTTGTGGCCCTTGTGGATATATAACTAATCAAACAACTGCACATGCCTACGTATCTACTCACATGGTGACTTTTCTATTTGTAATACACGTATTTGACACCCAACACGTGTTTTTACCATTTACATTTGATCCTTTTTTTTCCTAGCTTTTGAGGTTGTGGAGCTACTTAGTCGTGTCAAGTAGATCATGCATAGTAATGTTATGAGTTTATGACCCAACAATCTGTGATTTTATTTTTGTTATCCAGAAAAGACTAGAACTACAGCATGTTGCTCGTTTTCCCCTTGTATCAATATAACACTACCTAATTTGAAAGATTCTTTAAAGTGAATTCAATTTTGATTTGGAAAAATTGTAAACTCAGGAAAAATAGAAGTGACAATAACGATAACGAAATACCCCCCCCCCTCTTATTACAAGTGTCCACATTTTTTTTATTTGTCCCATTATAATTGTCCACTTTTAAAATTTATTAGCCAATTTCCAAGTTTACCCTTAAACACACACAACTAACATTAATAAACAATATTGATTGACTCACTTTTCAATGACATTATTGTCATTTGGTAAGAAAAAAAAGTAATCATTCAATCCATCTTAAATTTTGTGTTTTTCAAACATGGACACTTATAATGACACGAAGGGAGTATATAATAGTGGATCAAATATGTATGTGCTTAAAAAATAATTGTTTACATATGTTATGTCTGTTTTTTGAGCAATCAATTTTTTTAACTATATCATATAATCTTGATGTTAGGTGAGTCGAATAATGAATACCAGTATATGTATTTATTGTCATAAAGTGTATAGTATAATTGAAATTTTACATTTTCTTATCGAATATGTTGTGTTAACTAAAATTATATAACATGCACTATACAACATTCGAACTCTCTTCATTTACCGACTCACAAGAAATATAAAAATAATTTGAAATACATAAAAAGTGTAATTTTTTAAGTGTAAATCCGCTGGTAATTATCATAATCAACTTGTTATATATGTTCACAAAATTTGTTTTATACCATGCATATTCCGTAATTTACCGTTTTCAAAAAAGTACGACATCTTCCTAATTAAGGTTTTGGCTTTACTAGACGAGGAAGCATGTTTTTATATGCGAACCGAATGAAGGATCTTGTAACCAATGATTCCCCTTGTTTCCCTAAGGTGCTTTACATTGGATTTGTCGTCATCTAACCTTTGTCATTATTTTCCAATAAAAAAAATCATATATATATATATATATGTATTTTATTTTCTAAAGAACTAATTTTAATAATCTTCAAGCAATATAGAAAGGCAACTACGCAAAATTTGTCATAATTTAACTACTGATTAATTATCCTGTATTAAACCAATATCACACGTTTGTTCTTGGGGGTCAGTTTTTATATTATTTTCAATATGAACAATTAAAATAAATGATTTGATTCCTTTGATATCTTGTAAGTTGTAACATTCTGTATTCATACGAACAATTTATAGTGAAGCATCTTTGCTCTTTTATAGTCAAGTATCCATGCTATGGAAGAACGGCGTGTGATTTTCCTAAATAACCACACTTATATGTTTTAATCATAAAAACATACACAAAACATACAAATACACTTTAAAAACTAGGTTTGTTATTCAACTAATTACTAAATACAAGCAACTTAGTATTTTTCCGTTATTTATTAAAGCGCTAACCTGTAGCATAGTAAGTAAATTTTTTAAAAGTGTTCAAATTAAATTATTCAAGTTTAAAAACTGTTTCAGTTAAGAAACTTAACTTTCATATTTTATTTAATTTATAGGTTTTACATGTTTTTTTTTCAATTGTAAAATCTTTTTTTTATGTTGATGTGGAACGGTGATGTGAATTTTATTTTCAATATTTAATATAATTAAGGCTTTTTTTATTTTATTAAATTATAAATACATATATTGCAAATCTCTACCACTACATGTCTACATCTTTCCTCCACTGCTTTCTTAATGCATAAAAAACCGACGAGGCTCGATTTAAAGATCTAATAACTCGATTTGACCAAAAATTACATGAGTGATCTAATTAAAATACTTTTGAAACTTTATTATTTGTGACATTTTTCCTTTATTGAATAAAATGGACTTTCATCACATTTAATATCTTATAATTACTTGCATTTAGCTTTACTATATAAACAAAATAATATTAATTCTGATACATATCATT
Organism: Bidens hawaiensis; assembly: GCF_021521415.1. Classification (NCBI taxonomy): domain Eukaryota; kingdom Viridiplantae; phylum Streptophyta; class Magnoliopsida; order Asterales; family Asteraceae; genus Bidens; species Bidens hawaiensis. The sequence continues at coordinate 509,857 of NW_027491139.1, forward strand.
AAATTAAATAATATTTAGTCAAATACGCACTCATCATATCAACAGTAACTAATTATTATAAAAGTAAAAGTAAAGATTGTTAACTCGTTTTCTAAAAGTATAGTCTTTGTTAAAAAAACAACAAATAGACACATATAGGATAACTTAGAATCTTACTCAACCAAGCGTTTGTAGTCCAACGGTTAGGATAATTGCCTTCCAAGCAATAGACCCGGGTTCGACTCCCGGCAAACGCATGTATGCGTTTTTGTAACAAATTTTATTATTTACCTTTTATCTAAACAAACAATAATTGATAAAAATGGGCAGTATCCATAAAAACAAGAAGAAATGCCATTGCCGACTTACCACCTCAATATCATCCAAAATAATATAAGGACTTATCCGTCTTAACATCATACTAAACGATAAAACATAACAATAATAAAACACTAATGAAAACGATAAGATGTATAACCTGGAGTAGACATATATCCGTTTTGTTATCATTATTAGTAAAGACATTTGCTAAAACCCAAATTAAGAGATGTACAAGGAAAGACACTTGATAAGTTGATAAGAAGACCCAAAGAAGTGTTACAAAGCAACTTTGTGTTAAAACTCTGCCTTGTAGACTTTGGGCATCATACCATTTATTTACAGTAGTTCACATGCTTGTGGTTGGCAAAGATGTTCTTGTCACCAGCAAAGTTGGTTTTAGATATAAAGTTTTATTTCATTTTATAAGAACACATAATTTTATATGGATAGATAGGTATGTATTTTTAAATAACAACTTAATATATCTTCATAATCAATCTGACTCATTCATATTTTTTGATCCTATAAAATTATTGATTAGATAAACATGTATAATAGTTTTTTTTCTCATTTAGTTAATTAAACTTTAGGTAATTGACTATAGCCTTATTGGAAATAAAGAGATGAAAAAGGAGGAGATGAAGCTTCATGACTGAGAAGAAGGTCAAAATAAAAAAGACTTTAGTGATTAGTGGCAACCATAGGTCGAAATCTTAAATCTCATATCAGATGGCATATTTCAGTAAAAAGTTTTTTACCAACTTTGAATCTTTGATCATAAATAATTGTATTATGAGTTATATAGATAATTATTTTTGAGATTTTCTTTTACTATGTGAGAGCTTTGCAACAAACCAAAAGCATGTAGTGCAGTTGGGTGTCAGACTAGCACGAGTACATGGTACCACCATTCATGTGTGAAAAAGAGTGTCTTGAAAATAAAGGAACAACTCACATGAACAAGACCTAACTCTACATACTAAATTGGTTATTATAATAAATAAAATGGTTATAAAGAACAAATATATAAGTTTGTGAAAATGTAAGGAATTAAGGATGTTTGTGGGATAGAATGATTTATTGTAGAAAAGTGGTGATGTTTGTATTTGTTAGTATATCAAATACACCACTAAGTTAACGTTGAAAATAGATGGAGCTAAGGATTTGAATGAAATTGAGAAGACACGTGAACTGTGAAGAGTCCAATTGAAAGAAAAAAAAATATGTTAGCTGAAAGTGTAAAAAATGATTAACCTTAGGGACAATTCAGGATACGTTTTCAAACACTAGAAACAAGTTATTTACGATCTGAAAACACAATATTAGATGATTACTTAATTTGCCAAACACCCACTTATGTATATACAAATATAATAGAAAAAAACACGATTCTACGGATTCTATGAATAATCGGGTTGCATAACCTAATGGTCTAGTGATATGGTGTCTGCCTTTTTAAAATAGAGGTAATGAATTGAAATCTTTGTAGGTACAAGGTTAAAGATATTTTGATAGAATAAATTTGTTGTTAAAAAAAATGTGGCACATCATTTCTATTTTCGAAGGTAAAAATAACAATCCTTTCCTTGGATCGGATCTGAGTCCAAATGCTAAGCCCGTTGGCTTCTAACCATAATAATATTGTTGGTGTTGCTTAATGGACTACAGTCTACAACAGTACAACCCATGAATAATAATTTTGTATTATTGTTGGTGTCTTGGTGAAGTGTTATATATGACAAAAATAAAATTTGATTCGATTGTACTGAATAAACCTAGCTTGTACACATGTTTCGTATGCGTTTGTAATTCAGTAACTATATAACATTCAACTACTTTAACTTACCTAAGTGAATAGAAATTGTAACACACAAAAATTTAAACAAACCAACAGGTTTAACAACACGTTGGCGCGGAAATAGGTCAGAGTTTTTTCCATTTGAAAACGATATAATATAAAGTTCAGTAATCGTAAACGACCTTTTTAACTCATTTGTAAAACCAACTATTGGGACACAACCCACTTCGTAACACGTTATCTAGTTAAGCTACTACTTAAATGACAACTCCAAATGTAAAGTAATCATAAAACAAAATAAGTTCAATATTGGAGGTGTAATCCATGAGTCACTCTAAGCTCTTGATCTTCAAACAATGAAACCCCACAAACTAGACCACCATATAAATGTAAACTAAAAACAACAAAAATATACATCTTTAGATTACCACCGTATAAAAGCCAGTTTTAATGGTTTTTTTTGTTGATTTCCAATGATTTTGTAATAACTATAAAGTTTATGTTAAAAGACTGTTTTTTGCAATTCTATCAAACTTTAATTACTCCATATTTTATTATAAAACACCGAAGAATAGTAGATGTAAATTATAAGTACTTACCTTAGTTGAGATGTCCTTATGTTGTGTTCTGTTGGTTCAACCCTTTGACATCATGATCCATATGTTAAGTTGAGATGTCCTTATGCTGTGTTTCATTGTTCAGTGACGGATTCAGGAAAACAAATTATAGGGGTCAGAAGAGGGTCAATGTCAAAATTTCATAGGGGTCAATCGCAACTGCCGTTGTTAATCACCATATTTAGTATCTTGCAACACAAATATTTGGTGTACAAGAAGCATTGACTCATATTCATTGTCTCAAATTCATATGTTCTTTTTCATACTCATCAACATCACCACATAGGTAAAAATCACTCTACACTTATTTTGTCCCGTTTAGTTAATACAACGATTTAGTTGTAAATCAACATACGTGGTTACACTAAATCATATAGATTCACATTTGGCCAAATGTAAAGTTTTAATTCTACCAAGCATAAACTTTAAAATACCATGCTTTGGTCTTCATCTACACAATTCATCTTAATCCTACATAATTTATAATAATTAATTCCTAATATTTAACTAAACATAAACCTCAACAGTGACATCATGGCATTTTAAACATGGACACAAGCTAACCCATCATTATGTTTTAGTAATGAAGATTCACACTTAAAAGCAAACAGATTATCATGTGATTTCCAGCCCTAATAATCTATGATCATATAGTGAATCACATATTGAAATCCAGTTTATTCATGAACCCTTATATTCTCAAATAAAGAACAATTATGCTAATTAAAAACTTGAAACTCACAAGAGACATGATAGGAACGAGCATTAATCCTTCATATTCCAACCACTCTACTAAAATCCTCTAGTTCTCAACTTCTCATAGTTCACTAATTATGAACTTTTGATGTGCAGTTTAGTATGTTTCAAAATTAGGACAACTTTAGCTCCCTACCTTTTGCGTCTCGCCACGATAGATTCAAAAAGCATATACAAAGTGAATCACGTAATTCTCCACCATAATATTATAAATCAATTTTACAATATCCAATGGTGAAGTTTAGTGAGGGCCCGATCCCTCCTGTTTTTTGCGTATCAGTGTAAACTTATTTGTTTTCGCCCGAAAATTTGTATACGCGGTGTAAATTTACCCAATTTTGACAGAGAATTTTAGCCCGCCCCCTCGTTTTTGATTTTTTTTAATACATTTTGACACAATATCCAATGGCGAAGCTCAGCGAGGGCCTAACCCGCCCCTTTTTTTGCGTAGTAGTGTACAACTGTCCGTAGTGTATATTTTTTCGTTTTCAACGAAATTTTGAGCCCGGCTTCTCTTGTTTATGATATATTTAATACATTTTGAGTCCGGCATCTCGACGAACTCATCCATACTTCGCCACTGACAATATTATATTAGAATATTTCAGTATATATAAAACTTGTTTCAAAACAAATATTTATATTAAAATATATATTTTAATTTCTATAGAAATCGTGATGAAACACAAACATGTGTTTTTTAATTCTTAATTAAGTAACCATAAAACAATCAACTACATTTAACTAAACCAAAAATATAAACTAACCGCCCCCTATACCAATGTACTTTGGACATATAAATTTTATTAAACTTAAATTTGTTACAAGTAATCTAAAAACTTACATAAATTATTATTGTTATTATTAGTATAATTTAAAAAATAGATAACTCTAACTCAAAATTCAAACTTAAAACCTCTTCAACACATTGAGATAATCTCGGAATTAAGGTATCCCAACTTGTATACAACACATTCTATGACCTCTATATAAAGTATAAACAAACCTCAAAAACATTCTTAAACTTAAAACCATAAACCTTCCTATACACATTCTCAATCTCATTCTTAATCTCTCAACCTTTGTCGACAATGCCGCAACCGCCGTCCACAACCACCACCACGGACATCCTCCCAATAATAAACCCATCCACCCCCACCAAAAACACCCACAAGAAACTCATCCTCATCCCCCTCGTCTTCCTAATCTACTTCGAGGTCGCTGGAAGGCCCTACAGCGAAGAGCCCGCGGTCAAGGCCGCGGGCCCCCTCCTCGCGATCCTCGGGTTCTTAATCTTTCCCTTCATATGGAGCATTCCCGAGGCCCTAGTGACCGCGGAACTCTCCCACCACTTTACCCGGGAATGGAGGCTATATTATTTGGGCCCACAAGGCCTTCGGCCCATTCTTCGGATCTTTAATGGGCACGTGGAAGTTTCTCACTGGTGTCATTAATCTCGCTGCTTTCCCAATATTATGCATTGACTATTTAGAAAAATTGTTTCCGGTTTTCACATCCGGGTTACCAAGAACCGGTGCAATAGTAACAGCTAATGTTGTCCTATCTGTTATCAACTTCACGGGTTTAAATATCGTCGGGTACGCCGCGATCGCTCTAGGCGTGGTCTCACTGGCCCCGTTCGGGTCATGTCCGCGATCGCGGTCCCGAAGATTAAGCCACATAGGTGGCTTAGCATGGGACAAAAAGGTGTCACAAAAGATTGGAATTTGTTTCTAAACACATTGTTTTGGGACTTAAATTTTTGGGACACTGTTAGTACTATGGCGGGTGAAGTCGAAAACCCGAAGAGGACTTTCCCGTTAGCATTGTTTAACGCGGTTATTTTAACGTGTGTATCTTACATGTTACCGCTTTTAGCAGTCACGGGTGCGGTTCCATTGGACCAGAATGCATGGGAGAGTGGTTACATGGCGGTAGCAGCCGAGTTGATCGCGGGGAAATGGTTGAAAATTTGGATTGAAATCGGTGCGGTTTTGTCAGCCATTGGGTTGTTTGAGGCCTTGTTAAGTAGCTGCTCGTTTCAGATACTCGGAATGGCGGGTTTGGGGTTTCTACCGAGGTTTTTCGAGCATCGGTCGAAGTGGTTGGATACTCCTTGGGTTGGGATATTGGTGTCTAGTTTGATTGCTATATGTTTTTCGTTCATGCATTTTACGGATGTGATATCTTCCGCTAACTTTTTATATAGTTTGGGGATGTTGTTGGAGTTGGCTTCGGGTTAAGTTTCCGAACTTGAAGCGGCCGTTTAAGGTGCCCGGGAATGTTGGGGCAATGGTGGCATGTGTTTGGTACCCGCGGCTTTCTTGGTGGTTATTATGGTTATTGCTACGAAGATTGTGTATTTGATTAGCGGAGTATTGACAGTTGGTGTTTTATGGTATTTCTTGATGAAGTTTGTCAAGTCAAAGAAGTGGTTTAGTTTCAAAAATGGCGGTGAAATTTTAGTTGGTGAGGAAGAGTAGATTGATTTGATTATGTTCTTTTGATTTGTATAAATGTTTTTAGGAAAAAATTTTATATGTTTATAGTATTTTTATTGCTCGTTTACCTTCTGTTTCGAATCCAATGTAATAGATTACATATATCATGGAAAGAATTATCTAGCTAATAGAAGTTTTTGTGATGCTTCATTGTGTATATCTTTTAATTGGTAAACTATTTGATCTATTTTATGTGGTCAGTTTTTAATAAATTTTATTTAATATAGCTAACTTATCGAGAATAGTGGGATCAATTGGTTGACCTTGTATTGTTTTAATCATATGTATAGAAATTTTTAGTGTTTTATTTTGTGTTTTAGATGATTGTGAAAATAAATGTAAGCATCCATGTATGAATCACTAATGGTAGTTTTCGAAGTTATGATAGTTCTTTGCAATTATAAAATTGATTAAATAAGCTTTTTAATTGACGGAATAGTTTTAATATTTTTTAGTTTTTACAAGCTACAAAATCAAACATCCTTAAATCCTTAATAATAGTTTTTTTTACAGTTTTAAGGCCCATTATAGACAGTTCCTAGTTTGGTCCGGACTAGTGGGTCAAGCTTTTATCAAAAAGGCCCATCAAAGTTTTAGGTCCAACATCCACAATCCAATTGGCCCCCTCTTCCCAATCCCAACTCCTAGCGTAAGGCGATGTGTAGTGGAGGGGCTGTAATTGGGGGCGAATTGTGACACGTGGCGCCCAGTCAGCATGGAGTGGAAATTTGTTATTGGGGTGTAACGGTGTAGGGGCTACAAGTTAGGCCCACAGTGTGTTTTTTTATTATTTTCTTTTTATAACTAAACTAATTAAATAAAAACCAATTTATTTAAATAATTAAATAAAAATGTATTAAAATTAAAAAATAAATACAAAAAAATACATAAATTAAAAAAAATACACGAATAATAAAAATAAATAATAATAACAAAACACACCAAAATAAAAATATACATAAAAAAACTAATATGTTCGTCTTCGTCCCCGTCGTCGTCATTGTCCTCCTCCTCGTCTTCGTCTTCGTCCTCGTACTCATCTTCGTCCTCCTCAACGGGACGATTATCCCACATGTGTTGAACCAAATCCGCTTTCAGTTGGTTATGTATATCACTTGATGTGAGCTGGTGAATGTTATACGTTCGTTGGTCTTGGGTTAGTTCAGGGAACTGTTCTGGAACGCTTCCTGGTATATAGTGTTGACATATTGCTTTTCCCTCGTCTTCTAAAATCATATTATGCAATATGATACACGTATACATGGCATCGCTCATTTTTGCCAACGTCCATACACGACAAGGGTTTTTCACATAATGCCAACGTTTTTTTAGAACCCCGAAACACCTCTCGATATCCTTTCTCGCGGACTCTTGCTTCTTCTTAAAATAATCTCTTTTTTCTTCGATAGGGTCTTGAAACATCTTGACGATGATCGAGTACTCTGGATATATCCCATCTCCCAAATAGTATCCGTGACGATAGAAGGTATCATTGGCATAAAACGGTAAGACCGGTATGCTACGGCTGATGTAATACTCTAACACGGGTGACACGTTGAGAACGTTTATGTCGTTATTGGACCCGACTAAGCCGAAGTAGGCTGACCAAATCCAAAGTTCTTGTGAATAAATGACTTGAAGACTAACCGTTGGCACTCCATGGTCACCACGAGTGTATTGACATATCCATGCCGTTGGACAGTTGGCCCACTCCCAATGCATGCAATCTATACTCCCGATCATGCCTGGAAAAGAATGTTTGCTTTCGTGTACATCATATATGCGAGTCAGGTCGTTTGAAGTAGGAATCCTCAGATAACGACGAGAGTATAATTGTATTATCCCTATACAAATAAATTATTAAACAATATTTATATTAAAAACAATAGTTAACACAAACAATTTAAATATTACCGATGCAAAAATTCTCCAACGCATCTCTCGTTGTTTTCTCAGTCATCTTGAAATGCTCGTCATTGATATCGGTCCTGTTGCCGTATGCGAGGATGCGTATAGCCGAAGTACACTTTTGGATGGCGGAAAATCCTAAATATCCTCTTGCATCGGGTTTCTGTTGAAAATACTCATACTCCCGCTCCATATCTCCAACAATGCGCAAAAATAAACGCTTGGACATCCGAAAACGACGTCGAAACATAGCGTCGTTAAATGTAGGTGTGTTGTCGAAGTAGTCCTTCATCAAACGAGTGTTCGCTTGCGTACGATCCCGAATGATATATGACCGTCTACGTGGTTCCGTAGATGGATCAGAGCCGGACACCATGTTATTGGCTACGGCCCGAACCTCGTTCGTGACCTCTAAATGATCTTCCGCCACTTGTCGGTGAATCTGATGAATCCTTCGACTCTCGTTTATTAATTGATCCAAAATCTCGACAGAGTTCGTGGAATCCGGGGAACTCATTGGGTTTGAAGAAGTATGGAAATAATAAAAATGATTGGTATTTTTATGTTTGAGTTTGTGTATGATAGGGTGAAAATGGTTAGATAAAGTTTGATATATATATATATATATATATATTAAGTTTTTAATTTTTTTTATATTTAACCGTTACCCAACGGCATTATTATTATTATTATATTATTATTTCTCTGTCTCGCAGGCGATAAACTATTCCCGCCCCCCGCCCCATTTCGCCCAGGGGGGCGGTGTTCCACCATAAAATCGCCCCAAATTCGCCCTTTTCCTCGCCCACTACACTCGGCCTAAAAGAACTCTATATATTCTCCCTACACTATAAGAGTGTTCTCTATGGTGGGGGACATCAAAGCCTTTTCATAATGTCACGTCAGCGTCACATGAGCATCAAGGAACATCGAAGCCCCAACCTATAATGTCTCGTTGTGGTTTAAAGCCCTTTGGGGCCTCATTATATGTATATATACATATGTATGTGTGTGTGAGATGGAGAGAGAGAGAGAGAGAGGGCCCACCAAAATAACCCAAGCGCGCCCATCGTTGTGAACCCCCCCCCCCCCCCCCCTAACAAACAAATGTGCCCCTATGCGGTGTGAAGGGGCCCAATGGCGTCTATAGCGACCTGTCTAGCACAATATTTTGGGGATATACCTGTGATCAATTATCGTTAAAACTCTGCCTAGGCGTCGAATAAACTCTAAGTAATAGTTAGTTGGAATGCTACCGACCTTGTCAACTAACAGCTATTTGGCCAATTTTGAAAATTTATATATAAAATTTGCTATATATATAACAGTTACATATAAATTTCAATATAATTAATCTGAATTAATAGTTAGTCCCTACCTCACCGCCCGACCAACGTCTAATGATTTCTACAACACACATGCTGATACTTGTTGATTTTGTCTACACATAATAGACTAGAGCATCCGAAAGGTTTAACAACTAATGTTTTTTACAATGAAAACTAATCTTTAATTCAGTCAGTCTCCTTAAGAAGAACCTTAAACAAGGATATTGAAATCCTCATAAAATTAGACAAAATAGTTGGAAAATAATAGATGATATGATATTCTTTAAAAAATAATATGTATTGAGAAGTGCTTTTGAATCACGTGGTTAGACAACTAGTACCTCCATATTGTGGTAAAGTTTACTCTTTAAAGACCAATCTTGTTAATTAATAATTATTTTGATTTGGCAGGCGTGACAAGTTCCTAGTCCATAACTTTTGAAGGGAAAATTCTCAAAATAGGTATTTATGATTATATTTTTCAGGTTTTAGATGCCATTTTCAACATATTCCCAAAATATGTATTATAAACTAGTCGTGACGAATAGTTTATGATTATTCACGAGTAGTTTGTATAACCAATTAAAACTTGTCACGTGTCTATAAACTAACCGTAACGACCAGTTTCACTAATAATCTACTCGTAAAGATTATATAAGTTTAAACCCTCGTAATCAGCGCCACACGAGTAAATAAGATATTCTTTAGTCGCGACGAGCAGATTATAAAACCTTAAGAGTCGCGAGTATTTTATCAAACTAACCACGACGATGAGTTTGACTACCAAATGCATCTAACTGGTTTGTTTTACAAAACATTAACCGGAATGGTTAGTTTGTTTGCTTAACTTGTCTTTACGAGTAGACACTAGTCAACGACTACTTTATATCCGTTAAACTAGTATTTTGTTGGTAACTAACTCGTCTCGATAAGTTTATCCGGTAAACATTACGCTTACGAGTAGTTTATTTGTGGTTAACTCGTCGTGACTAGTTTACCTTGTTTATATTCCCGATACGAGTATTTTATTGTTAATAAACTCGTTCTGATAAGTTACCAGATTTAAATTAACCAGACGAGTAATCTATTGGTAGTTAACTCGTCTTGTCTATATCTTGCTATAAACTAGTCGTGACTAGAAGTGCACAAATCGGGTTTTTTAAATACCCGGGTTCGGGTATGGAACCGGGTTCGGGTATTGAGAAAACCATAGTAATGAGTTTTTTCGGGTACTGATAGGGAATGCATTTTGGCACTAAAACCCGAACCCGAACCAGGCCCGATTTGTATCCGGTAATACCCGAAAACCCGAACCGGGTTTTCCAAAACCCGAAACCGAGTATTTCAAATGCCCGATGTATACCCGAAAAATACCTTAAAAAGTGCAAACTTTTAAAAAATCCAATTTATTCCCGAAAAAACCTCGGAAAAAACCCGAAAAAACCGGAACTGGGTTTTTCCAAAACCCAAAATTGGGTTTTTCAAATACCCGATCTATACCCAAAATTACTCGCATAATACCTGAAATATACCCCAAAAAAGTGCAGCACTTTAAAAAACCCAATCTATAACTAAAAAAAACGCAAAAATAAGGTTTTTTCAATACCTGAGAATATAGGGTATCAAAATACCATGTTTTCGAACACCCGGTTTCATACACTACCCAAATCCTAATGCGTATGGTATGGTTTTTAGATACAATACCAGGACCCGAACCTGATCTAGATATGGTTAATACCTGATTTTCTAATACCCAATTGTACCCGAAACCAGGTACTAGTCAACCCGATTTGTGCACCTCTACACTTACTTACCCGGTAAGAAGAAGCAGGCTCTTATCTTTCTTCCTAATGGGCCGGGCCTTCCCTCTCAATTCAAAATAGTGGTCATGCCTCTCTCTGCTATTGAAAACAGGAAGATGAAACCTACAGCAGTTTCAATGAAGTCCGGCAACAGTGAACTCAAGAGAGAAGTTAGCCATAATAATAATAAGCCCCAATTCCGTCCGGCCACTGACGATACGAAGCTCCTTCTTCAAGATCCGGTACCACTCTCTTTCTTTCTTTCTTTCTTTCTCCTTGAATTATTATTCTTATTATGATATAACAATGAATTTGAAGCTTCTGTTGTTGGTTGTGTAGATTCTAAGATCAGATCCAATCGAAACCGAGGAAGCTGTTATCCGATTGCCTCCGGTTAACTTCACTTTTAATTCATGATTTCCTGCCTACTCTTGCAACGTATTCATAATAATTACTAGTATTATTATTATTATTATTATTGACCTTAATGTAATGAACTTGTTAAGAAATGCTGCTGCTGCTGATTTAGGTCATACCAGATAAGGGCAACTTAGTCAATTAGGTTTCTCTTAATGTACCGGAAAATATGGAATTGCAATGTTTATAATCAATGTATTGTGTTTCTATAAGCTCATGCATTTTGCACCTACTTCGCGTTCTATAACGTGTTTTTTGAACACTAACAATGTTTATAAGAAGAGCTTGTAGAAGTGATCTGAAAGTTACAATGGCGTCACTAAAACACTCGTTATTGTGGTTCACGTGATGAGAGTTTGAGTCACATGGTCAAACTTGCATTCGCGCTTGCAAAGAAGACTTCCTCGCAGGTTGTCATCATATGTTTGAAGCATTGTTTAATAATAATTACGGGTTGGATTTGGTAAGTTCAAAACGCGCTTAATAATATATTGATCAAAGTGTAGGCGGAAATTTCAGCCCTAACTATGACAGTTAAGTTTTGAACATGGCTTGATGTCATGGCAGGTGTGTTATTACCTCGCTCACTCCATCTTTGTACAATCGGTTTGGTCTTGAATCATCTTTCTCCATTCTCCCCACCAGTAATTTCTTTCTATTTTTTGTTTCAAACATTTCAATGAGATACCCGGCCAAAGTGTGACCATTTGTTCCACAAGCTCCCATGGGATTCGTTTTAATCAACCCTCAAATTTTGCCGTCTGGACCGTTTCACTCTTTCAGATTAGATTTTTGTAAAGCCCACTGGCAATTTGTGCGTCTTTCTCACTATAAATGTGTATGTGACTATATTTGCTCCGTTTGTGGAGTTTCGTTTTTGGATGCTATATGTGTTACGCATGCCAGAGCTCTAAATGTTGCGCTTTTCATGTTCAAGGTTGGCGAAGATGCTCATAATTAGTGATGAAACCCTAAACTTGTTAATCTCAAGCACACTGATGAGCGATAAACTCTAGTTTTAGTGCTTATTCTAAATTCGAATGCATGCTAGAGCTCTAAATGTTGTGCTTTTTCATGTTCAAGGTTGGCGAAGATGCTCATAATTAGTGATGAAACCCTACACTTGTTAATCCTAGGCATTGTGATGAGCAATAAACCCTAGTTTTAGTGCTTCATATAAATTCAAATGCATAATCTCTTTCTCTCTCACACATAAAAAATAGTTACAAATGTTACAAATTCTTATATACAAAACTTTTACAAAATTGTCATAAATTTTGGTATAACTAAAGGTTTACTTAGAAAATGAGAAATAAGAGAAGGAAACAAATGTGTGACTAGTGGTCTAACAACAATATCTATAATATATATAAACGAACACATAAAAATCTTACGTGTCGCGATGTAGTCGCTCCCCCCTTTTTGGAGTCATCAGATTTGCTTGATTTTTAAATGGAGGCTTCTCATGCATTTGACCCGAATTCATGGGTATGGGTCTTACCAAACCCAGATACTCCTTAAACGGGTTATAACATCTCATTAAATTAAAAATTATTCTCACCAAATTATTTATGTAAAAATCCTATAAAATAGAATATAATAAAAAATAATATCTTATTTATTTTAAAAAAGATATATATTATTTAAATTAAAAAAAACCAATTTGATAGTAAAAAAAATAAATGGGTCTCGGGTCTCATCAAACCATAAGTATATTATTAACTTTCATAAATATTATTTATAATTAAAAAACCAATTTCATAGTAAAAGAAATAAACGGGTTTTGGGTCTCATCAAAACCTTATAGCTTTTAAACCGAGTTATAACATCTCATTTATTTGTTAAACAATTTATTATCAAACCATAAATATATTATTAACTTTCATACAATAAAAAAAATATAAATTAAAAAATAAATAAATATTAAAACAAACAATATAAAACAACCCCTCGTAATACAGGGGATTTTACTTTCTCTCTCTATATATATAAATAAAACAATAAAACAATAATATATTTATTTATTCAATAAATAAAGCCTTACGGGGTTATTTTATATTGTTTGTTATAATATTTATTTATTTTTTGAATTTATATTGTTTTATTGTATGAAAGTTAATTATAAATTTATGGTTTGATGATAAATTGTTTCACAGTTTAATAATCAAACTAGTGAGCGTCACCTACTCGCCTAGTCTCTAATTTGCACCTAATGCCGTTGAAAACTAAATAACGAGGATATGAATCGTGCATGAATCACATAAAACACTACGTCTCTCTTCCGTAATCACTCTACCACCTGCAAATTTTCGATATTAAATCTCACCGGTCTAACATATGTTTCAGGCTTATTTTTATTATCATAACCTGCTTTTGAAACAAAATATTAAATATCACCCACCTTTATGAAACATAAATAAAGTAAAAGAAAAAAGAATATAAATGGCTCTACAATAAATGAAGCCAAGTATATCTCCATGACAACAATTTATCCTATTCATTGCCTATACATAAAGTAATAAAGTCGGACCAAAATATATATAAAGAAAAGGTCGATAACTATGTTAATAGCGTCATTCCTCTTTTCACGGCACAGATTCTTTGAATTTTTTTTCATTGGTGGGTTTAATAACTCATCGATACCTCTTGGTATGCAACGTTCACAACGTTAGTCCTTAGTGTATTGTATTTGCCTTGTTAGTTGCGCAAATCATCTATTAACTACATGACTGTTAGTGTGTGTGTGTGTTGATTTAAGTTTGATTTCTATATATGTTAAAACTATGACTAGCCACAAAACACGACTAACTAGTGACAGTATAGTTTTACAACCCGTATTCTTCCTACAATTGGTTGAAAATATGATAATTTGGGATATCTTTATTTAAAGACTTGAAATTATAAAAAAAATGGAATTATTAGAATAAAACATATGTATTTGATTTTTAAAGTTGGTTTGGGAGTTGAGGTTGAGATTTTGGATCGGGTTTTAGGTGACGGGAATTTTAATAAATAACTTTTATCCACCTATAATTAAAGCATAAATGGTATACCCGAAACTGATAGGAAAATCTGCAAACATGAAGCGTTATGAGTTACCATATATAAGATGCAACTTTATAATCATATATAAACTGAGATTACATTAGTCACACCGTAATCACCTATTAATATTTCACATATACTTCTTGAAATTCAATGTTACATTTAACTATCTATTCTTTTAGTAATTCATCTCTTATAAAATGTCAATTCATCTTAGAGTATAAAAACTGTATGAATTGTTGTAAGACCTAAAGACCGTGTATAGTTCTTTCTGTTTCATTTACTTGCATATTTCATTGACAATTTTCAAATAGAAAATATATAGTTAAATAGTTATTATATTTTAAAAATAATTTGTACGTCTTTCATTATTCCAAAAATAAGTTATTGTACGTGGATAATTAACTTGTATGAAAACAGACAGAATAAAAGTATTATTACTATAAAAATTGGATTCCATTGGGATCGACATTGGAAAAGAGACATTACCCTAAAAAGAAATAGAAAATGAAAAGCTTAGTTTGAAAGTAAAGGCCTGAACTTTTACATACACGCAAACATGGTATGTTTATGAATGTGTAATTATATTTAGCAAAGGGCACATTTGTGGGTTGACCCTTTTATAATTTAAGTAATGTATGTCGTACTTAAATAAAATGGTATTTTATGTCAAAATTCAAAAAGATAAAGATGAGCTTGATAATTTACTACTAGAAAACTAAACTTTCACAGATTCAAAATCTTCCATTGATGAAATTCATCCCGATGAGCATCCTTTGGTGAAGCTCCTTCGATATAGTGCTCGTGTGACATTTTCTTTCCTATGGATTGCCAAATTCCCGTCACAATGCCGCCAATACTGTACAATTTTGTTGAGTGTGGCCGGTTTTAATCAAATTTAAGTCGCCTAACGAGAAACTATAACCAAATCAAAAAATAATCAACGTACATTTATGATTTACATATGAACTTCAAAAGCCAAAAGGTAAGCTTTTGTTAAACCATTGGTTCATTTTAGTTGATTATAACCTCATAGCTTTCGAATAGTTATAATAATACGAGAACGACTTTTATATTAATTAGTTACTGACCCATAGTTTGCGACTAAACATGGTACATAGTTTTGAAAAGTATGGTCATCCAAGCATAAAAAATTACAGTAGTGGTCTACTCGAATTAAACCTTCACTGGGGCATGTTCAGTAGTCATGAACACCAAGATTTGCATTTCTTTCAAGCATCCTAAAATGTTATTTATTTTCTCACTTCTCTTGCTACCCCTTCAAGCTACAACTACCAACCAACTGGTAGCAGTTGGAGGTGACAGCAACGCTACTGTTGTTGTCAATAAGATATGCATCGGACAGGAGAGACGTGCTCTCCTTGATTTCAAAGCTCGTGTTCAAGACCCTAACGGCGTTTTAACTACATGGACGAATGAAGAAGAAGAAGGCGACTGTTGTAAATGGACGGGAGTCACGTGCAACGACACAACAGGTCATGTCACACGACTTCAGCTATCCTACAAGTCAGTCGTAGGTGAGTTTAGCCCTTCGTTGATTAACTTGACCTACTTGAATTATCTTGACCTTAATCTTGGTTCTAATAGCTATAGTGGAACTATCCCCAACTCCATTGGTTCCTTGACTCAATTAAGGACCCTTAACCTTGATGTTTACTCTTTTAATGGAATCATTCCTCCAGAGATAGGAAACTTGACCAACTTGGAGTGGCTTTCACTTAGATGTATCGAAAGATGTGTGATCGAAAACATAGACTAGCTTGCTAATCTTTCTAATTTGGAGACACTTGGTATGGAAGGAATTTTCATAGCTAAAGCAAATCATTGGGTAGATGTATTTGAAAGTCTAAAAAAACTGCCTTATTTACGTCTATATAGATGTGACCTCTCACAAGTCATGTATCCCGCATATTCTTCAACATTTGTCAACTCTTCTTCATCATCTATTGTTAGACTTGAACTCTCAAACAACAATCTCAACTCATCCATGTATCATTGGCTGTTTCCATTAACTAGCATCAGGCTCTCTAGGCTTGATCTCTCGCAAAACATGCTAGATGGAATACCCAAATATCTTGGAAATCTTTGCAGTTTAACCTCATTAAAGTTCCATGGCAACTCTGCATCTGTCAACTTTCCCGATTTTCTACACAACTTGTCTGGATGCACGTCGGCTACATTATCGTATCTGCTTGCTCCAAGCAGCCAACTTACAGGGCCATTTGCTGATGAGATCCATACATTTTCATCCCTAATGTATTTGTACCTATATGATAATCAGTTAAATGGGACTATAAGTGAGAAACTATGAGAACTACCTTTGCTTGAAATTTTTTTTTTCTTCTTCTAATTTTCTTAGAGGTGCCATCTCTGAAAACATTGGAAAGTCGAAAATTATGAGGTTGAATCTTTCAAACAACTCACTCGAGGGAGTTTCTGATCGTTCCATAGACCATATGTTAAACATTTCTTATGTAGAGTACATTGATTTGAGCTCTTGCAAACTAGGGCCTCACTTCCCCAAATGGATTCAAAAACTCAAAAATCTTACTCGTCTTGATATTTCCAATGCTGGAATTTCAGATACAGTTCCTCCGGAGTTTTGGGGTACGTGGCCATCAAAATTAAAATATTTGAATCTCTCTTTTAACAGCATCACCGCGAACGTACCCGATCTATCATCAAGTTTTGATAATAGTTCCATAATAATAATAGATTTGAGTTCTAACAACCTTTATGGTCCGATACCAAATGTTCCTTATTCCACTATGAGATTATTAAATCTTTCTGGAAATAAATTCTCTGGAGGAATCTCCTTTTTATGCCAAATTGTTGGCGGGGTTTTAGAATTTCTTGATCTCTCCAATAAACTTTTAACCGGACAAGTTCCAGATTGTTTATGGAATTTCAGAGAACTAAAGATCCTTAATCTAGGCCACAACAAACTGTTTGGAACGCTTCCTGCTTCGATCTGTTGAATCTTTGATCAAACTCGAGGTGTTGTATTTATACAATAACGAGTTTTCGGGAGAATTGCCTTTGTCTTTAAGGAATTGCACAAGTTTAAACTTTCTGAACTTGGGGGCCAACAATTTTTCTGGCAATGTGCCTGTCTGGATTGGCGAAAGCCTATCAAGATTGTATGTTCTTAGCCTAAGATCAAACAACTTCTTTGGAACCATTCCGTTACAATTGTGTCAACTAGTTAATCTTCAACTTCTAGACTTGTCAAAAAACAATCTGTCCGGAAACATCCCATCATTCCTAAGTAATCTTACTACCATGGTTCAAGAGGGAGTTGTTCAGTCCCAAACCGTGCATCTTTTTGAATTTCTATGGTATGGTTCACGAACCGCTCCTCCAGATTACATTTATGATCAGTACATTGACCAAGCGACCATCGAATGGCAAGGAAATGTTCGTGAGTTCAGTAGAATTCTTGGATTGTTGAGGATCATTGATCTATCAAGCAATAATCTAACAAGACAATTTCCATATGAGCTCACAGAGCTCCATGGATTGATTGCATTAAACTTGTCCAAGAACGCTCTAAGCGGAGAGATTCCATTGAAAATTGATGAGATGAAGAAACTCTTAACTTTGGATATATCAAGAAACAACTTTTCAGGAGGGATACCATCAAGCATGGCTCAGATGACTAAAATAAAGTACCTAGACGTGTCGTATAATAACTTGTCAGGGAGGATTCCAACTAGCACTCAACTCCAGTCCTTTGAACCATCAAGATATAATGGAAATGCAGGACTATGTGGACCTCCCATTACAAAAACCTGTATTGAAGATGAAGAGTCAGAAGTACCACCAACGATTGGTGAAAGTGAAGGTGGCGGGGAAGATGAACTTCAAAGATGGTTTTATATTGGCGGGGGCATTGGTTTTGGTACTGGATTTTGGATAGCATGTGGCACGTTAGTTCTCAACCATCATCTGAGACATGCCTTTTTTTCACTTTCTTGATCACTTGAAAGATTGGGTTTATGTGAAGATGTTGGTGTCCATTGCAAAATTGCGAAGGCCTGCACATCCATAGTTTCCAATTTTAACTCACATCTACATGAACTTATCATGCATTCTTGTACCTAAATGCATGCATCTTTTCATTCTAGAACACGAGTTCGCACTCTTTAACGTGTTTTTTTAATACTATTGATGTTTTAAAAGAACTTGTAAAAGTAATATGGCAAGTTACAATGATGTCACACGATGAGAGTTCGAGTCACATGGTCAAACCAGCACACACGTTTGCAAAGAAGAGGCCGGATTAATTATCAATTGCAGGCTAACAATTAATGCAGCAATGAGCACATATTCAAAGAAAATTATATGAAATGGATCTAAGATATATAAATACATACTTTTATTGTAATACAAACAATACACAACAATGTTCAGTTGTTTACAAGTGAATTCTTTATATAGTAATCTATAGGCTACCAACCATTACACCTTTTCAATGGTGATGGTTGGATGTGTGACACTGTGACCATACTTATTTAATATACTTAGGAACTATACTAACAATAATCATCATTTAGGTTAAGCCCAGATTACATAAATTTTAACACGATCCATATGAGATTTTAAAAGATTACTGAAAAGCCTTTCCAGTTCTTCAATCTCTCGACATTCATGGCTGGTTTGATATTACCTAGCTCACTCCATTTTTCTACAATCGGTTTGGTCTTGAATCACCTTCCTACTCTTGATCTCCCTACCACTAATGTCATTCAGTCGTTTGTTTCAAACATATCAATGAGATATCTGGCTTAATTGAGACCATTTTGTCCACAAGCTCCCAGAAGATTCGTTTTAAGACGATGCACCATTTTATCCAAACAAGTTGTTAATCTATATCTTCTAATGCCGCTTTTTAACCCCCAATTTTTGCTGTCCGGACTGTTCCGCTCTTCATCAGGTTAGATTTTGTAGCCCAGCTGTGCTTCTTTATCACTATGAATGTGTATGAGTGTATGTTTGCTTCATTGGTGTGTGTTTTATATTTCTTTTAGGTTGTTGCCTATTGAATGTGTTATGCTTGATTGCTTGCTAGAGCTCTAGATCATGTTGTACTTTTCGTGTTCAAGGTTAGTGTGATGACACCCTATAGAAACTTATTAATATTACACATTATGATGAGAGATGAACCCTAATTTGAGTGCATCCGCTACATTCGAATGGATGAGGTGATGCATTTGAAAATATCTGTCTTCTAAAGTTCTAAGACGAAAAAAAAATTGTGGTTTTATGTTTTAAGAATCATAAATGAACTTCTCCTTTTACTAGATAGTTTGAACTTAGTGTCAAATCCTTGTCCTCCTGAGTATCACTTGAGAGCCTCGCGAGTCGTTGTTCATTGGCCGCCCGAGCCATATGATTTATTTCCCAAGAGACGTGTTCCATGAGCTAGAGCTAGTAAGAAAGTGGCGAAATTAAGAGACGCCGTTTCTTGGAAAACCTTGCCATGATCTCAACAATATTAATGTTTTATATTGTTATTATGTACGAGGCAAGTGGCTTTGGGGACCTTGTGGATAATGAAGGGTGATAATAATTGTCATTGTTACGTGTACGTAATATACAAATAACGAAGACCAAATACTTGGATCATATGAGTCTTCTAAGACACCAAAGTTATAACCATTTATTTCAGTTCTTCATCTTTTGTCTCCTAGTTTCTTTCAAATTGCACGTTTTCACTTATAAATTTTTTTAAGAAAGGCAATTTGGCTATATAAAGTAGAATTTGCATGAGAAGTGCGCCGATGCCCAAAAATGTGTTTGGATCTTTGAAAGTTTTCAATGGTTAAATTTAAGGCGGCAATACAGTTAAAGTTAAAATCAATCGAAAGGATGAGAAATTTGAAAGAAGCATCCTAAGAGTTGAGTAAAATATTTAACACAAATCTGTTAACATGACACGACACATATGTTAACAAGTTTAGGTTTGAGTTTAATATGTTTGTGTCTTATACAAAGCGACCTATCTAAGGCTAGCTTTTGTGTTTTATATAGGTCGAATTGTTTAAGACATGTTTAAATTTGTGTTCTAACAGGTTAAACATATGTTAACAACTTAATAACTTGTTAATAGTTTGCTTATATGTTTAATCCAAATAATAAATATATATCTTTATTAAAGTATGTTATGTATTATTGAAGAATTTTTGTTTTAAATACGTTAAGGATTATTATGTTGAGGATTATGTATTTATGTATTATAATTGGGACTTTCTAATTTTTTTTGGCAATTTTTGTTTCAATACATATGTATTATTAATCGTGTCCTCAATAGGTCATGTCATGTTAAGTTGTTTCTAATTAATTAAAAAGATTCATTCGTGCTCGTGTTTAAAAAAAATTACACAATTTGTTATCGTGGTGTGTTAGTGTATAACACCTCAAGCAATCATGTCTTATTGTGTTGTATTTTATCGTGTTAAGTATGACATGTTATGCCAAGCCTAGAATGAAACAGAAGACATGTCTTTTGAAAAGTACTAAAATGTAAGGATGCTTGGAACGTGACATTTGTTTCCACTTTGAAGGATCTATAGTAAAAATTAATTACTTTCCTATATTTTCAAATATAACTCCTTAAGATAATTGGAGTAAACGTGTTTCAGAGCTATACAAGAAAACTAATAAGCCATCTTACATATTTACTGCTCAGACTGGTTAAACCAAAAATTAGAACTAAAGGACGTTATAAATAAATAAATAATACAAGGCATGAAATATAGAGAACGTGATGACATCATAAATATTAGTAGAAAAGGCAATAAATAAGAGATAAGAAGTCGAAAACCCGGAAATACAAATAGAGCCGAATAGTAATAACGACTTCGGATTGGGTTTTTGATATGTTATGTGGATCCTTATACGAACCGAATTTCGAAGTCGTTTTTTAATCAACTAATAACGCATGAATTTCACAACGACCAAGTTAATCGAATATGACTTATATAATTGTTAAATTACAAAAAAAAAACAAATATATTTTATAATTATTAGTGATGAAAAAGAAAAAAATTTAAGACTCACTCGGAGATGTTTCAAACTCGCACCTATACGTGTAGGAGTGTTCATCAGACCGGATAACGGATTTTTCGGTTTGGGATATTCGTATTTTAAAATTTTTGGACTATATCCTAAATCCGATCCGATACGAATTAGGAATATTCATATCCGATCCGAATCTATCCGAATTCAATTCGGATCGGATTCGGATAATATTCGAAAAATCCTAAAAAAACCTAAAAAATCTTCCTAATTTTTTGTTCCTAACATTTAATAGTTTAGAATCACAATAAACATATAAACCGGAAAATACGAATTACTCTTAACACAAATTTAAAGTTCAAACTTCAAATAATAGTCTAATAAATATACCAAACCGGAAAATATCAACAAAACATGTTTTTTATTCGGATTAAACGGATATCCGAATACTCCGAACAATTCGAATTTTTTAAAATACCATATCCAAATCCGATCCGAATTAGTTATTCGGATATCCGGATTGATCCGATCCGAATAAGAATTAGGATCGGTTTATTTGGGTTTCGGTTTTTTTTTGAATTTCGGATTTCTTGAACACCCCTAAATATGTGTGTAGGTGATTCAAGACACATGATTGATAAACATTTATTATTGCAAGATATAATGATTCAAGAACTCGTTATAGTAATTTTGTATTGATCAAACATTTAAACCCTCTACTCATGCCCATATTTATAGATCTACTAACATAACTTAGTAACCAAGACATTACCATAATAATTATATTATAATTCGGAAACTAAACCAACTCAACTTAGATCATTCCATATTTACCGATCATGAAGACGATCCAGGATTACCAATAGGACTTTTCGCCATTAATGGGTTGAATATGCAAGAGAGACATTTAGAACATACATATGGCACACCTAACCAACTTGGAAAAGTTACTTTAGATAGGAGGTGGCGGCAAACTATTTACGTTTCTAATTACTGGTATTAGATTTTCTTTTCTTTTAGAACGATGTCTATTATTTCCGTATTTAGCACTCATTTTACTGGTAAGAGGTAAGGAGTTCAAACCTTATTATCACTAATTTACACTACTAGAAAAATAGCCTTTAATGACACACAAAAAACGACAAACAAGGTGCGCGTCATTGTTTAGTGACGAAAATAAAAAAAAACACTGGAGACACCTATGAATGTCATCTTTGTAATGTCACATTCTCATTCCATGTTGCACCCATAGACGGATTTATTCATGCTTCAGGGGGAGGATAGACCCCCACTGAAATTAGCCCATTAAACTTAATATGTTAGTGAAATCCAAGAAAAAATCCACATGCCCATGGGGGATATATAGAGATAATTATGGATATGTATACCAGGAGCACAACGAGTATGCTCTCGCCCATGGGGGATACTGATTTTTTCCCCGTAGAGGTAGGACTTCACCAGGGGTCAGCGTTGAGTCCGTTTCTTTTTGCAGTAGTCTTGGATGAGTTGTCAAAGTCGATTGAGGGGACGCTCCCGTGGTGCATGATGTTCGCAGACGATATTGTGTTACTTGCGGAGACAAAACAAGATCTAAACATGAGGTTAGAGGAGTGGCGATCAACCTTAGAGACAAAAGGTTTAAGGATTAGTCGCTCTAAGATGGAGTACCTCCACTGTGATTTTGGGGAGATAAATGACAATGATGACACAGAGATCACCATTGAAGGGCAGGTGGTACCGTAGGTAAAGAAGTTCAAGCATCTAGGATCATTTGTTCAGAGCGATGGGGATTAGACAGTGATGTGACCCATCCAGTCCAGGTAGGATGGTGTAGATGGAAAGCAGCCACAGGTATATTGTGCGACAAGAGTTTCCCAATTAAAATAAAGGGAAAATTTTATAGGGTCGCAGTTAGACCTGCAATGCTATATGGAACAGATTGCTGGGCCATCAAGAAGGCACAAGTGCGGAAGATGGAGGTAGCAGAAATGAGAATGCTACGATGGATGTGTGGGCACACAAGGTTAGACCGAATAAGAAATCTTGTGTTTCGGGAGAGATTAGGGGTAGCGAACATATCAGACAAGATACGAGAGTGGAGATTGAGATGGTTTAGACATGTGAAGAGAAGACATTCGACGAATCCTGTTAGATCCGTAGAAAACATGACTATAGAGGGGATGAGGGGTAGAGGACGACCTAAATTGACTTGGGATGAGAGGATTAGGCGGGATTTGATAGACCTAAACCTCTCCGAGGACATGGTTGGAGATAGGAATTCTTAGAGAAGTAGGATTAAAGTTAAAGATTTTTAGGGACAAATGAGCACCTTAAGGCTTCTATTTACCTTATTTTGCTCACACATCATATATTATTATTATTACTATTATTGTTTTATTATTACTATTTTTATTAGTATTATTATTATTAATACTATTATTATTATTATTATTACTATTTCATTTACTATATATTGCCTCATACATATGTATTACAGAGTTGATGGTCTCTCTGAAAGCCACCTCTTTATCCAGTTGGATAGAGGTACGGTGTGCCTACATCTCACCCTCCCCAGACCCTACTTATAGTTTTGCTGTTGGTGGGCTAAACTGGGTATGATTGATTGATTGATTGATTTTTTGCTCCATAATAAGCATAAGGATGTTTTCGATATTGCATTTGATTCTTCATGTACACTAAGAGCAGCCACAATGCAACCCCTTTTGAGGGGTTTGTGGAAAGATCAACCCCCCCCCCCCCCCCCCCCGGGGGGGGTCTACTGTGGTGGAGGGAAGTTTGTGAAAATGGGTTTGTGGGGAGGACCTCTCCACGAGCATGATGTCACCAAATTAGTGGGGCCATCATCTCTCTCTCTCTCTCTCTCTCACACACACACACATACACACACACATATTATAATATTTTTAATGGAGTTTGTGGATATTTGGTGTCGAAGAAATTTGTGATTTTTGAAAAAAATTGTAATCTGATATGAGGCTGATACGATGGTTTGCCGGGTACTAGCGTTGTTGGTGCTCTTAATATTTCACACCCACTTTCTACAGCATTCATTTCATCACCCACATTTAATGTTCGAACACTCTATTCTTCACCCACACAATCACACTTAATGTTCGAAACCAACTATCTCATGATATTAATGCTAACAATGAAAGCTCCTCACGTAACTTATTCAAATCAGGTGTTTTTTGATCGTCACTCAAGTTAGGTACGTTTTTGTTTACCCCATTTTTGTGTATTTTTATTTGAATTTCTGACTCATAATTTTTTTTCTAAGTGTTCCCATGTTTTTGTGTGTATTAGAACAACCAGACCTGGACAATTTATACGGAAAACAACGGAGGATTTTCTCATATGCTTTTTGTTAATTTGTTGAAATCCATCATTGCTGATTTCCCAACTTTTTTACTTTTTGGTCCTTCAATACCCAATTACATGAATTTCAAATAGATCAGCTACAATAGCAAATGTCACATTACATATCTATTACACATATAAGGTTACATATAATATATTTGTTTGGAATATATACTATTAAATTAAATCAGAAAGATTACATACGCATACGAATTTACATGCACGTACTATGTAACAAACATGTCAACATGTAAGTGTGTAAGAGCATTCTCATCCCATTCCTCATCCTTATATCTATAATTATAATAAAAAACACCACATTTCTCTCACCTATTCAATTAAATAATATTTTTTATACCTTTATCATTACAGTTTTCTCTCTCCTCTACTCACAACCAATTCAACAAATATTAAAAAATAAATAGGGGCAAACAATGTTTCCCAAATGTTTCCCCAAATTTACAAAAAATCACTACATTTTTCTATTCACCCTATAATTTACACTCACAATCACTCAAAACCTCATCCTATAATTTACATACTCTCCTCACATAGATTTAGAGGATGGGATGTGAATGCTCTAACATGAGACAAAAATGTGTGGATACCATTTTGCTTTTCAGTATACACTGCCACATCATACCGCATTTTTCTTTTTTGGAACGACCAACTAAGTAACGCCGGATAATTCGTACGCGGCCCCCATTGGCTAAAGGTAGCCCAAGCCAGCCACGAGTCCGGACGGACGGAGCCCCTAGCGTTCCATATACTGAGGGATTCTCCGGATAAAACCTGATCCCCACGCCCGTCAAACGGCACGACAGCGAGGAACCGGTAAAACCGGGTGAGATCAGGACTCGAACCATGACAAATTAGGGTCATCCCTCATATCTCTCATATAAATTGGTGATAGTGAGGTTTGAACACCATATATCTCACTAGTAAAGTGAGTGCTCTACCATTGAGCCACATCCAATTTACAAGATTGCCACATCATACCCCACTTCATTCCCTATCTTTCACACTACCATGAAAACGCTCACTAATTCATCATTTTTCTCTTTTTTTTTCAAATAAATTAATAATGTTTATATAACTAAAATTAATTTTATAGCTAAATTTAAAATCACATGAAGAAAAAATGACCGAACTCAACTCGTCACATAGAATACATTCTTTGCCTTTGGGGTTTAATAGTGTTAATATAACAAAAATAAAACATCAAATTATATATCAGGTGTAAAAACACTTTTGTGTTTTAACAAAAATAATAACATTAGTTTTAATATATGAGTATAATTAATATAAAACTTAAAATAATACTAGATTTTTAATAATATAAACTAGCATTCGAAACCTGCGCGTTGCAACGGGATTGCTAAAAAGTACCGAAAACAAACGTGAAAACGTTAAACTGTCAATACACGTTGGGCGTGTAAATTCGCGAGTCGTGAGTTAAGATATGTTAAAATGTGAAACAAATTTAGATCAAAATGTTAAAACTACCCACACACACTGGTTGTGTTGTCTGGCACTTTTACACATTTAGTTTGCAAATGAATTTTGTTTTGTATTTATGATAAGACATTTCTTATTAATGAATATCGTTTGATCCACATTTAATATAAGATTTTTAACACAACACAACAGATAAGAAAATTAAAACTTAATACAAAATTATATATATTTTTTTGTTGGTAAATTATAAACTTTGTTTGGACAAATATTGTAACACCTCAACGCAGAACAGGCTGACGTGTTACTATTACAAATATCATAACATAATTTATAAAAGCCTAATTCAAATTAAAATTTAATTAACTGAAAACGAAAAGTATTTAAAATTTTTTTGAACTTCATTACTCTCTCATCACTAAGGGGCTGTTTGTTTTTCCTCAAAACCTCTTCCTGACCACTTTTGTCTGCGCCACGCAGACCACGCGCAGACATTGTGGTCTGCAGTGTGTTTGTTTTTCCGAAGACATTTCATTAAAAAACCTCTGCGCGTCCTCTTCTCCTAGAAGTGTTGTTCATACTACATCTCATCACTTCTCCCCCTCTTCTTTTTTCTTCATCTCCTTCATCAGACACTCTCCAAAGTCCAAACCCTAACCATCTTTTCTCCTCTCCAACCCTCCACTCCTCCACCCCTGCAACCGCCGCCCTCCTCCACCCCCGCAACCGTCGGCGGCCTCCACTCCTCCACCGCCGCCGCTCCACTCCTCCACCGTCGCCGCTCCACTCCTCCACCGCCACTCCTTTTCTGTCCAGTTTTTAACAAAAAACTCTTGCTTTTCTTATCAGAGAGTGGAATTAGTGACTGTGACTGTGGGCTTGGTGCATCTCTTCCCAAACTGTATGTGGTTGAAAGTTTTCTCTCTATACCTTCTCGTTCTTTCACCAAATCCCCGAGTTTTTCTAGCATTTCATTGCTTGGTGATCCCTCGGCTGTTTTTTTCTCCAGCTCGGTTATTGTTCTATCACATACCTTCTTTTGAAGCCGAAGCGAACGGTTTTAGGGTGGACGAGAATGGTGTTGATATGATTAAGGTGTTAGGTGTTTTTGTTAATTTTGTTAGATTTTGATTAGTTTGTAGAATGTTTAGGTTTGTTGAATATTGTTATTAGTTTGTTGTTGAATAAAGTTTGTAGTTTTTTTGTTAATTGTTAAAGGTTTTTGTTAGTTTTGTTAGTTTTTGATTAGTTTGTAGAAAGTTTAGGTTTGTTGAATATTGTTAATTGTTAAACGTTTTTGTAGTTTTCAGTTTATTTTAGCAGTCTGCAGATTTTAAAAAACAAACAGTCTTCTTGTTGCAGACTGTAGATGTTTGGTCCACCTCTTCTGCTACAGATGTCTGCAGATGTGGTCCGCAGACTGCAATCATTTTACCTCTGAAAAAACAAACAACACCTAAGGTGCTGTTTGTTTTTCTAAAAAGGATATGCGCAGCCTCTTTTGTCTGCACCGTGCAGATCACACGCAGACATTGTTATCTGCAGACTGTTTGTTTTCTTGAAAACGTTTTATTAAAAAACGTTTGCACAAGCTCTTCTTGGTGCAGACTTGGCCCATCACTTCTGAGATCTTATAAGGTCTACAAAAGATTAAAACACCACCCCCTTCCAACACCCAATGTCCACCATCACCCCACCCACCGCCCACCCACCACCCACCGTCTGCCACCATCACCGCCACCCAATGTTCGCCACCACCACCGCCCACCGTCTGCCACCATCACCGTCCACCCCACCACCACCGTCCGTCGCCGCCACCGTCTACCTCCACCACCCACCACCGCCTTCTTGTAACATCCTAAAATTTATAATGTTGAATAAAGAAAGTTACGTTTAGTGATTTCGCGTTATTAATTAATATCGAGTAAAGAACGGATCATGGATTTAGATTAATTGAGATGGGTTAAATGAGAATGGGTCTTAGGTCCATGGGCTTTAAGGGATATAAATATCCCCTAAACCAACCTAAAACCCTAAACCCTCATTTCATTTCCATCATAATCTCTACACACTCCAAACACACACACACCATAAACGAGCAAGATCCGAGAGAGAGTAAACGTTAGTTGGTATTAGATCTTATTACACGAGATCTAGAGTGCATAAACAAGCTAACCAAGATCGAACGAGCGCTAAAGGTATGTTCTTGACCTTTAAAGTTTACGTTTTATTGAACGTTTAGCCTTTCGAATGTCCTTAAGCTTAAAGATCCAAGCTTTATAGTATATACGGGATATATATACGACCGAAATGGTTAGGGAACGTTATTGGGTGATGTCGAACCATAACAAGGGTATTAAAATCGCCAAAATGCGTGAAAATTTTAATAATCAAACCTTTAAAAAATAATAGATGATATGATATTCTTTAAAAAATAATATGTATTGAGAAGTGCTTTTGAATCACGTGGTTAGACAACTAGTACCTCCGTATTGTGGTAAAGTTTACTCTTTAAAGACCAATCTTGTTAATTAATAATTATTTTGATTTGGCAGGCGTGACAAGTTCCTAGTCCATAACTTTTGAAGGGAAAATTCTCAAAATAGGTATTTATGATTATGTTTTTCAGGTTTTAGGTGCCATTTTCAACATATTTCTAAAATAAGTATTATAAACTAGTCGTGACAAATAGTTTATGATTATTCACGAGTAGTTTGTATAACCAATTAAAACTTGCCACGTGTCTATAAACTAACCGTAACGACCAGTTTCATTAATAATCTACTCGTAAAGATTAAATAAGTTTAAACCCTCGTAATCAGCGCCACACGAGTAAATAAGATATTCTTTAGTCGCGACGAGCAGATTATAAAACCTTAAGAGTCGCGAGTATTTTATCAAACTAACCACGACGATGAGTTTGATTACCAAATGCATCTAACTGGTTTGTTTTACAAAACACTAACCGGAATGGTTATTTTGTTTGCTTAACTAGTCTTTACGAGTAGACACTTGTCAACGACTACTTTATATCCGTTAAACTAGTATTTTGTTGGTAACTAAGTCGTCTCGATAAGTTTATCCGGTAAACATTACGCTTACGAGTAGTTCATTTGTGGTTAACTCGTCGTGACTAGTTTACCTTGTTTATATTCCCGATACGAGTATTTTATTGTTAATAAACTCGTTCTGATAAGTTACCAGATTTACATTAACCATACGAGTAATTTATTGGTAGTTAACTCGTCTTGTCTATATCTTGCTATAAACTAGTCGTGACTAGAAGTGCACAAATCGGGTTTTTTAAATACCCGGGTTCGGGTATGGAACCGGGTTCGGGTATTGAGAAAACCATAGTAATGAGTTTTTTCGGGTACTGATAGGGAATGCATTTTGGCACTAAAACCCGAACCCGAACCAGACCCGATTTGTATCCGGTAATACCCGAAAACCCGAACCGGTTCTATACTCTGAACCGGGTTTTCCAAAACCCGAAACCGAGTATTTCAAATGCCCGATGTATACCCGAAAAATACCTTAAAAAGTGCAAACTTTTAAAAAATCCAATTTATTCCCGAAAAAACCTCGGAAAAAACCCGAAAAAACTCATTACTATGGTTTTCTCAATACCCGAACCCGGTTCCATACCCGAACCCGGGTATTTAAAAAACCCGATTTGTGCACCTATGGTCACGACTAGTTTATAGCAAGATATAGACAAGACGAGTTAACTACCAATAGATTACTCGTATGGTTAATTTAATTCTGGTAACTTATCAGAACGAGTTTATTAACAATAAAATACTCGTATCGGGAATATAAACAAGGTAAACTAGTCACGACGAGTTAACTACAAATGAACTACTCGTAAGCGTAATGTTTACCGGATAAACTTATCGAGACGACTTAGTTACCAACAAAATACTCGTATAACGGATATAAAGTAGTCGTTGACTAGTGTCTACTCGTAAAGACAAGTTAAGCAAACAAACTAACCATTCCGGTTAGTGTTTTGTAAAACAAACCAGTTAGATGCATTTGGTAGTCAAACTCATCGTCGTGGTTAGTTTGATAAAATACTCGCGACTCTTAAGGTTTTATAATCTGTTCGTCGCGACTAAAGAATATCTTATTTACTCGTGTGGCGCTGATTACGAGGGTTTAAACTTATTTAATCTTTACGGGTAGATTATTAGTGAAACTGGTCGTAACGGTTAGTTTATAGACACGTGACAAGTTTTAATTGGTTATACAAACTACTCGTGAATAATCATAAACTATTCGTCACGACTAGTTTATAATACCTATTTTGGGAATATGTTGAAAATGGCACCTAAAACCTGAAAAATATAATCATAAATACCTAATTTAGGAATTTTTCCCAACTTTGAAATGTGCACACCACACATATATATATTTATATATCCAATTGAACTAGAATAACATAATTCCAAAGACATGTAGGTTCGATTTCAGACGATATCCGTACATACATAAAGTCATGAATAAGCTACTGGTGGTGCATTTAAGAATATATTCCTTCTTTAAAAAGTTACAATTATGCATAGAATCATATCAAAATTCTTCTAATCACAAGTTCTGAACCAACAATGTAACGAGAATTTATTCAACCCATGGTATCATTTATGCTCTCTTTTGTCACTTGTGCATATGAATTGGATTCCCTTGTGAAACTTAGGTCAGGCGGTTGGATCCCATAACGAGCCATAACGAGTATTGATCAAAATATGTTGTAGGGTTGTTCACGAGTCGAGCCCGAGTCGAGCCAGGGTGGTTTCAAGCTCGGGCTTGAAATTAAATGAGGCATCTCAGCTAAGGCTCTAGCTTGATTTTGAAGCTAAACGAGATTTAAATCGAGCCAACGAGCCAAGCCATGATCGAGCCGAGCTTGATTACAAAAATGAGCCAACTTAATTCAGAATGTTTCAAATCAAGTTTTTTTAGCTAGTTTTATTCGAGTTTTTATCGAGCGAGTCACGAGCCCGAGCTTCGAGCCTCGAGTTTTTGAACATATTCTAAATAATTACCAATTCGATTTGGGTCAAAACTTGGTGTACCAAAATAAGTTAAGAGTTTATTCTGGAATGAAGGTAACAAGCATAAATAAAAAATAATAATTGTAACAACTATTTATTATCATTATTCAGACGTTTGGAAGAGAGATGAGACAATCTAAAAAAGGGAGGGCAAAATATACAAAAAAGAGGGCATGACAGACATATTTTATAAAAAAACGTTAATTTTTTAAGCAAAGACGTGCATTGTAAGACGCTTTTAAACGCTTTTTAAAGATGGATTTTACTATAACTTTGTGAGACAAAATGTCGACAAGATGACAAATATGATTACTTATTATTAGTAAAGCCAATTTTGAAGCTCATTGTGATGTTGTTCTAAAGATATAAAAATTATGATATATATAGTAAATCGTTTGGATGTTTCTATGAAATATAAAATATGCCAATATATATAGTAAAATATATAAAACTAGTACAAACTTGAGGTTGACCGATAATGACTTCATCTAAACAAACCTACACTACATACAGCCCAACCATGTAAGCCTTAACTAACCACCAACCATGAGCCACTCAGTCAACTCAACACCCCACCGGACTCAAAACGTCCAAACAAATGATTATCAAGATGACAACGTTTCTTTGTCACCATTTTCAAACTTAAACCATTGCTTTGACTTGCAATAATTCATCAAAAAATACCACAAAACAGCCCCAACAGTCATCAACCCACTAACCAAATAAACAATCTTGGTAGCAATAACCATAATAACCACCAAAAACGCTGATGGAACCAAACACATCACCACCAGCCCTGGCAACCGTAGCGGCACCTTATACGGCCGCTCCAGCCGCGGAAACTTCCTCCGCAGCCACAAAAACGACGAAAACTCCAACAACATCCCCAAACTGTATAGAAAATTCGCGGACGCCACAATATCCGTAAAATCCATTTGAGAAACACCAAGGGTAATCAAAGTCGATATTAATATCGCCACCCATGGAGTATCGAACCACTTCGACCGAACACCGATAAACCTCGGTAAAAACCCGAGTTCCGACATTCCGAGAACCTGATACGCGCAGCTGCTTAACTGAGCTTCGAATAAACCGATACCCGATAACACCGCTCCAATCTCGATCCAAATCTTTAACCATTTACCCGATATTGTTTGTGCTGCGACTGCCATGAACCCGGACTCCCATTCGTTTTGGTCGACTGAGACCGCCCCGGTGACTGCCATTAATGGGATAATGTAAGCGAAACACGTCAAGACGACTGCGCATAATAGTGCTTTCGGGAACGTCTTTTTCGGATTTTCGACTTCTCCAGCCATTGTACTGACTGTGTCCCAGAAGTTTAAGTTCCAGAAAAGTGTGTTGAAATATAAATTCCAGTCTTTTTTGACACCTTTTTGGCCTAAACTTAACCACCTGTGTGGATGAATTTGAGGTATAGCTATTAATGACATGACTAGGAATGGAGCTAGGGATATGACTCCAAGACCGATCGCTGTGATTCCGACTATGTTTAACCCGGTGTAGTTAACGAACGAAAGGAATACGGTGGATAATAATATTGCTAAAGTTCGAGGTAAGCCCGATGAGAATACTGGAAACAGTTTTTGCATGTAATCTATGCAGAGAATTGGGAAGGCAGCTATATTGATCACTCCTGTCAGGTACTTCCAGCTGCCCATCAACGAGCCCGAAAACGGGCCGAACGCTTTGTCGGCCCATATGACGAACCCGCCGTTTCCCGGGAAGGTAGTGGACAGTTCTGCAGTGACTAGAGCTTCTGGGATACTCCATATGAATGGGAATATTAGGAACCCGAGGATGGCAAGGAGCGGGCCTGCGGCCTGGACTGCGGGCTCTTCACCGTACGGGCCGCCGGCAACTTCGAAGTAAATTAAGAAGATGAGGGGGATGAGAGTGAGTTTTTTGCGGGTGGTGACGGTGGTGGCCGGTGGTGCATTTGGTGGTGATTTTGGTTTTTCCGTTAGGATTTCCAGGCCCATGATTGTGATAAGGCTGGAGAGAGTATAGGTTAGAATATTAGAATGAACATTTTTTTCAATGGGTTTACTGCTATTTATTATATAAGAAAATAATATAAATAAATGAATCTTTTTAGTATATATATCCTATACTGTAAACAAGTAAACATTAGTAAATTTCAAATAAATATTCGGTTTATTTTCATGTATCAGCATTTATTCTTTGAAAGTACAATAACTATTTTGGCGTATAAACTTTCCAGGTATCTATTTTATTTTATCTTGAAAATTAAGTATTTTTGTAGTTCACTTTACAGTTTATGAAATTCACGTGACATAATTTAGTGCAAGGTAAAGGTATACCTAACTCTATGTATTATTTTGTTGAGATAAATATGAAAGTTGACTTCTGTGTTGAATTTAATAGGAGTATGTCATCAATTTTTATACTAACTTTTAATTTGGACAGAATTTTTAAATGATGTTTTGATGGGTAAGCTTTTAGCACGCTGTCCTTGATTTTTTATGTCAACAATATCCTAAAATCAGGGATCTAAAAGGATTTACTTATCATATTTTAGTATATATGATTGTTGTTTCGATATATATGCACATGTTCATTGTCTTCATAAAAAATCTTATGCTCTGTTTTTTTAGAACTGACACACAGTCTGCTTATAAATATATACCAATGTCTATTATAGGACTCCAATTCTTAGGTGGTGTTTGGCCTAGCTTTTTTAACAAAGCTTATAGCTTTTTTAGCTTTTTTCTACAAAATAAGCTTAATTTGGTGTTTGGCCTAGCTTTTTAAGCTTATGTTTATTAGCTTATATAAGCTCATTTGAAGAAGCTTATTTGAATATGGTTTTTTAGCTTATTTGATAAAGCTTATTTGTTTAAGGGTGTAAATTACTCATTTGTCCTCAAATGATGGTGGATTAGTAATTATTACTCTTAACAAATTAGAGAATGTTGGATTTAACAATTTATTAAGACACTTAATTAACTTGTAGAATATAAGCTAATCCAAACACTTAAAAAGAGCTTATCAAATAATAGAAAATAAGCTATAAGTAAGCATAACCTTGAAAATAAAAGCTTGGCCAATTACACATCATGATATCATTAGATGATATCATTAGGCTAGAAGTCCTTTGGTACGAAAATCTATGGTTAATGTTCAATATGTGCCATATTACGCACCCTCCAATTTACGATCCAAGTTTTTTCATCTTTACTACAAAACCCTTCATCGGCGTTCGATTAGTTGAATTGGAATCTTAATTCATTCCTATATTTTCATTATAAGAATATAAAGTTATGTGTAGCATATTACATTTAAAAAACTACTACAAAATTATGCGTTAAAAAAGATGGTCTCACTCAAATTACATATGCACCCAGTACTGAGCAATTGAAGATATCAATAAATGTCATCACATATCATTGCTTAAAATTAAAACAAACCTGAAATTTAAGAACTTCAATATATTATTGTTGAATCTTAAGCACAGGGAAGGCAATAACATCTCTGATACTGGCTGAATTTGTCAGAAGCATCACAAGCCTGTCTATCCCAAGTCCCTAAAATCAAAAATTACTCCATTAATAACATTTAACAAAATGTATTAAATTATTAAGTGAGGTAGAAATGTACCATTCCTGATGCCGGTGGCATCCCATATTCCAAAGCTGTTAAAAAATCTTCATCAAGCGTCACTTCATATGACACGTCATCTTCGCCTTTTGTGTCCGAGTCTTTTGAACTTGCAGCTTCTTTCTTTAGATTATGCTGCTTCACTTGTTCTTCCAACCGACTTCTCTGTTATAACTTATAAATTGTTAGTTATATAACGAGTAAATAATATCGAAATAGTGATAATAACATACTTGGTCCAAAGGATCAGTTAATTCAGAAAACGCGTTCCCTAACTCACGACCGCAAATAAATAATTCAAATCTCTCGGTTAAACCTGGATGCCTCCGATGGGGTTTAGCCAAAGGGGATACCTCAACAGGATAGTCCAACACAAATGTCGGTTGCACTAGTGTTGGTTCAACTACCATCTCAAAGATCTGAAAACACAAACTATTGTTGTTAGTATTTGGCATAAACTTAATATTAATAAGAATTATTGAAATCGACCTCATTGAGCACGCGACCAACTGAGGAACATGCTTCAATTAAATGTCTTTCTTGACTATTTGGACCCAAATTAAGCTTGACAAAAGTTGCTTCTTTTAGAGCATTAAGATCATTTCCAAATTCATTAATATCAATCCCTGTAGCTTCTTTGACTAAATTGTGCATTGTTTCCCTCTTCCAAGGTCTTTCTAGATTAATTTCTACACCCTGGATGCAAATAAATAATTAACTGAAAGTAGAAATGACACATTAATCGCAAGGTTATGTGCAGTAAATATTAACTGAAAACAGTGGAAAAGAAAACGTGAAAGTAGTTAAGAAAAAAAGTACTTAACGACTTAACATTTAGATCCACATTTTTGAGGTTAACAATATTACATGTATATGATTATTATCACTGCGAGTCTGTGACAATAAATTAAAAATCATTTATTGTTTTGATATATACATACACGTTACAATATTAACAAAATTATATACATATTGTTATTATGATGGCGGTAAAAAACTCTATTTATAAGACACACACACAACAGTAGATTAACAATAAGTCAATAACAATAATACATATAAAGTTAGTGTTATTGTGACAATAAAGTAAATGAACACAGATATTACAAGTTTCATCTCTAATACTTTAAGTTACCACTCCCAAAATGGCAAAAATATTGGATTATTCACTACAAAGTATATAACAAGCTTCTGTGCCTCTAATTTGTTTTATGTAAATTGAGAAGTTTTTTAAATCCAGTGAACTAATCAAATTATGAACTAACATTGAGAAATAAATTAAAGCTTAGTGAAATCATTTTAATATTCAGTAATCAGTAATTTGAAACTATACTTTCATTGTTCAACAATTATGTGGAAATTTTAAAATATGACAAGGGTACAAATTAAGAAGATTTTAATCAAATATATTATATTAGTACTTCTAAAAATTTGGTATAAAATGTTATGGGCAATAGCGTTACACCAAATTTGTTCTGTTGCATACATCAAAGATGATACCAGTTTCAATAAAAAACGCTCCAATGTTAGATAAATATATATAAAAAAACTTAACACCTTACCTGATAGTCAACAGTAAGCTTCCCATTAACTACAAGAGCACATTGAGTTGCAATTTCTTCTGCCATGTTCATCATACTTTCATAGTCTGAATACGCTTCATATATCTGGATCATTTTATTTACAAAACCAATAAACCCTGATTAGTGATTACAAGAACACAAAATCTTGCAATATACAATTATAAAGAAAAATGTTGCATTTATTACTTCAATTGTCGTGAATTCTGGATTATGACGAGTCGAAATGCCTTCGTTTCTGAATATTCTTCCAATTTCATATACCTTTTCAAATCCCCCAACCTATATTGCAAAACATTTATATAAAAACATAAAATAAAATGCTAACTGTACCAAGTTTATATATTTATTAAAGATATAATATTTAGAATCTCACCAACATTCTCTTCAAATGTAGTTCAGTAGCAATTCTCAAGTAAAGATCCCTACCAAGAGAGTTATGGTGTGTAATAAACGGTCTAGCTTCTGCACCACCAGCCGCTCCCTAATTAATAAAAATAATTTAAAAATCCAGATCCAACTAAACAAAGTTTACACCTTTATGGATGATTACAAAACCTGAAGAACCGGAGTATCAACTTCAATAAATCCCACATTTTCAACAGTCTGGCGTATGACTGATACAATCTACTGAAGTGAAGCAGAAATAAACATACTAATTAAGTAATTATATTATTATATAAGAAATAACGAGATTATAAAAATATGCAATGTTTCAAACCTACCTTTGCTCTCTTGCGAAACACGTCAGCTACTTCAGGATTTGCAATCATGTCAACATATCTGAACAAATAAATATTACCGCTTACAATAATACTATAACAGTTGTTGCATACACACATTTCCCATGAAAGATATTAGAAAACTAACCGTTGGCGGTAACGCTTATCCACGTCTGTTAGACCATGAAACTTATCCGGGAGTGGAAGCAAAGACTTTGTGAGAATCAAAAATGAATTCACACATACAGAAAGCTCCCCTGAAAATACATTAAAAATTGCATATATTGTGGTAATTAATACTGAACAATGTTTTATCCTAAAGTAATGTTGGCTAGCATAGAGAATCAAACCTTTCTCGGTTCGTTTAATTGAACCACGTGCACCCAATATGTCACCAATATCAACAAGGCTTTTTAACTGCTCAAATTGATCATTTACAAGCCTTTCTTTCTCACAGTAAAGCTGAAATCATAAGTACACATATAAGTAATTAAATATTAGTAATAGTGACAAAATCATGTTCATTTAGTTATGCAGACAATACCTGAATTGTCCCAGAATCATCCCTCAAAGTCAAGAAAGCAAGTTTTCCAAAAGCCCTACGCGCCACAATTCTTCCTGATATTGAAACTTGATCATCCTCACCATTTGACTCTTCACCATTTTCCAAATGTTTATAAAGATCTTGCAACTGGTTAGCAGAATGAGTTCGGTCCCATTTGTAAGCATAGGGCTCAAAACCCTTGCTCCTCAACTCTTCTACCTATAAAATTAAAGCATACATTACACAACTTTTCACTATAAAATTTTAAAAACCTTAGATATTATGTATTATTAATCAACTATCTAATCAATAACATCTCCTAGACATGATAACAATAAACCTAGGGCTGTAAGCGAACCGAACGTTCAGCGAACAGTTTGTGAACCGTTCGGTGGGAAGCCGGGAAGTTCGTTTAATAAATGAGCGAACATGAACAGAGATTGTGTCCGTTCATTTGTGTTCGTGAACGTTCGGTATCGTGTCATTTATGTTAGTTTACGTTTGTTTGTTTAACTTCATTTAAAAGATTTGTTTCATATTTTTATTTGTAATAATTAACCCAACATTCAAGTTTTATAGTTTTATTGCCTATGTTCAGTTCGTTTCATTAATGATTTGTTTTATAAAGTCTTGCTTTAACAAACAACAAATCTAACCCGTGCTTCTCCGTTGACATTATCAGAATAAAACCACCGAGTAGGGGATTATTATGTTTATATTATTATCTCAAGCAGTCAAGTGCTTAACTTTATATTTAATTAAAGTGATTATGTCTAATGTTTTGGATTAAGAACGTTGCAATTCATCACTAAATAAACCCTAATAATAACATATACTCTCTAATATTCACATGTTCAAATGTTCAATCAAGCAGATTTGACCTAAATTATATGAAAGGTTAATATTAATATTAATGAATATTATCGAGGCGAACCTTTTTGAGGCGGATAGCGTGAATAGCGTCTCGGTCGGAAGTTGAGGTTGCGGTTGAATTGGCTGGTTGTCGCCTGCCTCTGCCGCCTTGTTTGGGCACGGCGGCGGTGGTGGAAGAAGAAGAAGAACAGCAGCGGATAAAGGAAGAAGAGAGGTGTGATTTGGAAGTAGGGAGTGGAGGTAAGGAAGCTAAATGGAAGAGGTGTCTTAGAGGCCGTGACGACCAGACCTTCAATGCCTCCATTGTTGTTATCTCGAGTTAACTGATAATAATCTTGCGGGTTCGATCTTAATCTGACCCAAACTTATTATGCTAAAACCTTAATGTACCGGAAATGCTAGTATAATAATTACTAGTATTATTATTATTATTATTATTATTGACCTTAATAATAATAACTAAAAAAAACGCAAAAATAAGGTTTTTTCAATACCTGAGAATATAGGGTATCAAAATACCATGTTTTCGAACACCCGGTTTCATACACTACCCAAATCCTAATGCGTATGGTATGTTTTTTAGATACAATACCAGGACCCGAACCTGATCTAGATATAGTTAATACCTGATTTTCTAATACCCAATTGTACCCGAAACCAGGTACTAGTCAACCCGATTTGTGCACCTCTACACTTACTTACCCGGTAAGAAGAAGCAGGCTCTTATCTTTCTTCCTAATGGGCCGGGCCTTCCCTCTCAATTCAAAATAGTGGTCATGCCTCTCTCTGCTATTGAAAACAGGAAGATGAAACCTACAGCAGTTTCAATGAAGTCCGGCAACAGTGAACTCAAGAGAGAAGTTAGCCATAATAATAATAAGCCCCAATTCCGTCCGGCCACTGACGATACGAAGCTCCTTCTTCAAGATCCGGTACCACTCTCTTTCTTTCTTTCTTTCTCCTTGAATTATTATTCTTATTATGATATAACAATGAATTTGAAGCTTCTGTTGTTGGTTGTGTAGATTCTAAGATCAGATCCAATCGAAACCGAGGAAGCTGTTATCCGATTGCCTCCGGTTAACTTCACTTTTAATTCATGATTTCCTGCCTACTCTTGCAACGTATTCATAATAATTACTAGTATTATTATTATTATTATTATTATTATTGACCTTAATGTAATGAACTTGTTAAGAAATGCTGCTGCTGATTTAGGTCATACCAGATAGGGGCAACTTAGTCAATTAGGTTTCTCTTAACGTACCGGAAAATATGGAATTGCAATGTTTATAATCAATGTATTGTGTTTCTATAAGCTCATGCATTTTGCACCTACTTCGCGTTCTATAACGTGTTTTTTGAACACTAACAATGTTTATAAGAAGAGCTTGTAGAAGTGATCTGAAAGTTACAATGGCGTCACTAAAACACTCGTTATTGTGGTTCACGTGATGAGAGTTTGAGTCACATGGTCAAACTTGCATTCGCGCTTGCAAAGAAGACTTCCTCGCAGGTTGTCATCATATGTTTGAAGCATTGTTTAATAATAATTACGGGTTGGATTTGGTAAGTTCAAAACGCGCTTAATAATATATTGATCAAAGTGTAGGCGGAAATTTCAGCCCTAACTATGACAGTTAAGTTTTGAACATGGCTTGATGTCATGGCAGGTGTGTTATTACCTCGCTCACTCCATCTTTGTACAATCGGTTTGGTCTTGAATCATCTTTCTCCATTCTCCCCACCAGTAATTTCTTTCTATTTTTTGTTTCAAACATTTCAATGAGATACCCGGCCAAAGTGTGACCATTTGTTCCACAAGCTCCCATGGGATTCGTTTTAATCAACCCTCAAATTTTGCCGTCTGGACTGTTTCACTCTTTCAGATTAG
This sequence comes from Bidens hawaiensis, assembly GCF_021521415.1. NCBI lineage: Eukaryota > Viridiplantae > Streptophyta > Magnoliopsida > Asterales > Asteraceae > Bidens > Bidens hawaiensis. Next base: position 550,515 of record NW_027491139.1, read on the forward strand.
ATTTTTGTAAAGCCCACTGGCAATTTGTGCGTCTTTCTCACTATAAATGTGTATGTGACTATATTTGCTCCGTTTGTGGAGTTTCTTTTTTGGATGCTATATGTGTTACGCATGCCAGAGCTCTAAATGTTGCGCTTTTCATGTTCAAGGTTGGCGAAGATGCTCATAATTAGTGATGAAACCCTAAACTTGTTAATCTTAAGCATACTGATGAGCGATAAACTCTAGTTTTAGTGCTTATTCTAAATTCGAATGCATGCTAGAGCTCTAAATGTTGTGCTTTTCATGTTCAAGGTTGGCGAAGATGCTCATAATTAGTGATGAAACCCTACACTTGTTAATCCTAGGCATTGTGATGAGCAATAAACCCTAGTTTTAGTGCTTCATATAAATTCGAATGCATAATCTCTTTCTCTCTCACACACAAAAAATAGTTACAAATGTTACAAATTCTTATATACAAAACTTTTACAAAATTGTCATAATTTTTGGTATAACTAAAGGTTTACTTAGAAAATGAGAAATAAGAGAAGGAAACAAATGTGTGACTAGTGGTCTAACAATATCTATAATATATATAAACGAACACATAAAAATCTTACGTGTTGCGATGTAGTCGCTCCCCCTTTTTTGGAGTCATCAGATTTGCTTGATTTTTAAATGGAGGCTTCTCATGCATTTGACCCGAATTCATGGGTATGGGTCTTATCAAACCCAGATACTCCTTAAACGGGTTATAACATCTCATTAAATTAAAAATTATTCTCACCAAATTATTTATGTAAAAATCCTATAAAATAGAATATAATAAAAAATAATATCTTATTTATTTTAAAAAAGATATATATTATTTAAATTAAAAAAACCAATTTGATAGTAAAAAAAATAAACGGGTCTCGGGTCTCATCAAACCATAAGTATATTATTAACTTTCATAAATATTATTTATAATTAAAAAACCAATTTCATAGTAAAAGAAATAAACGGGTTTTGGGTCTCATCAAAACCATATAGATTTTAAACCGGGTTATAACATCTCATTTATTTGTGAAACAATTTATTATCAAACCATAAATATATTATTAACTTTCATACAATAAAAAAAATATAAATTAAAAAATAAATAAATATTAAAACAAACAATATAAAACAACCCCTCGTAATACAGGGGATTTTACTTTCTCTCTCTTTCTTTCTCTCTCTATATATATAAATAAAACAATAAAACGATAATATATTTATTTATTCAATAAATAAAGCCTTACGGGGTTATTTTATATTGTTTGTTATAATATTTATTTATTTTTTGAATTTATATTTTTTTATTGTATGAAAGTTAATTATAAATTTATGGTTTGATGATAAATTGTTTCACAGTTTAATAATCAAACTAGTGAGCGTCACCTACTCGCCTAGTCTCTAATTTGCACCTAATGCCGTTGAAAACTAAATAACGGGGATATGAATCGTGCATGAATCACATAAAACACTACGTCTCTCTTCCGTAATCACTCCACCACCTGCAAATTTTCGATATTAAATCTCACCGGTCTAACATATGTTTCAGGCTTATTTTTATTATCATAACCTGCTTTTGAAACAAAATATTAAATATCACCCACCTTTATGAAACATAAATAAAGTAAAAGAAAAAAGAATATAAATGGCTCTACAATAAATGAAGCCAAGTATATCTCCATGACAACAATTTATCCTATTCATTGCCTATACATAAAGTAATAAAGTCGGACCAAAATATATATAAAGAAAAGGTCGATAACTATGTTAATAGCGTCATTCCTCTTTTCACGGCACAGATTCTTTGAAATTTTTTTCATTGGTGGGTTTAATAACTCATCGATACCTCTAGGTATGCAACGTTCACAACGTTAGTCCTTAGTGTGTTGTATTTGCCTTGTTAGTTGCGCAAATCATCTATTAACTACATGACTGTTAGTGTGTGTGTGTGTTGATTTAAGTTTGATGTCTATATATGTTAAAACTATGACTAGCCACAAAACACGACTAACTAGTGACAGTATAGTTTTACAACCCGTATTCTTCCTACAATTGGTTGAAAATATGATAATTTGGGATATCTTTATTTAAAGACTTGAAATTATAAAAAAAATGGAATTATTAGAATAAAACATATGTATTTGATTTTTAAAGTTGGTTTGGGAGTTGAGGTTGAGATTTGGATCGGGTTTTAGGTGACGGGAATTTTAATAAATAACTTTTATCCACCTATAATTAAAGCATAAATGGTATACCCGAAACTGATAGGAAAATCTGCAAACACGAAGCGTTATGAGTTACCATATATAAGATGCAACTTTATAATCATATATAAACTGAGATTACATTAGTCACACCGTAATCACCTATTAATATTTCACATATACTTCTTGAAATTCAATGTTACATTTAACTATCTATTCTTTTAGTAATTCATCTCTTATAAAATGTCAATTCATCTTAGAGTATAAAAACTGTATGAATTGTTGTAAGACCTAAAGACCGTGTATAGTTCTTTCTGTTTCATTTACTTGCATATTTCATTGACAATTTTCAAATAGAAAATATATAGTTAAATAGTTATTATATTTTAAAAATAATTTGTACGTCTTTCATTATTCCAAAAATAAGTTATTGTACGTGGATAATTAACTTGTATGAAAACAGACAGAATAAAAGTATTATTACTATAAAAATTGGATTCCATTGGGATCGACATTGGAAAAGAGACATTACCCTAAAAAGAAATAGAAAATGAAAAGCTTAGTTTGAAAGTAAAGGCCTGAACTTTTACATACACGCAAACATGGTATGTTTATGAATGTGTAATTATATTTAGCAAAGGGCACATTTGTGGGTTGACCCTTTTATAATTTAAGTAATGTATGTCGTACTTAAATAAAATGGTATTTTATGTCAAAATTCAAAAAGATAAAGATGAGCTTGATAATTTACTACTAGAAAACTAAACTTTCACAGATTCAAAATCTTCCATTGATGAAATTCATCCCGATGAGCATCCTTTGGTGAAGCTCCTTCGATATAGTGCTCGTGTGACATTTTCTTTCCTATGGATTGCCAAATTCCCGTCACAATGCCGCCAATACTGTACAATTTTGTTGAGTGTGGCCGGTTTTAATCAAATTTAAGTCGCCTAACGAGAAACTATAACCAAATCAAAAAATAATCAACGTACATTTATGATTTACATATGAACTTCAAAAGCCAAAAGGTAAGCTTTTGTTAAACCATTGGTTCATTTTAGTTGATTATAACCTCATAGCTTTCGAATAGTTATAATAATACGAGAACGACTTTTATATTAATTAGTTACTGACCCATAGTTTGCGACTAAACATGGTACATAGTTTTGAAAAGTATGGTCATCCAAGCATAAAAAATTACAGTAGTGGTCTACTCGAATTAAACCTTCACTGGGGCATGTTCAGTAGTCATGAACACCAAGATTTGCATTTCTTTCAAGCATCCTAAAATGTTATTTATTTTCTCACTTCTCTTGCTACCCCTTCAAGCTACAACTACCAACCAACTGGTAGCAGTTGGAGGTGACAGCAACGCTACTGTTGTTGTCAATAAGATATGCATCGGACAGGAGAGACGTGCTCTCCTTGATTTCAAAGCTCGTGTTCAAGACCCTAACGGCGTTTTAACTACATGGACGAATGAAGAAGAAGAAGGCGACTGTTGTAAATGGACGGGAGTCACGTGCAACGACACAACAGGTCATGTCACACGACTTCAGCTATCCTACAAGTCAGTCGTAGGTGAGTTTAGCCCTTCGTTGATTAACTTGACCTACTTGAATTATCTTGACCTTAATCTTGGTTCTAATAGCTATAGTGGAACTATCCCCAACTCCATTGGTTCCTTGACTCAATTAAGGACCCTTAACCTTGATGTTTACTCTTTTAATGGAATCATTCCTCCAGAGATAGGAAACTTGACCAACTTGGAGTGGCTTTCACTTAGATGTATCGAAAGATGTGTGATCGAAAACATAGACTAGCTTGCTAATCTTTCTAATTTGGAGACACTTGGTATGGAAGGAATTTTCATAGCTAAAGCAAATCATTGGGTAGATGTATTTGAAAGTCTAAAAAAACTGCCTTATTTACGTCTATATAGATGTGACCTCTCACAAGTCATGTATCCCGCATATTCTTCAACATTTGTCAACTCTTCTTCATCATCTATTGTTAGACTTGAACTCTCAAACAACAATCTCAACTCATCCATGTATCATTGGCTGTTTCCATTAACTAGCATCAGGCTCTCTAGGCTTGATCTCTCGCAAAACATGCTAGATGGAATACCCAAATATCTTGGAAATCTTTGCAGTTTAACCTCATTAAAGTTCCATGGCAACTCTGCATCTGTCAACTTTCCCGATTTTCTACACAACTTGTCTGGATGCACGTCGGCTACATTATCGTATCTGCTTGCTCCAAGCAGCCAACTTACAGGGCCATTTGCTGATGAGATCCATACATTTTCATCCCTAATGTATTTGTACCTATATGATAATCAGTTAAATGGGACTATAAGTGAGAAACTATGAGAACTACCTTTGCTTGAAATTTTTTTTTTCTTCTTCTAATTTTCTTAGAGGTGCCATCTCTGAAAACATTGGAAAGTCGAAAATTATGAGGTTGAATCTTTCAAACAACTCACTCGAGGGAGTTTCTGATCGTTCCATAGACCATATGTTAAACATTTCTTATGTAGAGTACATTGATTTGAGCTCTTGCAAACTAGGGCCTCACTTCCCCAAATGGATTCAAAAACTCAAAAATCTTACTCGTCTTGATATTTCCAATGCTGGAATTTCAGATACAGTTCCTCCGGAGTTTTGGGGTACGTGGCCATCAAAATTAAAATATTTGAATCTCTCTTTTAACAGCATCACCGCGAACGTACCCGATCTATCATCAAGTTTTGATAATAGTTCCATAATAATAATAGATTTGAGTTCTAACAACCTTTATGGTCCGATACCAAATGTTCCTTATTCCACTATGAGATTATTAAATCTTTCTGGAAATAAATTCTCTGGAGGAATCTCCTTTTTATGCCAAATTGTTGGCGGGGTTTTAGAATTTCTTGATCTCTCCAATAAACTTTTAACCGGACAAGTTCCAGATTGTTTATGGAATTTCAGAGAACTAAAGATCCTTAATCTAGGCCACAACAAACTGTTTGGAACGCTTCCTGCTTCGATCTGTTGAATCTTTGATCAAACTCGAGGTGTTGTATTTATACAATAACGAGTTTTCGGGAGAATTGCCTTTGTCTTTAAGGAATTGCACAAGTTTAAACTTTCTGAACTTGGGGGCCAACAATTTTTCTGGCAATGTGCCTGTCTGGATTGGCGAAAGCCTATCAAGATTGTATGTTCTTAGCCTAAGATCAAACAACTTCTTTGGAACCATTCCGTTACAATTGTGTCAACTAGTTAATCTTCAACTTCTAGACTTGTCAAAAAACAATCTGTCCGGAAACATCCCATCATTCCTAAGTAATCTTACTACCATGGTTCAAGAGGGAGTTGTTCAGTCCCAAACCGTGCATCTTTTTGAATTTCTATGGTATGGTTCACGAACCGCTCCTCCAGATTACATTTATGATCAGTACATTGACCAAGCGACCATCGAATGGCAAGGAAATGTTCGTGAGTTCAGTAGAATTCTTGGATTGTTGAGGATCATTGATCTATCAAGCAATAATCTAACAGGACAATTTCCATATGAGCTCACAGAGCTCCATGGATTGATTGCATTAAACTTGTCCAAGAACGCTCTAAGCGGAGAGATTCCATTGAAAATTGATGAGATGAAGAAACTCTTAACTTTGGATATATCAAGAAACAACTTTTCAGGAGGGATACCATCAAGCATGGCTCAGATGACTAAAATAAAGTACCTAGACGTGTCGTATAATAACTTGTCAGGGAGGATTCCAACTAGCACTCAACTCCAGTCCTTTGAACCATCAAGATATAATGGAAATGCAGGACTATGTGGACCTCCCATTACAAAAACCTGTATTGAAGATGAAGAGTCAGAAGTACCACCAACGATTGGTGAAAGTGAAGGTGGCGGGGAAGATGAACTTCAAAGATGGTTTTATATTGGCGGGGGCATTGGTTTTGGTACTGGATTTTGGATAGCATGTGGCACGTTAGTTCTCAACCATCATCTGAGACATGCCTTTTTTCACTTTCTTGATCACTTGAAAGATTGGGTTTATGTGAAGATGTTGGTGTCCATTGCAAAATTGCGAAGGCCTGCACATCCATAGTTTCCAATTTTAACTCACATCTACATGAACTTATCATGCATTCTTGTACCTAAATGCATGCATCTTTTCATTCTAGAACACGAGTTCGCACTCTTTAACGTGTTTTTTTAATACTATTGATGTTTTAAAAGAACTTGTAAAAGTAATATGGCAAGTTACAATGATGTCACACGATGAGAGTTCGAGTCACATGGTCAAACCAGCACACACGTTTGCAAAGAAGAGGCCGGATTAATTATCAATTGCAGGCTAACAATTAATGCAGCAAAGAGCACATATTCAAAGAAAATTATATGAAATGGATCTAAGATATATAAATACATACTTTTATTGTAATACAAACAATACACAACAATGTTCGGTTGTTTACAAGTGAATTCTTTATATAGTAATCTATAGGCTACCAACCATTACACCTTTTCAATGGTGATGGTTGGATGTGTGACACTGTGACCATACTTATTTAATATACTTAGGAACTATACTAACAATAATCATCATTTAGGTTAAGCCCAGATTACATAAATTTTAACACGATCCATACGAGATTTTAAAACATTACTGAAAAGCCTTTCCAGTTCTTCAATCTCTCGACATTCATGGCTGGTTTGATATTACCTAGCTCACTCCATTTTTCTACAATCGGTTTGGTCTTGAATCACCTTCCTACTCTTGATCTCCCTACCACTAATGTCATTCAGTCGTTTGTTTCAAACATATCAATGAGATATCTGGCTTAATTGAGACCATTTTGTCCACAAGCTCCCAGAAGATTCGTTTTAAGACGATGCACCATTTTATCCAAACAAGTTGTTAATCTATATCTTCTAATGCCGCTTTTTAACCCCCAATTTTTGCTGTCCGGACTGTTCCGCTCTTCATCAGGTTAGATTTTGTAGCCCAGCTGTGCTTCTTTATCACTATGAATGTGTATGAGTGTATGTTTGCTTCATTGGTGTGTGTTTTATATTTTTTTTAGGTTGTTGCCTATTGAATGTGTTATGCTTGATTGCTTGCTAGAGCTCTAGATCATGTTGTACTTTTCGTGTTCAAGGTTAGTGTGATGACACCCTATAGAAACTTATTAATATTACACATTATGATGAGAGATGAACCCTAATTTGAGTGCATCCGCTACATTCGAATGGATGAGGTGATGCATTTGAAAATATCTGTCTTCTAAAGTTCTAAGACGAAAAAAAATTGTGGTTTTATGTTTTAAGAATCATAAATGAACTTCTCCTTTTACTAGATAGTTTGAACTTAGTGTCAAATCCTTGTCCTCCTGAGTATCACTTGAGAGCCTCGCGAGTCGTTGTTCATTGGCCGCCCGAGCCATATGATTTATTTCCCAAGAGACGTGTTCCATGAGCTAGAGCTAGTAAGAAAGTGGCGAAATTAAGAGACGCCGTTTCTTGGAAAACCTTGCCATGATCTCAACAATATTAATGTTTTATATTGTTATTATGTACGAGGCAAGTGGCTTTGGGGACCTTGTGGATAATGAAGGGTGATAATAATTGTCATTGTTACGTGTACGTAATATACAAATAACGAAGACCAAATACTTGGATCATATGAGTCTTCTAAGACACCAAAGTTATAACCATTTATTTCAGTTCTTCATCTTTTGTCTCCTAGTTTCTTTCAAATTGCACGTTTTCACTTATAAATTTTTTTAAGAAAGGCAATTTGGCTATATAAAGTAGAATTTGCATGAGAAGTGCGCCGATGCCCAAAAATGTGTTTGGATCTTTGAAAGTTTTCAATGGTTAAATTTAAGGCGGCAATACAGTTAAAGTTAAAATCAATCGAAAGGATGAGAAATTTGAAAGAAGCATCCTAAGAGTTGAGTAAAATATTTAACACAAATCTGTTAACATGACACGACACATATGTTAACAAGTTTAGGTTTGAGTTTAATATGTTTGTGTCTTATACAAAGCGACCTATCTAAGGCTAGCTTTTGTGTTTTATATAGGTCGAATTGTTTAAGACATGTTTAAATTTGTGTTCTAACAGGTTAAACATATGTTAACAACTTAATAACTTGTTAATAGTTTGCTTATATGTTTAATCCAAATAATAAATATATATCTTTATTAAAGTATGTTATGTATTATTGAAGAATTTTTGTTTTAAATATGTTAAGGATTATTATGTTGAGGATTATGTATTTATGTATTATAATTGGGACTTTCTAATTTTTTTTGGCAATTTTTGTTTCAATACATATGTATTATTAATCGTGTCTTCAATAGGTCATGTCATGTTAAGTTGTTTCTAATTAATTAAAAAGATTCATTCGTGCTCGTGTTTAAAAAAAATTACACAATTTGTTATCGTGGTGTGTTAGTGTATAACACCTCAAGCAATCATGTCTTATTGTGTTGTATTTTATCGTGTTAAGTATGACATGTTATGCCAAGCCTAGAATGAAACAGAAGACATGTCTTTTGAAAAGTACTAAAATGTAAGGATGCTTGGAACGTGACATTTGTTTCCACTTTGAAGGATCTATAGTAAAAATTAATTACTTTCCTATATTTTCAAATATAACTCCTTAAGATAATTGGAGTAAACGTGTTTCAGAGCTATACAAGAAAACTAATAAGCCATCTTACATATTTACTGCTCAGACTGGTTAAACCAAAAATTAGAACTAAAGGACGTTATAAATAAATAAATAATACAAGGCATGAAATATAGAGAACGTGATGACATCATAAATATTAGTAGAAAAGGCAATAAATAAATAAGAGATAAGAAGTCGAAAACCCGGAAATACAAATAGAGCCGAATAGTAATAACGACTTCGGATTGGGTTTTTGATTTGTTATGTGGATCCTTATACGAACCGAATTTCGAAGTCGTTTTTTAATCAACTAATAACGCATGAATTTCACAACGACCAAGTTAATCGAATATGACTTATATAATTGTTAAATTACAAAAAAAAAACAAATATATTTTATAATTATTAGTGATGAAAAAGAAAAAAATTTAAGACTCACTCGGAGATGTTTCAAACTCGCACCTATACGTGTAGGAGTGTTCATCAGACCGGATAACGGATTTTTCGGTTTGGGATATTTGTATTTTAAAATTTTTGGACTATATCCTAAATCCGATCCGATACGAATTAGGAATATTCATATCCGATCCGAATCTATCCGAATTCAATTCGGATCGGATTCGGATAATATTCGAAAAATCCTAAAAAAACCTAAAAAATCTTCCTAATTTTTTGTTCCTAACATTTAATAGTTTAGAATCACAATAAACATATAAACCGGAAAATACGAATTACTCTTAACACAAATTTAAAGTTCAAACTTCAAATAATAGTCTAATAAATATACCAAACCGGAAAATATCAACAAAACATGTTTTTTATTCGGATTAAACGGATATCCGAATACTCCGAACAATTCGAATTTTTTAAAATACCATATCCAAATCCGATCCGAATTAGTTATTCGGATATCCGGATTGATCCGATCCGAATAAGAATTAGGATCGGTTTATTTGGGTTTCGGTTTTTTTTTGAATTTCGGATTTCTTGAACACCCCTAAATATGTGTGTAGGTGATTCAAGACACATGATTGATAAACATTTATTATTGCAAGATATAATGATTCAAGAACTCGTTATAGTAATTTTGTATTGATCATACATTTAAACCCTCTACTCATGCCCATATTTATAGATCTACTAACATAACTTAGTAACCAAGACATTACCATAATAATTATATTATAATTCGGAAACTAAACCAACTCAACTTAGATCATTCCATATTTACCGATCATGAAGACGATCCAGGATTACCAATAGGACTTTTCGCCATTAATGGGTTGAATATGCAAGAGAGACATTTAGAACATACATATGGCACACCTAACCAACTTGGAAAAGTTACTTTAGATAGGAGGTGGCGGCAAACTATTTACGTTTCTAATTACTGGTATTAGATTTTCTTTTCTTTTAGAACGATGTCTATTATTTCCGTATTTAGCACTCATTTTACTAGTAAGAGGTAAGGAGTTCAAACCTTATTATCACTAATTTACACTACTAGAAAAATAGCCTTTAATGACACACAAAAAACGACAAACAAGGTGCGCGTCATTGTTTAGTGACGAAAATAAAAAAAAACACTGGAGACACCTATGAATGTCATCTTTGTAATGTCACATTCTCATTCCATGTTGCACCCATAGACGGATTTATTCATGCTTCAGGGGGAGGATAGACCCCCACTGAAATTAGCCCATTAAACTTAATATGTTAGTGAAATCCAAGAAAAAATCCACATGCCCATGGGGGATATATAGAGATAATTATGGATATGTATACCAGGAGCACAACGAGTATGCTTGCGCCCATGGGGGATACTGATTTTTTCCCCGTAGAGGTAGGACTTCACCAAGGGTCAGCGTTGAGTCCGTTTCTTTTTGCAGTAGTCTTGGATGAGTTGTCAAAGTCGATTGAGGGGACGCTCCCGTGGTGCATGATGTTCGCAGACGATATTGTGTTACTTGCGGAGACAAAACAAGATCTAAACATGAGGTTAGAGGAGTGGCGATCAACCTTAGAGACAAAAGGTTTAAGGATTAGTCGCTCTAAGACGGAGTACCTCCACTGTGATTTTGGGGAGATAAATGACAATGATGACACAGAGATCACCATTGAAGGGCAGGTGGTACCGTAGGTAAAGAAGTTCAAGCATCTAGGATCATTTGTTCAGAGCGATGGGGATTAGACAGTGATGTGACCCATCCAGTCCAGGTAGGATGGTGTAGATGGAAAGCAGCCACAGGTATATTGTGCGACAAGAGTTTCCCAATTAAAATAAAGGGAAAATTTTATAGGGTCGCAGTTAGACCTGCAATGCTATATGGAACAGATTGCTGGGCCATCAAGAAGGCACAAGTGCGGAAGATGGAGGTAGCAGAAATGAGAATGCTACGATGGATGTGTGGGCACACAAGGTTAGACCGAATAAGAAATCTTGTGTTTCGGGAGAGATTAGGGGTAGCGAACATATCAGACAAGATACGAGAGTGGAGATTGAGATGGTTTAGACATGTGAAGAGAAGACATTCGACGAATCCTGTTAGATCCGTAGAAAACATGACTATAGAGGGGATGAGGGGTAGAGGACGACCTAAATTGACTTGGGATGAGAGGATTAGGCGGGATTTGATAGACCTAAACCTCTCCGAGGACATGGTTGGAGATAGGAATTCTTAGAGAAGTAGGATTAAAGTTAAAGATTTTTAGGGACAAATGAGCACCTTAAGGCTTCTATTTACCTTATTTTGCTCACACACCATATATTATTATTATTACTATTATTGTTTTATTATTACTATTTTTATTAGTATTATTATTATTAATACTATTATTATTATTATTACTATTTCATTTACTATATATTGCCTCATACATATGTATTACAGAGTTGATGGTCTCTCTGAAAGCCACCTCTTTATCCAGTTGGATAGAGGTACGGTGTGCCTACATCTCACCCTCCCCAGACCCTACTTATAGTTTTGCTGTTGGTGGGACTAAACTGGGTATGATTGATTGATTGATTGATTTTTTGCTCCATAATAAGCATAAGGATGTTTTCGATATTGCATTTGATTCTTCATGTACACTAAGAGCAGCCACAATGCAACCCCTTTTGAGGGGTTTGTGGAAAGATCAACCCCCCCCCCCCCCGGGGGGGGTCTACTGTGGTGGAGGGAAGTTTGTGAAAATGGGTTTGTGGGGAGGACCTCTCCACGAGCATGATGTCACCAAATTAGTGGGGCCATCATCTCTCTCTCTCTCTCTCTCACACACACACACATACACACACATTATAATATTTTTAATGGAGTTTGTGGATATTTGGTGTCGAAGAAATTTGTGATTTTTGAAAAAAATTGTAATCTGATATGAGGCTGATACGATGGTTTGCCGGGTTCTAGCGTTGTTGGTGCTCTTAATATTTCACACCCACTTTCTACAGCATTCATTTCATCACCCACATTTAATGTTCGAACACTCTATTCTTCACCCACACAATCACACTTAATGTTCGAAACCAACTATCTCTTGATATTAATGCTAACAATGAAAGCTCCTCACGTAACTTATTCAAATCAGGTGTTTTTTGATCGTCACTCAAGTTAGGTACGTTTTTGTTTACCCCATTTTTGTGTATTTTTATTTGAATTTCTGACTCATAATTTTTTTTCTAAGTGTTCCCATGTTTTTGTGTGTATTAGAACAACCAGACCTGGACAATTTATACGGAAAACAACGGATGATTTTCTCATATGCTTTTTGTTAATTTGTTGAAATCCATCATTGCTGATTTCCCAACTTTTTTACTTTTTGGTCCTTCAATACCCAATTACATGAATTTCAAATAGATCAGCTACAATAGCAAATGTCACATTACATATCTATTACACATATAAGGTTACATATAATATATTTGTTTGGAATATATACTATTAAATTAAATCAGAAAGATTACATACGCATACGAATTTACATGCACGTACTATGTAACAAACATGTCAACATGTAAGTGTGTAAGAGCATTCTCATCCCATTCCTCATCCTTATATCTATAATTATAATAAAAAACACCACATTTCTCTCACCTATTCAATTAAATAATATTTTTTATACCTTTATCATTACAGTTTTCTCTCTCCTCTACTCACAACCAATTCAACAAATATTAAAAAATAAATAGGGGCAAACAATGTTTCCCCAAATTTACAAAAAATCACTACATTTTTCTATTCACCCTATAATTTACACTCACAATCACTCAAAACCTCATCCTATAATTTACATACTCTCCTCACATAGATTTAGAGGATGGGATGTGAATGCTCTAACATGAGACAAAAATGTGTGGATACCATTTTGCTTTTCAGTATACACTGCCACATCATACCGCATTTTTCTTTTTTGGAACGACCAACTAAGTAACGCCGGATAATTCGTACGCGGCCCCCATTGGCTAAAGGTAGCCCAAGCCAGCCACGAGTCCGGACGGACGGAGCCCCTAGCGTTCCATATACTGAGGGATTCTCCGGATAAAACCTGATCCCCACGCCCGTCAAACGGCACGACAGCAAGGAACCGGTAAAACCGGGTGAGATCAGGACTCGAACCATGACAAATTAGGGTCATCCCTCATATCTCTCATATAAATTGGTGATAGTGAGGTTTGAACACCATATATCTCACTAGTAAAGTGAGTGCTCTACCATTGAGCCACATCCAATTTACAAGATTGCCACATCATACCCCACTTCATTCCCTATCTTTCACACTACCATGAAAACGTTCACTAATTCATCATTTTTCTCTTTTTTTTTCAAATAAATTAATAATGTTTATATAACTAAAATTAATTTTATAGCTAAATTTAAAATCACATGAAGAAAAAATGACCGAACTCAACTCGTCACCTAGAATACATTCTTTGCCTTTGGGGTTTAATAGTGTTAATATAACAAAAATAAAACATCAAATTATAAACTAGCATTCGAAACCTGCGCGTTGCAACGGGATTGCTAAAATGTACCGAAAACAAACGTGAAAACGTTAAACTGTCAATACACGTTGGGCGTGTAAATTCGCGAGTCGTGAGTTAAGATATGTTAAAATGTGAACCAAATTTAGATCAAAATGTTAAACTACCCACACACACTGGTTGTGTTGTCTGGCACTTTTACACATTTAGTTTGCAAATGAATTTTGTTTTGTATTTATGATAAGACATTTCTTATTAATGAATATCGTTTGATCCACATTTAATATAAGATTTTTAACACAACACAACAGATAAGAAAATTAAAACTTAATACAAAATTATATATATTTTTTTGTTGGTAAATTATAAACTTTGTTTGGACAAATATTGTAACACCTCAACGCAGAACAGGCTGACGTGTTACTATTACAAATATCATAACATAATTTATAAAAGCCTAATTCAAATTAAAATTAAATTAACTGAAAACGAAAAGTATTTAAAATTTTTTTGAACTTCATTACTCTCTCATCACTAAGGGGCTGTTTGTTTTTCCTCAAAACCTCTTCCTGACCACTTTTGTCTGCGCCACGCAGACCACGCGCAGACATTGTGGTCTGCAGTGTGTTTGTTTTTCCGAAGACATTTCATTAACAAACCTCTGCGCGTCCTCTTCTCCTAGAAGTGTTGTTCATACTACATCTCATCACTTCTCCCCCTCTTCTTTTTTCCTTCATCTCCTTCATCAGACACTCTCCAAAGTCCAAACCCTAACCATCTTTTCTCCTCTCCAACCCTCCACTCCTCCACCCCTGCAACCGCCGCCCTCCTCCACCCCCGCAACCGCCGGCGGCCTCCACTCCTCCACCGCCGCCGCTCCACTCCTCCACCGCCACTCCTTTTCTGTCCAGTTTTTAACAAAAAACTCTTGCTTTTCTTATCAGAGAGTGGAATTAGTGACTGTGACTGTGGGCTTGGTGCATCTCTTCCCAAACTGTATGTGGTTGAAAGTTTTCTCTCTATACCTTCTCGTTCTTTCACCAAATCCCCGAGTTTTTCTAGCATTTCATTGCTTGGTGATCCCTCGGCTGTTTTTTTCTCCAGCTCGGTTATTGTTCTATCACATACCTTCTTTTGAAGCCGAAGCGAACGGTTTTAGGGTGGACGAGAATGGTGTTGATATGATTAAGGTGTTAGGTGTTTTTGTTAATTTTGTTAGATTTTGATTAGTTTGTAGAATGTTTAGGTTTGTTGAATATTGTTATTAGTTTGTTGTTGAATAAAGTTTGTAGTTTTTTTGTTAATTGTTAAAGGTTTTTGTTAGTTTTGTTAGTTTTTGATTAGTTTGTAGAAAGTTTAGGTTTGTTGAATATTGTTAATTGTTAAACGTTTTTGTAGTTTTCAGTTTATTTTAGCAGTCTGCAGATTTTAAAAAACAAACAGTCTTCTTGTTGCAAACTGTAGATGTTTGGTCCACCTCTTCTGCTACAGATGTCTGCAGATGTGGTCCGCAGACTGCAATCATTTTACCTCTGAAAAAACAAACACCACCTAAGGTGCTGTTTGTTTTTCTAAAAAGGATATGCGCAGCCTCTTTTGTCTGCACCGTGCAGATCACACGCAGACATTGTTATCTGCAGACTGTTTGTTTTCTCGAAAACGTTTTATTAAAAAACGTTTGCACAAGCTCTTCTTGGTGCAGACTTGGCCCATCACTTCTGAGATCTTATAAGGTCTACAAAAGATTAAAACACCACCCCCTTCCAACACCCAATGTCCACCATCACCCCACCCACCGCCCACCCACCACCCACCGTCTGCCACCATCACCGCCACCCAATGTTCGCCACCACCACCGCCCACCGTCTGCCACCATCACCGTCCACCCCACCACCGTCCGTCGCCGCCACCGTCTACCTCCACCACCCACCACCGCCTTCTTGTAACATCCTAAAATTTATAATGTTGAATAAAGAAAGTTACGTTTAGTGATTTCGCGTTATTAATTAATATCGAGTAAAGAACGGATCATGGATTTAGATTAATTGAGATGGGTTAAATGAGAATGGGCCTTAGGTCCATGGGCTTTAAGGGATATAAATATCCCCTAAACCAACCTAAAACCCTAAACCCTCATTTCATTTCCATCATAATCTCTACACACTCCAAACACACACACACCATAAACGAGCAAGATCCGAGAGAGAGTAAACGTTAGTTGGTATTAGATCTTATTACACGAGATCTAGAGTGCATAAACAAGCTAACCAAGATCGAACGAGCGCTAAATGTATGTTCTTGACCTTTAAAGTTTACGTTTTATTGAACGTTTAGCCTTTCGAATGTCCTTAAGCTTAAAGATCCAAGCTTTATAGTATATACGGGATATATATACGACCGAAATGGTTAGGGAACGTTATTGGGTGATGTCGAACCATAACAAGGGTATTAAAATCGCCAAAATGCGTGAAAATTTTAATAATCAAACCTTTAAAAAATAATAGATGATATGATATTCTTTAAAAAATAATATGTATTGAGAAGTGCTTTTGAATCACGTGGTTAGACAACTAGTACCTCCATATTGTGGTAAAGTTTACTCTTTAAAGACCAATCTTGTTAATTAATAATTATTTTGATTTGGCAGGCGTGACAAGTTCCTAGTCCATAACTTTTGAAGGGAAAATTCTTAAAATAGGTATTTATGATTATGTTTTTCAGGTTTTAGGTGCCATTTTCAACATATTTCTAAAATAAGTATTATAAACTAGTCGTGACAAATAGTTTATGATTATTCACGAGTAGTTTGTATAACCAATTAAAACTTGCCACGTGTCTATAAACTAACCGTAACGACCAGTTTCATTAATAATCTACTCGTAAAGATTAAATAAGTTTAAACCCTCGTAATCAGCGCCACACGAGTAAATAAGATATTCTTTAGTCGCGACGAGCAGATTATAAAACTAACCACGACGATGAGTTTGATTACCAAATGCATCTAACTGGTTTGTTTTACAAAACACTAACCGGAATGGTTATTTTGTTTGCTTAACTAGTCTTTACGAGTAGACACTTGTCAACGACTACTTTATATCCGTTAAACTAGTATTTTGTTGGTAACTAAGTCGTCTCGATAAGTTTATCCGGTAAACATTACGCTTACGAGTAGTTCATTTGTGGTTAACTCGTCGTGACTAGTTTACCTTGTTTATATTCCCGATACGAGTATTTTATTGTTAATAAACTCGTTCTGATAAGTTACCAGATTTAAATTAACCATACGAGTAATTTATTGGTAGTTAACTCGTCTTGTCTATATCTTGCTATAAACTAGTCGTGACTAGAAGTGCACAAATCGGGTTTTTTAAATACCCGGGTTCGGGTATGGAACCGGGTTTGGGTATTGAGAAAACCATAGTAATGAGTTTTTTCGGGTACTGATGGGGAATGCATTTTGGCACTAAAACCCGAACCCGAACCAGACCCGATTTGTATCCGGTAATACCCGAAAACCCGAACCGGTTCTATACTCTGAATCGGGTTTTCCAAAACCCGAAACCGAGTATTTCAAATGCCCGATGTATACCCGAAAAATACCTTAAAAAGTGCAAACTTTTAAAAAATCCAATTTATTCCCGAAAAAACCTCGGAAAAAACCCGAAAAAACTCATTACTATGGTTTTCTCAATACCCGAACCCGGTTCCATACCCGAACCCGGGTATTTAAAAAACCCGATTTGTGCACCTATGGTCACGACTAGTTTATAGCAAGATATAGACAAGACGAGTTAACTACCAATATGTGACATCTGCCCCATCCGACCCGACCCAGGTACCCGTTTTCTGATCCGATTCTTTTTATGATTTAAAATTTAATTATTTTCTTTTAAAACTTGACATTTAAAATATATATATATTACTAATAATATTTTCCTTCCCGCCTCTTCCTCTCTCTTCCTTTCCGCCGTCCCTCTTCTTCTGTTTCTTTCCGCCTTCTTTTCCCTCTTGTTGCCGTCCCGCCTCTTTCTCTCTCTTGTCGTCGTTCCGCCCTTAAGCCTTGAACCCCCCCTTCTCTTTGTTTGTCCTTTGTTTCTTCCCGCCTAAGGTTGTCTGCGCAGCTCCACGCGCCCAGACTCCTTACAAGGAAGCCTGCGTGAAGACCATCTGTTGCTGCGATACGCGAGGCGAACTGTCCCCGCGACGCGCTAAGGATTATAGTTCTTCCCGCAGCGCGCTTAGAATTGTAGTTCTTCCCGCAACGCGCTTAGAATTGTAGTTCTTCCCGCAGTGCGCTAAGGTTTGTTCTGTCTGCCTTCGCGCTCTCGCGCTCGATGCCTTCTCGCGCTAAACCCTTTGAGTCTTCTGTTTAATCTAGCCGTTTACTTTTGTGATGTCTTATCTTCTGTGCTGTTGACCTGACCTATCTTATGTCTGAAAAGTTACTTTCGGCGCAGCATGCGCACCAACCCCATTGGTTGACAGAAAAAGTGACTGACATTATCTTTTGAGATCTGCTTTTCCCATGCTTGACCAGTACCTTTATCTGACCCTCCCATGCCTGTTTACTGTTACCTGTCAGCTTTTCCTTGTCCCCTGCAGCTGCCATATCTTTTGATATCTTTTGCTTTTGGATTCTTATGCTTTTTGATATCTTTTGCTTTTTGGAGATCTTTTCCCCTTTTCTAGGGATTTTGTGTTCCCTAGGGTTTCCCTATAAATAATAATGCTATTTTCTTAACACTACACACACAAACACTTATTATCTTCCTTGCTCTCTGCCTTCGTCCTCTCTCCTGTTCTGCCCTGTTTTCCGGTAATCTATAATATATAATAATTTGTTTAAGTTACTTATTAATTATGCTAACTTATAATCGAGACTTAAAACCATTCGTTAAAACAATAATCTTTAATTATATGTTAACTTGTGCTTGTTTAAAGTTGGTTCTTGCTTTATCTTTCACCGCACCGTTTATCAAGTGAGTAATCTCGTACCTAATCCCTTTTTATTTTTAATGTTTTGGGTTGTTCATGTGCTCATACAAACTTAGAGTCTTAAACTTGTTTATGAACTTTAGTCGCGCAGTATCCCATGTGTTGAGGACGTAGACTTGGCTGTTTATTTGTATGTGTGGATCATTAACCGTCTTGTCGGTCTATTCCGCAGTTTTCATGGTACCATTAGATGAACACGGGAGAACTATCGTTTATGATTTTCTCTTTTGTTTACACTTGCACAGTTTTCTTGTTTTTATGCTCAATTGGGAGCACAGATTGACTATGAGCTATGAATCTTAGACTTGATCCCGATCTGATTACACCCTTGTTGAAAACCAGACATACACATGTTGCGCGCAGATTTATTGTTATCTATTATCTATTAAACTTGATTTCTCACCAACACGCAAGTGTTTGACGTTTTATTTTAACACATGTTCAGGTTTGATGTAGCTACATTTGGAGCTTGTGGACACGTAGGACGTTTTTACTTTTGGACCTAGATTAAAATGTATCAAGACAAGTTATTGTTGTTCGAATATTTTGCCTTATAATATAATGATTTATGTTGATTTATGTTATCTTGTGCTTGCGTTGCGCGTGCGCGAATGAATATATTTATTAAATATTGACACCCAATAGTGTCACGAGTAATGAAACAATATGTGGCGCCCCGATGTATAATCCGCCTTTGGTCGGGGTGTGACAGATTGGTATCAGAGCTCCGTGACTTTAGGATAGGTGGTTAGACGTAACGGCCTAGAATACCTAAGAGTCCCTTCTCGCGCATGAGAGAAATCTCATGTTTGCGCGCTTATTGTTAATTGCTCGTTATTTATAAATATGCTTGCGCAGACGCAGCGTATGGTTTTATGTTTTATTTCGCGATATTTCGATTTTTGCTGAATTTCGATTTTTATTGATTTTACTTACATATTCGTTTGTTGGGATTGAAAATCCAAAAAGTCATGGTGGTACATGAATAGTTGATTTTCAAATTCCATTTACGATTATGTTCTGAGGTTGGAGACTTGAAAAGTCATGGTGATACATGAATTGTCAACCTCCAATACTCATTTTCTTGTATATTTTATATTGAGGATTGAAAAGTCATGGTGATACATGAATCGTCAATCTCCAATACTCGTTTACTAGTCATTTTAAATTGAGAATTCGGAAAGTCATGGTGATACATGAATTGTCGATTCTCGATTCGAATTTGTTATCTGTACTAAGTTTGCATTCAAATTCGTGTTTTACTTTAACTGTTGATGGTATCTAACCCCGCGAAACCAAGCTTTATAAGATTATACTTTGCGCTAAGATATTAACAAAAATTAAAACTTTTATAGAATGCCTCCGCTATCTCGCCGTCATCAGAGGAGAGAAGCCTCGCACAGGCGTAGACAGCAACGTTCACAGGAAATGGCCGCCGCAATAGCCCAAGCCTTAAACCAAAATAATCCCAACTCCTCCGGATACAATATTAAATCCTTCAATGCGGGTAACCCTCCAAAATTCACAGGGCTTGAAGGAGCCACCGTGATGCTCCAATGGCTCGAGAAGATTGAAAACACTTTCCTCCATACCCAATGCCCTCCTGACCGACGAACCCTATATGCTTCCAGTGTCCTGGAATCTAGAGCGCTTACATGGTGGAATGGAGTAGCTCATGCGCGTGGCGCAGAGGCTGCTTCCAGCATGCTCTGGGAGGAATTTAAGGATCTCTTGACGCGAGAGTTCTGCCCTCCCAACGAAGTTAAGCGCCTGGAGGAAGAATTTTGGAACTTGAAGCAATACAGTGGCGAAGCGCGCGAATACGCGACGCGCTTCCATGAACTAAGCCTGCTTGTCCCTCACCTTGTTACCCCTTCCCGCCGAGCTATCGAGAAGTTCCTTGGGGGTCTCCCCATGGGAATTCAAGATTCTGTATGGGCCAGAAACCCAGCAACCCTCTCTGACGCCATCGAGTTGGCCGCTGTGCTCAGCGACAACCATGTCAGAGCAGGAACCCTGTTCCTGCGGGGAGCTGAGAAGACCAAACCCACCAAGACTGCCCCTGAACCAACAGAAACCAAAACAGAACCCTCAAACCATAACAACCCGAAGCGTAGGCGCAGACAAGTTTACACGCTTACCAACCCGCCCATTGTCCAGCAACCCTACCTACCTCCAGTATACGCCCCTACCCCACTGTCAGCCTACCCAACTCCCCCTATAGTCCACAACTATGCCTTAACCAATCCCGAACTCCCTGCCCCGCCACCTAAGAAACCTTACACAGGAAACCACCCCTTCTGCCCAACCTGTAGATTTCATCACCCACCTCAAGCCCCATGTCGACTTTGTCACCGATGTGGCCGCGCTGGTCACATGGCAGAAAACTGTAGAGTTCTTCCCGCCAACCCGATCGCACAAACACCACCAACCTACCCGCAAAACCCTCAACCAACTTACCTTACTCCACGACCCAGGTCGTGCTTTAACTGCGGTGATCCCAGTCATTTCCGGAACGCGTGCCCGAGACTACAAGTGCAAATCACACAAGCGAATCCGGTGAACCAAATCTCGAACCAAGTGACGCGCGGCCGAGCTTTTAATATAACCGCGCACCAAGCGCAAGCGAATAATGACGTAGTTAATGGTACATTTTTACTTAACGGACATTATGCATCCGTACTTTTTGATACTGGCGCCGATAGAAGTTTTATTTCTCGCGCGTTTGAGCAGAAGCTTGCGCGACCGCGCGATAACTTAAAAGAAAATTTTTCAGTTGAATTGGCTAATGGTGAAACTGTTTTAATTAACTCCGTGATTAAGGATTGCACGCTTAACCTTAACGAAAACGATTTTCTAATCGACCTCATCCCCATGCCTCTTGGAAGTTTCGATGTTATCATTGGTATGGACTGGCTCTCGAATAATCGCGCCGAAGTTATTTGCGCCAAGAAGTTGATTCGCATTCCTCGAGAAAACGGTGATCTTCACATCTATGGCGAGAAACCCTCCAGTGGTCTTAAGCTTATGTCGTGCGCCGAAGCCCAAAGACTCATGCGGAAGAAGTGTATTGCATTTTTAGCCCATGTGGTTAAACCCGATGAAGGAAAGAAGAAACTTCGCGAAATCCCTATTGTGCGTGACTTCCCTGAAGTTTTTCCCGATGATCTTCCTGGTATCCCTCCCGCTCGTGAAGTCGAGTTTCGTGTTGATCTTGTCCCTGGTGCTTCCCCCGTAGCCAAATCTCCATATCGTCTTGCACCCGCTGAAATGCAAGAATTGGCAAGTCAACTTCAAGAGTTGACCGCTAAAGGATTCATTCGCCCTAGCTCTTCGCCCTGGGGTGCTCCGGTGTTGTTCGTTAAAAAGAAAGATGGTACGTTTCGCATGTGTATCGATTACCGCGAGTTGAACAAACTCACCATTAAGAACCGGTATCCCTTACCGCGCATTGACGACCTCTTTGATCAACTCCAAGGTGCCTCTTGTTTCTCCAAGATCGATCTCCGTTCTGGCTATCACCAGTTGCGCATCCGCGATGAAGATATTCCCAAGACTGCTTTTCGAACTCGTTATGGCCACTTTGAATTCTTGGTCATGTCCTTCGGTTTAACCAACGCACCCGCCGTTTTCATGGATCTAATGAATCGGGTGTGTAGGCCTTTCTTGGATAAATTCGTGATTGTGTTTATCGATGATGTTCTGATTTATTCCAAAACCAAGGCCGAGCATGAGCAACATCTTCGGTTGGTGTTGCAAAAGCTTAGAGCCGAGCAGCTCTTTGCCAAGCTCTCCAAGTGTGAATTCTGGTATGATGAAGTACAGTTCCTTGGCCATATTGTGAACAAGATGGGTATTCATGTCGACCCATCCAAGATTGAAGCAATCAAGAACTGGATTACGCCATCCACTCCTACCGAAATCCGTTCCTTCTTGGGCTTAGCTGGTTACTACCGGCGATTTATTTCGAACTTCTCAAAGATCGCATTGCCTTTAACATCTCTGACGCACAAAGGTAAACCGTATATTTGGGGCTCGAAGCAAGAAGAAGCCTTTCTGACGCTCAAGCGTTTGTTGTGTGAAGCTCCTGTCCTTGCGCTACCTGAGGGTAATGAAGATTTTGTCGTGTATTGCGATGCATCCAACCAAGGTCTCGGTTGTGTTCTTATGCAACGAGGCAAGGTTATCGCTTACGCATCAAGGCAACTCAAGGTTCATGAAAAGAATTATACAACTCACGACCTCGAACTAGGCGCAGTGGTATTTGCCTTGAAGATCTGGAGACACTACCTTTATGGTACTAAGTGTATCCTCTACACTGACCATAAAAGCCTTCAGCACATCTTTGATCAAAAGGAACTCAACATGAGGCAACGCCGATGGAACGAACTCATCAGCGATTACGATTGTGAGATCCGGTATCATCCTGGTAAGGCTAATGTGGTAGCCGATGCGCTCAGCCGCAAACCCAGCCAACTTAACTGTATCTTGCCGCGCACGCAGCTTCACTTTGCGCCGATTCAGAGCAATCTCGAATCACGCATTCGTGACGCGCAGCGCGCATCCATCAGTAATGGTAACCTTCGCGCCGAGTTAGCGTGTGGCGCGTAAGCTCACTTTGTCCCTAATCTGAGTGGGATTCTCTGCTATCTCAATCGCATCTGGATTCCCTTTGATGAGAATCTTCGCGCTGATATCCTGAGTGAAGCGCACAAATCTCGGTATTCTATTCATCCCGGCGCTGATAAAATGTACAAGGATTTGCGCATTACTTATTGGTGGCCCGGTATGAAAAAGGATATTGCTGTGTTCGTAGCTAAATGCCTGACTTGTTCTAAGGTAAAATCTGAACACCAACGCCCATCTGGTTTGCTAGAACAACCAGAAATTCCTGCGTGGAAATGGGAATGTATAGCGATGGACTTTATTACCAAGTTACCTTTGACAGCAAGCAAACATGATAGCATTTGGGTAATAGTGGATCGATTGACTAAGTCTGCTCACTTTCTGCCCATTCGTGAAAACTACCGTGTTGAGCAACTCGCGCAGCTTTACGTCAAGGAAATTGTCTGCCGCCATGGTACTCCTTTGAGCATCATATCCGATCGCGATGGCCGTTTTATATCCCGCTTTTGGAAATCTCTCCAATCTGCGCTAGGAACTCGCTTGGACATGAGTACTGCATATCATCCTCAGACTGACGGACAGTCTGAGCGAACCATTCAAACCCTTGAGGATATGCTTCGATCTTGTGTTCTTGATTTTGGAGGTAATTGGGATTCACACCTACCTCTGGTCGAGTTCTCTTATAATAACAGCTATCATTCCAGCATCGGTATGGCCCCATTTGAAGCACTTTACGGTCGAAAGTGCCGTTCACCGATTTGTTGGAACGAATTGGGTGAAGTTCAAATCACAGGACCCGAACTAGTTCAAGAGACAACCGATAAAATCGCCAAGATCCGTGATCATCTGCTGACTGCCAGAAGCCGACAGAAGAGTTACGCAGATCGCAGGCGAAAGCCTCTCGAATTTCAAGTTGGTGATCTTGTTCTCCTCAAAGTGTCGCCCTGGAAAGGTGTTGTCCGCTTTGGGAAGAAAGGTAAGCTTGCTCCTCGTTATGTTGGTCCATTCAAGATTCTCGTGCGTGTGGGAAAAGTTGCCTACAAACTAGACCTGCCGCCCGCGCTCAGCAATGTGCATCCAACGTTCCATGTTTCCAATCTCAAGAAATGTTTAGCTGACGAGAACCTTCACATTCCACTTGATGAAGTTCAAGTTGACGAATCCATGCATTTCGTTGAGAAGCCTGTTGAGATTTTGGATCGCGAGGTTAAGAAAACCAAGCGCAGTCGCATCCCTATCGTGAAAATTCGCTGGGAGTCCAAGCGCGGAGCCGAGTTTACATGGGAAAGGGAAGATCAAATGAAGATCAAGTACCCGCACCTGTTCTCTGCGCAGCCTACTTCGAGATAAATTTCGGGACGAAATTTCTTAAAGTAGGGGAGACTGTGACATCTGCCCCATCCGACCCGACCCAGGTACCCGTTTTCTGATCCGATTCTTTTTATGATTTAAAATTTAATTATTTTCTTTTAAAACTTGACATTTAAAATATATATATATTACTAATAATATTTTCCTTCCCGCCTCTTCCTCTCTCTTCCTTTCCGCCGTCCCTCTTCTTCTGTTTCTTTCCGCCTTCTTTTCCCTCTTGTTGCCGTCCCGCCTCTTTCTCTCTCTTGTCGTCGTTCCGCCCTTAAGCCTTGAACCCCCCCTTCTCTTTGTTTGTCCTTTGTTTCTTCCCGCCTAAGGTTGTCTGCGCAGCTCCACGCGCCCAGACTCCTTACAAGGAAGCCTGCGTGAAGACCATCTGTTGCTGCGATACGCGAGGCGAACTGTCCCCGCGACGCGCTAAGGATTATAGTTCTTCCCGCAGCGCGCTTAGAATTGTAGTTCTTCCCGCAGCGCGCTTAGAATTGTAGTTCTTCCCGCAGTGCGCTAAGGTTTGTTCTGTCTGCCTTCGCGCTCTCGCGCTCGATGCCTTCTCGCGCTAAACCCTTTGAGTCTTCTGTTTAATCTAGCCGTTTACTTTTGTGATGTCTTATCTTCTGTGCTGTTGACCTGACCTATCTTATGTCTGAAAAGTTACTTTCGGCGCAGCATGCGCACCAACCCCATTGGTTGACAGAAAAAGTGACTGACATTATCTTTTGAGATCTGCTTTTCCCATGCTTGACCAGTACCTTTATCTGACCCTCCCATGCCTGTTTACTGTTACCTGTCAGCTTTTCCTTGTCCCCTGCAGCTGCCATATCTTTTGATATCTTTTGCTTTTGGATTCTTATGCTTTTTGATATCTTTTGCTTTTTGGAGATCTTTTCCCCTTTTCTAGGGATTTTGTGTTCCCTAGGGTTTCCCTATAAATAATAATGCTATTTTCTTAACACTACACACACAAACACTTATTATCTTCCTTGCTCTCTGCCTTCGTCCTCTCTCCTGTTCTGCCCTGTTTTCCGGTAATCTATAATATATAATAATTTGTTTAAGTTACTTATTAATTATGCTAACTTATAATCGAGACTTAAAACCATTCGTTAAAACAATAATCTTTAATTATAGGTTAACTTGTGCTTGCTTTATCTTTCACCGCACCGTTTATCAAGTGAGTAATCTCGTACCTAATCCCTTTTTATTTTTAATGTTTTGGGATGTTCATGTGTTCATACAAACTTAGAGTCTTAAACTTGTTTATGAACTTTAGTCGCGCAGTATCCCATGTGTTGAGGACGTAGACTTGGCTGTTTATTTGTATGTGTGGATCATTAACCGTCTTGTCGGTCTATTCCGCAGTTTTCATGGTACCATTAGATGAACACGGGAGAACTATCGTTTATGATTTTCTCTTTTGTTTACACTTGCACAGTTTTCTTGTTTTTATGCTCAATTGGGAGCACAGATTGACTATGAGCTATGAATCTTAGACTTGATCCCGATCTGATTACACCCTTGTTGAAAACCAGACATACACATGTTGCGCGCAGATTTATTGTTATCTATTATCTATTAAACTTGATTTCTCACCAACACGCAAGTGTTTGACGTTTTATTTTAACACATGTTCAGGTTTGCTGTAGCTACATTTGGAGCTTGTGGACACGTAGGACGTTTTTACTTTTGGACCTAGATTAAAATGTATCAAGACAAGTTATTGTTGTTCGAATATTTTGCCTTATAATATAATGATTTATGTTGATTTATGTTATCTTGTGCTTGCGTTGCGCGTGCGCGAATGAATATATTTATTAAATATTGACACCCAATAGTGTCACGAGTAATGAAACAATATGTGGCGCCCCGATGTATAATCCGCCTTTGGTCGGGGTGTGACAGATTGGTATCAGAGCTTCGTGACTTTAGGATAGGTGGTTAGACGTAACGGCCTAGAATACCTAAGAGTCCCTTCTCGCGCATGAGAGAAATCTCATGTTTGCGCGCTTATTGTTAATTGCTCGTTATTTATAAATATGCTTGCGCAGACGCAGCGTATGGTTTTATGTTTTATTTCTCGATATTTCGATTTTTGCTGAATTTCGATTTTTATTGATTTTACTTACATATTCGTTTGTTGGGATTGAAAATCCAAAAAGTCATGGTGGTACATGAATAGTTGATTTTCAAATTCCATTTACGATTATGTTCTGAGGTTGGAGACTTGAAAAGTCATGGTGATACATGAATTGTCAACCTCCAATACTCATTTTCTTGTATATTTTATATTGAGGATTGAAAAGTCATGGTGATACATGAATCGTCAATCTCCAATACTCGTTTACTAGTCATTTTAAATTGAGAATTCGGAAAGTCATGGTGATACATGAATTGTCGATTCTCGATTCGAATTTGTTATCTGTACTAAGTTTGCATTCAAATTCGTGTTTTACTTTAACTGTTGATGGTATCTAACCCCGCGAAACCAAGCTTTATAAGATTATACTTTGCGCTAAGATATTAACAAAAATTAAAACTTTTATAGAATGCCTCCGCTATCTCGCCGTCATCAGAGGAGAGAAGCCTCGCACAGGCGTAGACAGCAACGTTCACAGGAAATGGCCGCCGCAATAGCCCAAGCCTTAAACCAAAATAATCCCAACTCCTCCGGATACAATATTAAATCCTTCAATGCGGGTAACCCTCCAAAATTCACAGGGCTTGAAGGAGCCACCGTGATGCTCCAATGGCTCGAGAAGATTGAAAACACTTTCCTCCATACCCAATGCCCTCCTGACCGACGAACCCTATATGCTTCCAGTGTCCTGGAATCTAGAGCGCTTACATGGTGGAATGGAGTAGCTCATGCGCGTGGCGCAGAGGCTGCTTCCAGCATGCTCTGGGAGGAATTTAAGGATCTCTTGACGCGAGAGTTCTGCCCTCCCAACGAAGTTAAGCGCCTGGAGGAAGAATTTTGGAACTTGAAGCAATACAGTGGCGAAGCGCGCGAATACGCGACGCGCTTCCATGAACTAAGCCTGCTTGTCCCTCACCTTGTTACCCCTTCCCGCCGAGCTATCGAGAAGTTCCTTGGGGGTCTCCCCATGGGAATTCAAGATTCTGTATGGGCCAGAAACCCAGCAACCCTCTCTGACGCCATCGAGTTGGCCGCTGTGCTCAGCGACAACCATGTCAGAGCAGGAACCCTGTTCCTGCGGGGAGCTGAGAAGACCAAACCCACCAAGACTGCCCCTGAACCAACAGAAACCAAAACAGAACCCTCAAACCATAACAACCCGAAGCGTAGGCGCAGACAAGTTTACACGCTTACCAACCCGCCCATTGTCCAGCAACCCTACCTACCTCCAGTATACGCCCCTACCCCACTGTCAGCCTACCCAACTCCCCCTATAGTCCACAACTATGCCTTAACCAATCCCGAACTCCCTGCCCCGCCACCTAAGAAACCTTACACAGGAAACCACCCCTTCTGCCCAACCTGTAGATTTCATCACCCACCTCAAGCCCCATGTCGACTTTGTCACCGATGTGGCCGCGCTGGTCACATGGCAGAAAACTGTAGAGTTCTTCCCGCCAACCCGATCGCACAAACACCACCAACCTACCCGCAAAACCCTCAACCAACTTACCTTACTCCACGACCCAGGTCGTGCTTTAACTGCGGTGATCCCAGTCATTTCCGGAACGCGTGCCCGAGACTACAAGTGCAAATCACACAAGCGAATCCGGTGAACCAAATCTCGAACCAAGTGACGCGCGGCCGAGCTTTTAATATAACCGCGCACCAAGCGCAAGCGAATAATGACGTAGTTAATGGTACATTTTTACTTAACGGACATTATGCATCCGTACTTTTTGATACTGGCGCCGATAGAAGTTTTATTTCTCGCGCGTTTGAGCAGAAGCTTGCGCGACCGCGCGATAACTTAAAAGAAAATTTTTCAGTTGAATTGGCTAATGGTGAAACTGTTTTAATTAACTCCGTGATTAAGGATTGCACGCTTAACCTTAACGAAAACGATTTTCTAATCGACCTCATCCCCATGCCTCTTGGAAGTTTCGATGTTATCATTGGTATGGACTGGCTCTCGAATAATCGCGCCGAAGTTATTTGCGCCAAGAAGTTGATTCGCATTCCTCGAGAAAACGGTGATCTTCACATCTATGGCGAGAAACCCTCCAGTGGTCTTAAGCTTATGTCGTGCGCCGAAGCCCAAAGACTCATGCGGAAGAAGTGTATTGCATTTTTAGCCCATGTGGTTAAACCCGATGAAGGAAAGAAGAAACTTCGCGAAATCCCTATTGTGCGTGACTTCCCTGAAGTTTTTCCCCGATGATCTTCCTGGTATCCCTCCCGCTCGTGAAGTCGAGTTTCGTGTTGATCTTGTCCCTGGTGCTTCCCCCGTAGCCAAATCTCCATATCGTCTTGCACCCGCTGAAATGCAAGAATTGGCAAGTCAACTTCAAGAGTTGACCGCTAAAGGATTCATTCGCCCTAGCTCTTCGCCCTGGGGTGCTCCGGTGTTGTTCGTTAAAAAGAAAGATGGTACGTTTCGCATGTGTATCGATTACCGCGAGTTGAACAAACTCACCATTAAGAACCGGTATCCCTTACCGCGCATTGACGACCTCTTTGATCAACTCCAAGGTGCCTCTTGTTTCTCCAAGATCGATCTCCGTTCTGGCTATCACCAGTTGCGCATCCGCGATGAAGATATTCCCAAGACTGCTTTTCGAACTCGTTATGGCCACTTTGAATTCTTGGTCATGTCCTTCGGTTTAACCAACGCACCCGCCGTTTTCATGGATCTAATGAATCGGGTGTGTAGGCCTTTCTTGGATAAATTCGTGATTGTGTTTATCGATGATGTTCTGATTTATTCCAAAACCAAGGCCGAGCATGAGCAACATCTTCGGTTGGTGTTGCAAAAGCTTAGAGCCGAGCAGCTCTTTGCCAAGCTCTCCAAGTGTGAATTCTGGTATGATGAAGTACAGTTCCTTGGCCATATTGTGAACAAGATGGGTATTCATGTCGACCCATCCAAGATTGAAGCAATCAAGAACTGGATTACGCCATCCACTCCTACCGAAATCCGTTCCTTCTTGGGCTTAGCTGGTTACTACCGGCGATTTATTTCGAACTTCTCAAAGATCGCATTGCCTTTAACATCTCTGACGCACAAAGGTAAACCGTATATTTGGGGCTCGAAGCAAGAAGAAGCCTTTCTGACGCTCAAGCGTTTGTTGTGTGAAGCTCCTGTCCTTGCGCTACCTGAGGGTAATGAAGATTTTGTCGTGTATTTCGATGCATCCAACCAAGGTCTCGGTTGTGTTCTTATGCAACGAGGCAAGGTTATCGCTTACGCATCAAGGCAACTCAAGGTTCATGAAAAGAATTATACAACTCACGACCTCGAACTAGGCGCAGTGGTATTTGCCTTGAAGATCTGGAGACACTACCTTTATGGTACTAAGTGTATCCTCTACACTGACCATAAAAGCCTTCAGCACATCTTTGATCAAAAGGAACTCAACATGAGGCAACGCCGATGGAACGAACTCATCAGCGATTACGATTGTGAGATCCGGTATCATCCTGGTAAGGCTAATGTGGTAGCCGATGCGCTCAGCCGCAAACCCAGCCAACTTAACTGTATCTTGCCGCGCACGCAGCTTCACTTTGCGCCGATTCAGAGCAATCTCGAATCACGCATTCGTGACGCGCAGCGCGCATCCATCAGTAATGGTAACCTTCGCGCCGAGTTAGCGTGTGGCGCGGAAGCTCACTTTGTCCCTAATCTGAGTGGGATTCTCTGCTATCTCAATCGCATCTGGATTCCCTTTGATGAGAATCTTCGCGCTGATATCCTGAGTGAAGCGCACAAATCTCGGTATTCTATTCATCCCGGCGCTGATAAAATGTACAAGGATTTGCGCATTACTTATTGGTGGCCCGGTATGAAAAAGGATATTGCTGTGTTCGTAGCTAAATGCCTGACTTGTTCTAAGGTAAAAGCTGAACACCAACGCCCATCTGGTTTGCTAGAACAACCAGAAATTCCTGCGTGGAAATGGGAATGTATAGCGATGGACTTTATTACCAAGTTACCTTTGACAGCAAGCAAACATGATAGCATTTGGGTAATAGTGGATCGATTGACTAAGTCTGCTCACTTTCTGCCCATTCGTGAAAACTACCGTGTTGAGCAACTCGCGCAGCTTTACGTCAAGGAAATTGTCTGCCGCCATGGTACTCCTTTGAGCATCATATCCGATCGCGATGGCCGTTTTATATCCCGCTTTTGGAAATCTCTCCAATCTGCGCTAGGAACTCGCTTGGACATGAGTACTGCATATCATCCTCAGACTGACGGACAGTCTGAGCGAACCATTCAAACCCTTGAGGATATGCTTCGATCTTGTGTTCTTGATTTTGGAGGTAATTGGGATTCACACCTACCTCTGGTCGAGTTCTCTTATAATAACAGCTATCATTCCAGCATCGGTATGGCCCCATTTGAAGCACTTTACGGTCGAAAGTGCCGTTCACCGATTTGTTGGAACGAAGTGGGTGAAGTTCAAATCACAGGACCCGAACTAGTTCAAGAGACAACCGATAAAATCGCCAAGATCCGTGATCATCTGCTGACTGCCAGAAGCCGACAGAAGAGTTACGCAGATCGCAGGCGAAAGCCTCTCGAATTTCAAGTTGGTGATCTTGTTCTCCTCAAAGTGTCGCCCTGGAAAGGTGTTGTCCGCTTTGGGAAGAAAGGTAAGCTTGCTCCTCGTTATGTTGGTCCATTCAAGATTCTCGTGCGTGTGGGAAAAGTTGCCTACAAACTAGACCTGCCGCCCGCGCTCAGCAATGTGCATCCAACGTTCCATGTTTCCAATCTCAAGAAATGTTTAGCTGACGAGAACCTTCACATTCCACTTGATGAAGTTCAAGTTGACGAATCCATGCATTTCGTTGAGAAGCCTGTTGAGATTTTGGATCGCGAGGTTAAGCAAACCAAGCGCAGTCGCATCCCTATCGTGAAAATTCGCTGGGAGTCCAAGCGCGGAGCCGAGTTTACATGGGAAAGGGAAGATCAAATGAAGATCAAGTACCCGCACCTGTTCTCTGCGCAGCCTACTTCGAGATAAATTTCGGGACGAAATTTCTTGAAGTAGGGGAGACTGTGACATCTGCCCCATCCGACCCGACCCAGGTACCCGTTTTCTGATCCGATTCTTTTTATGATTTAAAATTTAATTATTTTTTTTTAAAACTTGACATTTAAAATATATATATATTACTAATAATATTTTCCTTCCCGCCTCTTCCTCTCTCTTCCTTTCCGCCGTCCCTCTTCTTCTGTTTCTTTCCGCCTTCTTTTCCCTCTTGTTGCCGTCCCGCCTCTTTCTCTCTCTTGTCGTCGTTCCGCCCTTAAGCCTTGAACCCCCCCTTCTCTTTGTTTGTCCTTTGTTTCTTCCCGCCTAAGGTTGTCTGCGCAGCTCCACGCGCCCAGACTCCTTACAAGGAAGCCTGCGTGAAGACCATCTGTTGCTGCGATACGCGAGGCGAACTGTCCCCGCAACGCGCTAAGGATTATAGTTCTTCCCGCAGCGCGCTTAGAATTGTAGTTCTTCCCGCAGCGCGCTTAGAATTGTAGTTCTTCCCGCAGTGCGCTAAGGTTTGTTCTGTCTGCCTTCGCGCTCTCGCGCTCGATGCCTTCTCGCGCTAAACCCTTTGAGTCTTCTGTTTAATCTAGCCGTTTACTTTTGTGATGTCTTATCTTCTGTGCTGTTGACCTGACCTATCTTATGTCTGAAAAGTTACTTTCGGCGCAGCATGCGCACCAACCCCATTGGTTGACAGAAAAAGTGACTGACATTATCTTTTGAGATCTGCTTTTCCCATGCTTGACCAGTACCTTTATCTGACCCTCCCATGCCTGTTTACTGTTACCTGTCAGCTTTTCCTTGTCCCCTGCAGCTACCATATCTTTTGATATCTTTTGCTTTTGGATTCTTATGCTTTTTGATATCTTTTGCTTTTTGGAGATCTTTTCCCCTTTTCTAGGGATTTTGTGTTCCCTAGGGTTTCCCTATAAATAATAATGCTATTTTCTTAACACTACACACACAAACACTTATTATCTTCCTTGCTCTCTGCCTTCGTCCTCTCTCCTGTTCTGCCCTGTTTTCCGGTAATCTATAATATATAATAATTTGTTTAAGTTACTTATTAATTATGCTAACTTATAATCGAGACTTAAAACCATTCGTTAAAACAATAATCTTTAATTATAGGTTAACTTGTGCTTGTTTAAAGTTGGTTCTTGCTTTATCTTTCACCGCACCGTTTATCAAGTGAGTAATCTCGTACCTAATCCCTTTTTATTTTTAATGTTTTGGGTTGTTCATGTGCTCATACAAACTTAGAGTTTTAAACTTGTTTATGAACTTTAGTCGCGCAGTATCCCATGTGTTGAGGACGTAGACTTGGCTGTTTATTTGTATGTGTGGATCATTAACCGTCTTGTCGGTCTATTCCGCAGTTTTCATGGTACCATTAGATGAACACGGGAGAACTATCGTTTATGATTTTCTCTTTTGTTTACACTTGCACAGTTTTCTTGTTTTTATGCTCAATTGGGAGCACAGATTGACTATGAGCTATGAATCTTAGACTTGATCCCGATCTGATTACACCCTTGTTGAAAACCAGACATACACATGTTGCGCGCAGATTTATTGTTATCTATTATCTATTAAACTTGATTTCTCACCAACACGCAAGTGTTTGACGTTTTATTTTAACACATGTTCAGGTTTGCTGTAGCTACATTTGGAGCTTGTGGACACGTAGGACGTTTTTACTTTTGGACCTAGATTAAAATGTATCAAGACAAGTTATTGTTGTTCGAATATTTTGCCTTATAATATAATGATTTATGTTGATTTATGTTATCTTGTGCTTGCGTTGCGCGTGCGCGAATGAATATATTTATTAAATATTGACACCCAATAGTGTCACGAGTAATGAAACAATATGTGGCGCCCCGATGTATAATCCGCCTTTGGTCGGGGTGTGACACAATAGATTACTCGTATGGTTAATTTAATTCTGGTAACTTATCAGAACGAGTTTATTAACAATAAAATACTCGTATCGGGAATATAAACAAGGTAAACTAGTCACGACGAGTTAACTACAAATGAACTACTCGTAAGCGTAATGTTTACCGGATAAACTTATCGAGACGACTTAGTTACCAACAAAATACTCGTATAACGGATATAAAGTAGTCGTTGACTAGTGTCTACTCGTAAAGACAAGTTAAGCAAACAAACTAACCATTCCGGTTAGTGTTTTGTAAAACAAACCAGTTAGATGCATTTGGTAGTCAAACTCATCGTCGTGGTTAGTTTGATAAAATACTCGCGACTCTTAAGGTTTTATAATCTGTTCGTCGCGACTAAAGAATATCTTATTTACTCGTGTGGCGCTGATTACGAGGGTTTAAACTTATTTAATCTTTACGAGTAGATTATTAGTGAAACTGGTCGTTACGGTTAGTTTATAGACACGTGACAAGTTTTAATTGGTTATACAAACTACTCGTGAATAATCATAAACTATTCGTCACGACTAGTTTATAATACCTATTTTGGGAATATGTTGAAAATGGCACCTAAAACCTGAAAAATATAATCATAAATACCTATTTTAGGAATTTTTCCCAACTTTGAAATGTGCACACCACACATATATATATTTATATATCCAATTGTACTAGAATAACATAATTCCAAAGACATGTAGGTTCGATTTCAGACGATATCCGTACATACATAAAGTCATGAATAAGCTACTGGTGGTGCATTTAAGAATATATTCCTTCTTTAAAAAGTTACAATTATGCATAGAATCATATCAAAATTCTTCTAATCACAAGTTCTGAACCAACAATGAAACGAGAATTTATTCAACCCATGGTATCATTTATGCTCTCTTTTGTCACTTGTGCATATGAATTGGATTCCCTTGTGAAACTTAGGTCAGGCGGTTGGATCCCATAACGAGCCATAACGAGTATTGATCAAAATATGTTGTAGGGTTGTTCACGAGTCGAGCCCGAGTCGAGCCAGGGTGGTTTCAAGCTCGGGCTTGAAATTAAATGAGGCATCTCAGCTAAGGCTCTAGCTTGATTTTGAAGCTAAACGAGATTTAAATCGAGCCAACCAGCCAAGCCATGATCGAGCCGAGCTTGATTACAAAAATGAGCCAACTTAATTCAGAATGTTTCAAATCAAGTTTTTTTAGCTAGTTTTATTCGAGTTTTTATCGAGCGAGTCACGAGCCCGAGCTTCGAGCCTCGAGTTTTTGAACATATTCTAAATAATTACCAATTCGATTTGGGTCAAAACTTGGTGTACCAAAATAAGTTAAGAGTTTATTCTGGAATGAAGGTAACAAGCATAAATAAAAAATAATAATTGTAACAACTATTTATTATCATTATTCAGACGTTTGGAAGAGAGATGAGACAATCTAAAAAAGGGAGGGCAAAATATACAAAAAAGAGGGCATGACAGACATATTTTATAAAAAAACGTTAATTTTTTAAGCAAAGACGTGCATTGTAAGACGCTTTTAAACGCTTTTTAAAGATGGATTTTACTATAACTTTGTGAGACAAAATGTCGACAAGATGACAAATATGATTACTTATTATTAGTAAAGCCAATTTTGAAGCTCATTGTGATGTTGTTCTAAAGATATAAAAATTATGATATATATAGTAAATCGTTTGAATGTTTCTATGAAATATAAAATATGCCAATATATATATAGTAAAATATATAAAACTAGTACAAACTTGAGGTTGACCGATAATGACTTCATCTAAACAAACCTACACTACATACAGCCCAACCATGTAAGCCTTAACTAACCACCAACCATGAGCCACTCAGTCAACTCAACACCCCACCGGACTCAAAACGTCCAAACAAATGATTATCAAGATGACAACGTTTCTTTGTCACCATTTTCAAACTTAAACCATTGCTTTGACTTGCAATAATTCATCAAAAAATACCACAAAACAGCCCCAACAGTCATCAACCCACTAACCAAATAAACAATCTTGGTAGCAATAACCATAATAACCACCAAAAACGCTGATGGAACCAAACACATCACCACCAGCCCTGGCAACCGTAGCGGCACCTTATACGGCCGCTCCAGCCGCGGAAACTTCCTCCGCAGCCACAAAAACGACGAAAACTCCAACAACATCCCCAAACTGTATAGAAAATTCGCGGACGCCACAATATCCGTAAAATCCATTTGAGAAACACCAAGGGTAATCAAAGTCGATATTAATATCGCCACCCATGGAGTATCGAACCACTTCGACCGAACACCGATAAACCTCGGTAAAAACCCGAGTTCCGACATTCCGAGAACCTGATACGCGCAGCTGCTTAACTGAGCTTCGAATAAACCGATACCCGATAACACCGCTCCAATCTCGATCCAAATCTTTAACCATTTACCCGATATTGTTTGTGCTGCGACTGCCATGAACCCGGACTCCCATTCGTTTTGGTCGACTGAGACCGCCCCGGTGACTGCCATTAATGGGATAATGTAAGCGAAACACGTCAAGACGACTGCGCATAATAGTGCTTTCGGGAACGTCTTTTTCGGATTTTCGACTTCTCCAGCCATTGTACTGACTGTGTCCCAGAAGTTTAAGTTCCAGAAAAGTGTGTTGAAATATAAATTCCAGTCTTTTTTGACACCTTTTTGGCCTAAACTTAACCACCTGTGTGGATGAATTTGAGGTATAGCTATTAATGACATGACTAGGAATGGAGCTAGGGATATGACTCCAAGACCGATCGCTGCGATTCCGACTATGTTTAACCCGGTGTAGTTAACGAACGAAAGGAATACGGTGGATAATAATATTGCTAAAGTTCGAGGTAAGCCCGATGAGAATACTGGAAACAGTTTTTGCATGTAATCTATGCAGAGAATTGGGAAGGCAGCTATATTGATCACTCCTGTCAGGTACTTCCAGCTGCCCATCAACGAGCCCGAAAAAGGGCCGAACGCTTTGTCGGCCCATATGACGAACCCGCCGTTTCCCGGGAAGGTAGTGGACAGTTCTGCAGTGACTAGAGCTTCTGGGATACTCCATATGAATGGGAATATTAGGAACCCGAGGATGGCAAGGAGCGGGCCTGCGGCCTGGACTGCGGGCTCTTCACCGTACGGGCCGCCGGCAACTTCAAAGTAAATTAAGAAGATGAGGGGGATGAGAGTGAGTTTTTTGCGGGTGGTGACGGTGGTGGCCGGTGGTGCATTTGGTGGTGATTTTGGTTTTTCCGTTAGGATTTCCAGGCCCATGATTGTGATAAGGCTGGAGAGAGTATGGGTTAGAATATTAGAATGAACATTTTTTTCAATGGGTTTACTGCTATTTATTATATAAGAAAATAATATAAATAAATGAATCTTTTTAGTATATATATCCTATACTGTAAACAAGTAAACATTAGTAAATTTCAAATAAATATTCGGTTTATTTTCATGTATCAGCATTTATTCTTTGAAAGTACAATAACTATTTTGGCGTATAAACTTTCCAGGTATCTATTTTATTTTATCTTGAAAATTAAGTATTTTTGTAGTTCACTTTACAGTTTATGAAATTCACGTGACATAATTTAGTGCAAGGTAAAGGTATACCTAACTCTATGTATTATTTTGTTGAGATAAATATGAAAGTTGACTTCTGTGTTGAATTTAATAGGAGTATGTCATCAATTTTTATACTAACTTTTAATTTGGACAGAATTTTTAAATGATGTTTTGATGGGTAAGCTTTTAGCACGCTGTCCTTGATTTTTTATGTCAACAATATCCTAAAATCAGGGATCTAAAAGGATTTACTTATCATATTTTAGTATATATGATTGTTGTTTCGATATATATGCACATGTTCATTGTCTTCATAAAAAATCTTATGCTCTGTTTTTTTAGAACTGACACACAGTCTGCTTATAAATATATACCAATGTCTATTATAGGACTCCAATTCTTAGGTGGTGTTTGGCCTAGCTTTTTTAACAAAGCTTATAGCTTTTTTAGCTTTTTTCTACAAAATAAGCTTAGTTTGGTGTTTGGCCTAGCTTTTTAAGCTTATGTTTATTAGCTTATATAAGCTCATTTGAAGAAGCTTATTTGAATATGGTTTTTTAGCTTATTTGATAAAGCTTATTTGTTTAAGGGTGTAAATTACTCATTTGTCCTCAAATGATGGTGGATTAGTAATTATTACTCTTAACAAATTAGAGAATGTTGGATTTAACAATTTATTAAGACACATAATTAACTTGTAGAATATAAGCTAATCCAAACACTTAAAAAGAGCTTATCAAATAATAGAAAATAAGCTATAAGTAAGCATAACCTTGAAAATAAATGCTTGGCCAATTACACATCATGATATCATTAGATGATATCATTAGGCTAGAAATCCTTTGGTACGAAAATCTATGGTTAATGTTCAATATGTGCCATATTACGCACCCTCCAATTTACGATCCAAGTTTTTTCATCTTTACTACAAAACCCTTCATCGGCGTTCGATTAGTTGAATTGGAATCTTAATTCATTCCTATATTTTCATTATAAGAATATAAAGTTATGTGTAGCATATTACATTTAAAAAACTACTACAAAATTATGCGTTAAAAAAGATGGTCTCACTCAAATTACATATGCACCCAGTGCTGAGCAATTGAAGATATCAATAAATGTCATCACATATCATTGCTTAAAATTAAAACAAACCTGAAATTTAAGAACTTCAATATATTATTGTTGAATCTTAAGCACAGGGAAGGCAATAACATCTCTGATACTGGCTGAATTTGTCAGAAGCATCACAAGCCTGTCTATCCCAAGTCCCTAAAATCAAAAATTACTCCATTAATAACATTTAACAAAATGTATTAAATTATTAAGTGAGGTAGAAATGTACCATTCCTGATGCCGGTGGCATCCCATATTCCAAAGCTGTTAAAAAATCTTCATCAAGCGTCACTTCATATGACACGTCATCTTCGCCTTTTGTGTCCGAGTCTTTTGAACTTGCAGCTTCTTTCTTTAGATTATGCTGCTCACTTGTTCTTCCAACCGACTTCTCTGTTATAACTTATAAATTGTTAGTTATATAACGAGTAAATAATATCGAAATAGTGATAATATCATACTTGGTCCAAAGGATCAGTTAATTCAGAAAACGCGTTCCCTAACTCACGACCGCAAATAAATAATTCAAATCTCTCGGTTAAACCTGGATGCCTCCGATGGGGTTTAGCCAAAGGGGATACCTCAACAGGATAGTCCAACACAAATGTCGGTTGCACTAGTGTTGGTTCAACTACCATCTCAAAGATCTGAAAACACAAACTATTGTTGTTAGTATTTGGCATAAACTTAATATT
The DNA here is from genome assembly GCF_021521415.1 of Bidens hawaiensis. Taxonomy (NCBI): domain Eukaryota; kingdom Viridiplantae; phylum Streptophyta; class Magnoliopsida; order Asterales; family Asteraceae; genus Bidens; species Bidens hawaiensis. The sequence continues at coordinate 589,928 of NW_027491139.1, forward strand.
AATAAGAATTATTGAAATCGACCTCATTGAGCACGCGACCAACTGAGGAACATGCTTCAATTAAATGTCTTTCTTGACTATTTGGACCCAAATTAAGCTTGACAAAAGTTGCTTCTTTTAGAGCATTAAGATCATTTCCAAATTCATTAATATCAATCCCTGTAGCTTCTTTGACTAAATTGTGCATTGTTTCCCTCTTCCAAGGTCTTTCTAGATTAATTTCTACACCCTGGATGCAAATAAATAATTAACTGAAAGTAGAAATGACACATTAATCGCAAGGTTATGTGCAGTAAATATTAACTGAAAACAGTGGAAAAGAAAACGTGAAAGTAGTTAAGAAAAAAAGTACTTAACGACTTAACATTTAGATCCACATTTTTGAGGTTAACAATATTACATGTATATGATTATTATCACTGCGAGTCTGTGACAATAAATTAAAAATCATTTATTGTTTTGATATATACATACACGTTACAATATTAACGAAATTATATACATATTGTTATTATGATGGCGGTAAAAAACTCTATTTATAAGACACACACACAACAGTAGATTAACAATAAGTCAATAACAATAATACATATAAAGTTAGTGTTATTGTGACAATAAAGTAAATGAACACAGATATTACAAGTTTCATCTCTAATACTTTAAGTTACCACTCCCAAAATGGCAAAAATATTGGATTATTCACTACAAAGTATATAACAAGCTTCTGTGCCTCTAATTTGTTTTATGTAAATTGAGAATTTTTTTAAATCCAGTGAACTAATCAAATTATGAACTAACATTGAGAAATAAATTAAAGCTTAGTGAAATCATTATAATATTCAGTAATCAGTAATTTGAAACTATACTTTCATTGTTCAACAATTATGTGGAAATTTTAAAATATGACAAGGGTACAAATTAAGAAGATTTTAATCAAATATATTATATTAGTACTTCTAAAAATTTGGTATAAAATGTTATGGGCAATAGCGTTACACCAAATTTGTTCTGTTGCATACATCAAAGATGATACCAGTTTCAATAAAAAACGCTCCAATGTTAGATAAATATATATAAAAAAACTTAACACCTTACCTGATAGTCAACAGTAAGCTTCCCATTAACTGCAAGAGCACATTGAGTTGCAATTTCTTCTGCCATGTTCATCATACTTTCATAGTCTGAATACGCTTCATATATCTGGATCATTTTATTTACAAAACCAATAAACCCTGATTAGTGATTACAAGAACACAAAATCTTGCAATATACAATTATAAAGAAAAATGATGCATTTATTACTTCAATTGTCGTGAATTCTGGATTATGACGAGTCGAAATGCCTTCGTTTCTGAATATTCTTCCAATTTCATATACCTTTTCAAATCCCCCAACCTATATTGCAAAACATTTATATAAAAACATAAAATAAAATGCTAACTGTACCAAGTTTATATATTTATTAAAGATATAATATTTAGAATCTCACCAACATTCTCTTCAAATGTAGTTCAGTAGCAATTCTCAAGTAAAGATCCCTACCAAGAGAGTTATGGTGTGTAATAAACGGTCTAGCTTCTGCACCACCAGCCGCTCCCTAATTAATAAAAATAATTTAAAAATCCAGATCCAACTAAACAAAGTTTACACCTTTATGGATGATTACAAAACCTGAAGAACCGGAGTATCAACTTCAATAAATCCCACATTTTCAACAGTCTGGCGTATGACTGATACAATCTACTGAAGTGAAGCAGAAATAAACATACTAATTAAGTAATTATATTATTATATAAGAAATAACGAGATTATAAAAATATGCAATGTTTCAAACCTACATTTGCTCTCTTGCGAAACACGTCAGCTACTTCAGGATTTGCAATCATGTCAACATATCTGAACAAATAAATATTACCGTTTACAATAATACTATAACAGTTGTTGCATACACACATTTCCCATGAAAGATATTAGAAAACTAACCGTTGGCGGTAACGCTTATCCACGTCTGTTAGACCATGAAACTTATCCGGGAGTGGAAGCAAAGACTTTGTGAGAATCAAAAATGAATTCACACATACAGAAAGCTCCCCTGAAAATACATTAAAAATTGCATATATTGTGGTAATTAATACTGAACAATGTTTTATCCTAAAGTAATGTTGGCTAGCATAGAGAATCAAACCTTTCTCGGTTCGTTTAATTGAACCACGTGCACCCAATATGTCACCAATATCAACAAGGCTTTTTAACTGCTCAAATTGATCATTTACAAGCCTTTCTTTCTCACAGTAAAGCTGAAATCATAAGTACACATATAAGTAATTAAATATTAGTAATAGTGACAAAATCATGTTCATTTAGTTATGCAGACAATACCTGAATTGTCCCAGAATCATCCCTCAAAGTCTAAGAAAGCAAGTTTTCCAAAAGCCCTACGCGCCACAATTCTTCCTGATATTGAAACTTGATCATCCTCACCATTTGACTCTTCACCATTTTCCAAATGTTTATAAAGATCTTGCAACTGGTTAGCAGAATGAGTTCGGTCCCATTTGTAAGCATAGGGCTCAAAACCCTTGCTCCTCAACTCTTCTACCTATAAAATTAAAGCATACATTACACAACTTTTCACTATAAAATTTTAAAAACCTTAGATATTATGTATTATTAATCAACTATCTAATCAATAACATCTCCTAGACATGATAACAATAAACCTAGGGCTGTAAGCGAACCGAACGTTCAGCGAACAGTTTGTGAACCGTTCGGTGGGAAGCCGGGAAGTTCGTTTAATAAATGAGCGAACATGAACAGAGATTGTGTCCGTTCATTTGTGTTTGTGAACGTTCGGTATCGTGTCATTTATGTTAGTTTACGTTTGTTTGTTTAACTTCATTTAAAAGATTTGTTTCATATTTTTATTTGTAATAATTAACCCAACATTCAAATTTTATAGTTTTATTGCCTATGTTCAGTTCGTTTCATTAATGATTTGTTTTATAAAGTCTTGCTTTAACAAACAACAAATCTAACCCGTGCTTCTCCGTTGACATTATCAGAATAAAACCACCGAGTAGGGGATTATTATGTTTATATTATTATCTCAAGCAGTCAAGTGCTTAACTTTATATTTAATTAAAGTGATTATGTCTAATGTTTTGGATTAAGAACGTTGCAATTCATCACTAAATAAACCCTAATAATAACATATACTCTCTAATATTCACATGTTCAAATGTTCAATCAAGCAGATTTGACCTAAATTATACAATTCATCAGAAATTGAATTATGAAAGGTTAATATTAATATTAATGAATATTATCGAGGCGAACCTTTTTGAGGCGGATAGCGTGAATAGCGTCTCGGTCGGAAGTTGAGGTTGCGGTTGAATTGGCTGGTTGTCGCCTGCCTCTGCCGCCTTGTTTGGGCACGGCGGCGGTGGTGGAAGAAGAAGAAGAACAGCAGCGGATAAAGGAAGAAGAGAGGTGTGATTTGGAAGTAGGGAGTGGAGGTAAGGAAGCTAAATGGAAGAGGTGTCTTAGAGGCCGTGACGACCAGACCTTCAATGCCTCCATTGTTGTTATCTCGAGTTAACTGATAATAATCTTGCGGGTTCGATCTTAATCTGACCCAAACTTATTATGCTAAAACCTTAATGTACCGGAAATGCTAGTATAATAATTACTAGTATTATTATTATTATTATTATTATTGACCTTAATAATAATAACTAAAAAAAACGCAAAAATAAGGTTTTTTCAATACCTGAGAATATAGGGTATCAAAATACCATGTTTTCGAACACCCGGTTTCATACACTACCCAAATCCTAATGCGTATGGTATGGTTTTTAGATACAATACCAGGACCCGAACCTGATCTAGATATAGTTAATACCTGATTTTCTAATACCCAATTGTACCCGAAATCAGGTACTAGTCAACCCGATTTGTGCACCTCTACACTTACTTACCCGGTAAGAAGAAGCAGGCTCTTATCTTTCTTCCTAATGGGCCGGGCCTTCCCTCTCAATTCAAAATAGTGGTCATGCCTCTCTCTGCTATTGAAAACAGGAAGATGAAACCTACAGCAGTTTCAATGAAGTCCGGCAACAGTGAACTCAAGAGAGAAGTTAGCCATAATAATAATAAGCCCCAATTCCGTCCGGCCACTGACGATACGAAGCTCCTTCTTCAAGATCCGGTACCACTCTCTTTCTTTCTTTCTTTCTCCTTGAATTATTATTCTTATTATGATATAACAATGAATTTGAAGCTTCTGTTGTTGGTTGTGTAGATTCTAAGATCAGATCCAATCGAAACCGAGGAAGCTGTTATCCGATTGCCTCCGGTTAACTTCACTTTTAATTCATGATTTCCTGCCTACTCTTGCAACGTATTCATAATAATTACTAGTATTATTATTATTATTATTATTGACCTTAATGTAATGAACTTGTTAAGAAATGCTGCTGCTGATTTAGGTCATACCAGATAAGGGCAACTTAGTCAATTAGGTTTCTCTTAATGTACCGGAAAATATGGAATTGCAATGTTTATAATCAATGTATTGTGTTTCTATAAGCTCATGCATTTTGCACCTACTTCGCGTTCTATAACGTGTTTTTTGAACACTAACAATGTTTATAAGAAGAGCCTGTAGAAGTGATCTGAAAGTTACAATGGCGTCACTAAAACACTCGTTATTGTGGTTCACGTGATGAGAGTTTGAGTCACATTGTAACACCCGTAAATTTAAGTTTTTCAAAATATGATATATTAATGTTTATATAATAATAATAATAAAATAATGGAACAAACTTATAAAAGATAAAGCAGGAGGTTTAAAATCAATTTAATATATTATCTCATATGTTCATTTGAATTTCCAAAATCTCAGCTAGTCATCTACGCAATTCACTCAACTTTGCCAATTATTTTGGAAAAAACTCCGAAGCCTCCGGACCACTCATTATAAAATCCAAATCCCTTGAACCCTAGGAGAACTCCTCACAACCATATTATCTGCTCACTCTCCCCGCCTATATCTCCGTGTGATCCGGCACTGCTCCTGCTACAAGTGGCCGCCGGAGACTCCATTGCCGACGAACCGTTACGAACCGACAACTTAGCAATCTAGTTTCTTCCTGTTCACGACACTAGGTAAATAAACAAACCATATTCTAAGTCAATTGGTTCATACATCTTAGTTTTAATGTAAATTCTTGCTATACTCAGTTTCAAACTCGGACGACGTACGCCACCACCGCCGCGCATAGTAACTGTTACCGCTGTTTCTGTTTCACCTCTCCGATTCGTTCCTGCTCGTCCATTGAGGTAAGGATCTTCATTCCGCGTTTACAACTCTTGAATATTTAGCTTCGGTACGACTGATTGGTTCCGGCGACTAAGACGAAATCTGAAAACTTAACTTCGAAGAAAACTTATAAAAGCTTGTGTGTTCTTTTGCTCTTGATGCATGATCCACACGTCATTAAATGACAAAGAGTCATGCAAGATATTATTATTATTATTATTATTATTATTATTATTATTATATCTTTGACAGTTTGGCCCATCAAACAATTGAATTTAAGGACTTTGAATTGGTATTTATTTCTTTCATTGAAGTATACTAAATTATATATAAGTGAACTCAATAATTAATAACCCTGAATAAGATTTGTTTATGGTAAAGACTCATGCTTCCGATTGTAAATTCGTTGAGGATAATTAATAACCTTTCCTTCCAGATTATTAAAATAGGTGTACCATATTAAACGCCATGAGTCATTCGTTGCCGGAACAATCACTAAACTTTAAACTGCGTAACACAATTTAAGTAACTTAATTCGGTGTATAATCAAAATGTAGGCTCTCAACTTGTTGAAGTTATCTTAATCATCTTTGCTTTCCTAGGCTAAGGTACGGATTCTGTTTTTCTTCACTCATAGTATTGGTTCTAGTCCATTTTATATTCGATGTCCGTCACTTCGTAGTGCGGATTTTTGTTATCTAGTTCGGTTTATTCGTATGATATGGTTATATTAATTTTATAGCATGCAATAGGTTATATATATTTTGAATTCATTATTGCATGTTCCTGTTTAAATATCTTTTAGTTATACGACTTTAGTTCAGTACTCTGTTACCCGAGCATTTCTGACTTGTCGTTGGGGCGTCAACGACATGGCACTTATCGTGACAGTGCGTAATCAAAGTTCACGGCGTCTCTGAAAGTACTCATGTAGTACCTTGGCCACTTAGAGGCGTATAGATCGATCTTAGCTCCGACTCCTGACTCCTGACTCCTGACATGGCACTTATCGTGACATTGCGTAATCAAAGTTCACGGCGTCTCTGAAAGTACTCATGTAGTACCTTGGCCACTTAGAGGCGTATAGATCGATCTTAGCTCCGACTCCTGACTCCTGACTCCTGACTTCTGTTTGAGATGGAACAATGTGTGCACGCCACCCACACCGTCTCTTTGGTGCATGGACTAGCTAGCTGTGTACCCCTCTGTTTAGGCTCTGGGTGTTTCCGTATTACACGACCTATTTATTTTTAACATCATCGTCGTGTATTTTAGTAATTATATTTTGTGTTTCGCTATATTTCTGGTCCGTTTCGATATGTGTATATGCATTTGGTTAAATTTGAGTATATTCAGATTACGTTCCGATAGTGTATCGGATTATGTTTCGCATCTAATTATAGTTCGGTCTAAAACGTGGTTTTATATCCGCAATAGTTTCAGTTTTACTTCAGTATGTGTTTTGTCTTATGTGTGCCTTTACCTATACTATTGTTCTTTCCGTTACTGGGCAATTTTTGGCTCAGCCGTATTTTCTTGTTTGTGTCTGTCTTATTTGCTATAAGGTAATTCGGGAAATCGGGGAGATCAGTGATGAGAGTAAAATGAAGCTCAAGAATAAGGACTTGATTTAATTTTCTTTAAGCATTAAATAAACTGGACTTAGAATTTCTTTCAGTGTTTTTAACACTTTTGGTTGCTGTGGGATTCTTTTCATTTCTTTTAAATGGTTTTTGTTTGGTCTATGATATCTGTAATAGTAACACGTCAGCCTGCTCCGGGTTGGGGTGTTACAGTTATGGTATCAGAGCCCAGGCTCTTTCTTGTAGAAAACTTACACGAAAATAATTAAAAATGTGAGTTAATGGGTAGACGTCGGGTTAGGATTTTCCTTTTCGTCTTTCGCGTATTCCGTAAATCTTTATCGTTCAATTCATACGTTATCTTACTTTCAGATGCCTCCTAGAAGACGTGTTAACCGCCAAAACGGGAATGATGCTGGAAACGACCCACCTCTTGCGACCCTTGTCGCTAACGCCGTCAATGCGGCTATTGCTGCGGCAGTCCCTAACATCATACAACAGTTGCAGCAGAACAATGCCGGTGGCAACAATGTCGGTGGTAACAACGCCGGTGGCAACAACGCCAGTGGAAACAATGCTGGAGGCAACAATCATCCTGTTGGTATTCATGTCTGGCTTGAGCGTTTTCAAAAGCAAAAGCCAAAATCCTTTAGTACTGCTAGTTCTCCAGTAGAAGCTGAAAACTGGATCGCGCACATCGAGAAACTGTTTGAAGTGCTGGGTGTTGAAGATGTGTTTAAGGTTCGATTAGCTACTTACAAGCTCGAAGATGACGCTCACAGATGGTGGAAGACACTGAAAGCTGCCCGTGGTGGAGACAATTATGCTGCTACACTTCCTTGGAATGAATTCCGTACTTTGTTTTACCAACAGTACTTCACTGATGCTGATCGCAGTGAATATTTGAGAGAATATTCTTCAATTATTCAGGCTAATGATGAGCCCATCGTTGAGTTTAAAAATCGTTTCAGTCGATTGGTTAGTTTTCTTGGCCCAACTGTAGGCACGCAAGAACAACAGACCAACCATTTCAAGTGGGCCATTTGTGACCGAGATAGGAAGTTTATCTTGAACCTCCGTTTTAATGACATAAATGAGATAGTCGATGCGGTTAAGAACCTTGATAATGATAAGAAACACCGCCAGAAATCTTTTGATGAAAGTCGTAAGCGGCCTAGAGAAAATAATCAGGGTCAATCGTCTTCTCAAGTTGGAACCGAACAGTCCCTTGTACCCCGAGACCGTAGACAGCGTACTGATAGGAATTTCAACAATCAGCCACGAAATGGGGGAAATCGAAATCAGAATCATAGGCCCGCATAGAATAATATGCAACAACATCATAACCCCACCAGAGCTCAACCACTAAATCAACAAAACCGAAATACTCCTCTGTGTGGCACGTGTGGGAAACGTCACGGAGGTGCTTGTCGTCGAGCTGAAGGTCGTTGTTTTAGATGCGGAGATGCAGGACACATGATCAGAGACTGCCCTCAGCGGGACCCTAGGGCTAATACTAGGGAAGATGCTAGATCTGCTGCAGGAGGACGAGTTTTTACACTTACAGCTAAAGATGCAGCTAATGCCCCAGGTATGGTTTCCGGTAATTTACAAATTGGTGATCGTGATACGTATGTTTTATTTGATACTGGTGCGACACATTCTGTGGTATCACTCTTATTTGCTAAACATTTAATGACTATGCCTACTGCCTTAGAGTACCCTTTAGTGATATCTACTCCTCTGAGAGACACCACTGTTATCTCTCACGTTTATAACGAGTGTCCAATCCGAATCAATTCAGTTATCCGTGCCGCAGACTTGTATCCTATGCATATGAGCGACTTTGACGTTATTCTGGGTATGGACTGGTTATCGCAACATAATGTTACGATCGAATGTCAGACTCGTCGTGTTTTATTTGGAAATCCTCAGTGTCCCGAAATTATCTATCAGGGTACCCAGCCTCGAAAATCTTTAAAAATTATTTCTGCGCTTAAGGCTCATAAGTTTCTATCGCACGGTTGTACGGGATTTCTTGCTTCAGTTAAAGCTACATCTTCTAACGAACCCAAAATCTCTGATTATCCGACTGTTTGTGATTTTCCGGACGTTTTTCCTAAAGAATTGCCTGGACTTCCACCAGATCGCGAGGTAGAATTTACTATTGATCTTGTCCCTGGTGCCGAGCCGATTTCTAAGGCACCCTATCGTATGGCACCTTTGGAGCTTAAGGAGCTCAAAGAGCAGCTACAAGAATTATTGGAACTGGGTTTTATTAGACCGAGTGTCTCTCCTTGGGGTGCACCGGTCTTATTTGTGAAGAAGAAGGACGGTTCATTAAGACTCTGTATTGACTATCGGGAGTTGAATAAAATCACCATTCGAAATCGTTATCCTTTGCCTCGTATCGATGATCTATTCGACCAGCTTCAAGGCGCCAAATGTTTTTCTAAGATTGATTTGAGATCTGGTTACCATCAGCTTAAGATCAAAGATTCAGATGTTTCTAAGTCAGCCTTTCGTACTCGTTATGGCCATTATGAATTCTTGGTGATGCCGTTTGGGTTAACCAATGCCCCCGCCGTTTTCATGGACTTGATGAACCGAGTTTTTCGAGAATTTCTTGATAAGTTCGTGATAGTCTTCATCGACGATATTCTAATTTATTCTAAAAGTAAAGCGGAACATGAGGATCATCTTCGTATCGTACTCGAGATTTTACGTAAAAAGAAGCTGTATGCAAAATTCTCAAAATGCGAGTTCTGGCTAAGCATGGTAGCATTTTTGGGTCACGTTGTGTCGGCCGAAGGCATTTCAATGGACCCGGCTAAAATCGAGGCAGTCACTAATTGGCCTAGACCTACCTCAGTCTCAGAAGTCCGTAGTTTTCTCGGCCTTGCCGGTTATTATCGCCGATTTGTTGAAGGTTTTTCCGCCATCGCCCTACCCCTCACGCAACTGTTAAGGAAAGGGGTTAAGTTCTCCTGGAATGATGATCGAGAGAAAAGTTTTGAAGAACTAAAGAAGCGATTGGTTTCTAATCCGATTCTTACACTTCCTTCAGGCTCGGGTGGATACCAAATTTATAGTGATGCTTCTAAGAAAGGTCTCGGCTGCGTTTTAATGCAGCATGGTAAAGTCATTGCATACGCCTCACGACAGTTGAA